>NC_091235.1:10603212-10625712 GCF_040958095.1 Procambarus clarkii
TATATATATATATATATATATATATATATATATATATATATATATATATATATATATATATATATATATATACATATATATATATATATATATATATATATATATATATATATATATATATATATATATATATATATATATATATATATAACTGTTGCTAAATATTTTGTTCAGGTTCTAGACGAATCTAGAAATACAAGGAAAGGGGGTGGGGGAGGTATGATACATTTTAGTGAGGCTGTGTACATTACAGTGTGTATAGTTGAGCCGTGTATGTGTGTTCACCTAGTTGTATTCACGTAGTTGTATTCACCTAGTTGTGCTTGCGAGGGTTGAGCTCTCCTCTTTCCTCTTTATATAATATACTAAAAAAAAAGCTGCTGCAACTGTCTATAATGGTAAGACGTGTTATATGACCCCAACACAAAAATTCATCCAATATCATGAGATGATATACGCATTATACCCGACAATGAATCTATTAGCATTAAATTGTATTTTTTTTTACATGAGAAAAGTATAAGGTTTGTCAGGTGATGTCAAGTGACTCAAGTGATGTCACTTGACTCACTGAAGGGCTTGACGTACAGACAGACAAGAGTGGAATAACAAGAGAACATCGGAACTCCTCTTCATAATGAACAAAATGTAAAAAATTGGAGTGAATTAATTTGCATCTCATGAATTATCTGTCATTCATTACGTAAACATGTATCAAATACATATGTATATATTATTGAACAATTAAAGTGAATGTATTGCATGACGCATTGCGTGACGCTCAGGTATTCATAGGAAATAATAACATGTATACCACTCAGCTATACATAGGAATACAAATGAATAAGTTCGAACAAGTCTCCATTAATTTAACAGGAATTATTACCCAGACATTTGTGGACATAATCAATGAGGCTTAATACGATAATTACCCGTGATGATAATTAGGGTCAACATCAAGACCTTAATTATATTACGATAAGCTGAGTTACTGCATTATTAGCTAGTTGGTTTAATTATAAACGTTTTCAAAACTACTCAATAGATACAGTGCAGTCTCTTGATTAATATAGAGGCACTGATGGACCATAGGCACTGATGGACCACAAGCACTGATGGACCACAAGCACTGATGGACCATAGGCACTGATGGACCATAGGCACTGATGGACCATAGGCACTGATGGACCATAGGCACTGATGGACCATATGCACTGATGGACCACAAGCACTGATGGACCATAGGCACTGATGGACCATATGCACTGATGGACCATAGGCACTGATGGACCATAGACACTGATGGACCATAGGCACTGATGGACCATATGCACTGATGGACCATAGGCACTGATGGACCATAGGCACTGATGGACCATAGGCACTGTTGGACCATAATCACTGATGGACCACAAGCACTGATGGACCATAGGCACTGATGGACCATATGCACTGATGGACCATAGACACTGATGGACCATATGCACTGATGGACCATAGGCACTGATGGACCATAGGCACTGATGGACCATAGGCATTATGGACCATAGGCACTGATGGACCATATGCACTGATGGACCATAGACACTGATGGACCATAGGCACTGATGGACCATAGGCACTGATGGACCATAGGCACTGATGGACCATAGGCACTGATGGACCATAGGCGCTGATGGACCATAGGCACTATGGACCATAGGCACTGATGGACCATATGCACTGATGGACCATAGACACTGATGGACCATAGGCACTGATGGACCATAGGCACTGATGGACCATAGGCACTGATGGACCATAGGCACTGATGGACCATAGGCGCTGATGGACCATAGGCGCTGATGGACCATAGGCGCTGATGGACCATAGGCACTGATGGACCATAGGCACTGATGGACCATAGGCACTGATGAACCATAGGCACTGATGGACCATAGGCACTGATGGACCATAGGCACTGATGGACCATAGGCACTGATGGACCATAGGCACTGAAGAGATAAACATTACAAATATTGATAACAAATATAATACTCAACAACTGAATTGTTTTCCACAAGATTTTAATATCAAATATTCTGGAAATTGGAAGAAAAAAACTGAAGTTTTGTGTTCCTGCAAGATATCGTCTCTTCCCAGATGTTATCCTTTATTATAACAATGCTATCTAACCAGTAATTTATCTAGAGTTTGGTGCTATTTTAAAGATTGTGAAGACAAAAGAAAACGGAAGAAAAAACGAAAGATGGAAATGTAAAGAAATTAAGCATAGATAATATGACAAATTAAACTCCTAAAGAAAACGTGAATAAAGTGAATGATTTGAGAAAAACAATGTATTATACACTGTTTACATTTATGGAGGCAAACACAATCACACTGACCAGCCAAAAAATATATATAAACTTTTGTTTTAGATATAAAATTAATTGTATTAAATTATAAACCTTTTCTAAACCTATTTTAAAATTCTAATTAGTATTGTATTTTCCTTTTATTATAGACCGGCTGAAGAGAACAAAATTCTAGACACTTTCTCAATGACACAAAACATTCAAATTTTTCTTTTCAATTTACAAAGCATGATTAGGGAAGAAATTTTGAAACTATTTTTTGTCTGAAAACTTTAACGCAGCTTTTAATAGCTTGGCTAAATATGTTCCAGAATTTTTCCACATAAGCTCAAAGGGGAAAATATTTTTATATGCATATTTTAATTAATATTACATTGTTTAAATATGCAAAAGTAGGAGGACATAACTAAGACCAGAGTAAACCAGGCAAGGTCGTCCTCGTCGTCTCATTAAATGTTTTCATTTTGTCAGACATTATATATTATATATATATATTATATATATATATATATATATATATATATATATATATATATATATATATATATATATATATATATATATATATATACATATGTCGTACTTAGTAGCCAGAACGCACTTCTCTGCCTACTATGCAAGGCCCGATTTGCCTAATAAGCCAAGTTTTCATGAATTAATTATTTTTCGACGACCAAACCTACCTAACCTAACCTACCCTAACTTTTTCGGCTACCTAACCTAACCTATAAAGATAGGTTAGGTTAGGTTAGGTAGGGTTGGTTAGGTTCGGTCATATATCTACGTTAATTTTAACTCCAATAATAAAAAATTTACCTCATACATAATGAAATGGGCAGCTTTATCATTTCATAAGAAAAAATTAGAGAAAATATATTAATTCAGGAAAATTTGGCTTATTAGGCAAATCGGGCCTTGCATAGTGGGCAGAGAAGTGCGTTCTGGCTACTAGGTACGACACATATATATATATATATATATATATATATATATATATATATATATATATATATATATATATATATATATATATATATTATAATCTATCGGTTCGAGGTTGGAGGCGTTAGATGCGTGAGGCTAGCCTCACCTAACTTTGCACCCTGATTACTGTGGGGTACATGCCTATCATAGTCGGATTGATCTAAGTGAAATGAGAGTCACTTGACACGGTGCCTACTCAGAGTGTCAGTAGTGTCTCCGACGTTTCATATGTTGTAAAATGTCGCTAGTCCTCCTAAGGTTTCCCAACGTCAAGAAAACAGTCATACTAAAGTGCCCTTATCCTAACCTACCAGAGGACCCAAAACTGAAAACGGGACAGTATGTCAATTTCGCGAACCCTTTAACATTTTCTAAAACTATGATTTTTGGCATTAGGTAACGTATACGTCAAAAATGTAACGCTCAATTAGAAGGTCGGGTTGGTGAAATGCACAGTCTCCAGAATTTCATTTCTGGAGATGATTTGTATTCATATACCACATTAGTACACTTGAGCATGTCCGTGAGGCAGAAATGTGGTTCTTTTGCTGACCAGACCACACACTAGAAGGTGAAGGGACGACGACGCTTCGGTCCGTTCTGGACCATTCTGAAGTCGATATAAAAATCGACTTGAGAATGGTCCAGGACGGACCGAAACGTCGTCGTCCCTTCACCCTCTAGTGTGTGGTCTGGTGAACATAATTTAGCCACGTTATTGTGACTCATCGTCTGCATTGTTCTTTTGCCTTTCTTTTGTTCTCTTTGTTATGTTGTTCTGCCCGAAACGCTTTGTGTGTTAGTGGCTTTAGGCATTGTATGTACTAGCTCTATCTATAAATCCATTAATGTTTGTATCACACCTTGTATGAATGTACTTTACCTGAATAAACATTTGAATTTGAATTTCAATTTGAATTCTTCATAGGGGAAAATCACTTGTTTGACATCTGTCAGAAACACTCATTCCTACCACTCATACAGACCTCGCCCCTACCCCGTAGTCTCGCACTACATATGTAGGAAGGGAAATAAAGCTCCACCATTCACTTATCCCCAACTTGTCAACACCAGCAAAAATGACCGTATGAAGGTCCCTACGTGTTCACGTACTCTAAGCGACCTCCCTCCATGCGCTTACCATGCTTCTATTGACGTACCTGCCCGGGTAGTTTACAATTATTCTCCGTTAACAGCTGAAGAGGTTCAGCAACCCCCCCCCCCCTTCCTCCCCAGGCAAACGTGAGAGAGAAAAAGTTCTCATCACGTGATGGCTGCGTCTCTGAAGAGCGCCGGGAGAACCATCAGTTTAGAGGGGGAATGAAAGTATTAAATTGGTGCGATACTTGAGAGTAGTGTGTGTGTGTGTACATTGACTCTGCTCTCAGCTTCACACACACACAACTGCCTCTAGGAACACTTTTCCAAACGCTGACAGTATGAGAACAAGTGTGTGACCCCATTAAAGCAAGTCGGAAGTGTGAGTTCAAATGTGTTAAACATCACAGCAAGCTATGGAGAGTTTGAGCTTCTGAGGGCTAGTTGCAACCTGTGCACCATAGCAGCCAAACAGTTCCCTCCGAAGATGGAGACTCAGAGTCTCTGGGGAGAGTGCAGGGTCATTGTTATAGTACGGAATGTTACTCATTTATTTCGTATATTTTCCAGATAATTGTATTCTTTCACTAGAAAAATGCATCACTACCATTGAATCGCGTGGGAAAATAGGCATAGAATTATGTCCTTTCAATTTTAGGGAATTATATATACACACATATATATATATATATATATATATATATATATATATATATATATATATATATATATATATATATATATATATATATATATATTTATATATATATTTATATATATATTTATATATATATATATATATATATATATATATATATATATATATATATATATATATATATATATATATATTAGTATATTTTGGTAGCAGTCTTTCCTGTAGACATATATTATTAAATATGACCGAAAAAGTAAGATTAATAATTCTAACGCGAATTTTCTCGATCTTTCTTACGTTTCTTTTCACTGTTGATGGTAATTCAAAGATCAATTCTCCAAAATTCATTTTTATTTCTAGTCTGACGCGACACTTGAGCGCGTTTCGTAAAACTTATTACATTTTCAAATACTTTAGTTTACACAAACACACACAACTTTAACTGAATAGAGCTTAAACATCTTTCGAGTTTTTACACCTACATTTGGGTGAAGTGACATGTTACAATAGTTTTGGATGAGGTGAAAATAAACTTTTAACACAAGACATAACACGAAACAATGAAATACAAACAGGTATTAAAAGTAGGTAACTGCAGAAGGCCTATTTTTATTGGCCCATATTTCTTGATGCTTCTATATTGGAGCGGAGTCTTGAAGTGGGTAGAATATAGTTGTGGTAGTAGAATATAGTAGAATATAGAATATATGAATATAGAACACAACTATATTCTACCCACTTCAAGACTCCGCTCCAATATAGAAGCATCAAGAAATTTGGGCAAATAAAAATAGACCTTCTGCAGTTACCTACTTTTAATACCTGTTTGTATTTCATTGTTTCGTGTTATGTCTTGTGTTAAAAGTTTATTTTCACCTCATCCAAAACTATTGTAACATGTCACTTCACCCAAATGTAGGTGTAAAAACTCGAAAGATGTTTAAGCTCTATTCAGTTAAAGTTGTGTGTGTTTGTGTAAACTAAAGTCTTTGAAAATGTAATAAGTTTTACGAAACGCGCTCAAGTGTCGCGTCAGACTAGAAATAAAACTTAATTTTGGAGAATTGATCTTTGAATTACCATCAACAGTGAAAAGAAACGTAAGAAAGATCGAGAAAATTCGTGTTAGAATTATTAATCTTACTTTTTCGGTCATATTTAATAATATATATATATATATATATATATATATATATATATATATATATATATATATATATATATATATATATTATATATATATATATATATATATAATATATATATATATATATATATATATATATATATATATATATATATATATATATATATATTCGCCAATGTTTTATTAGTTTCACTTGAAAACAAACTGTGTTAGGTAATTTATAAACATGTTTGGCATAAAGCTTTGGAAAAAATTTATTGAGTTAATTTTTGCGTGTTTTGGCAGGGTGGTAAAATATGTCTATTGCAACTCCCCTCTCTGAGGGGACCAGGGGATGAGGGGACCAGGGGATGAGGGGACCAGGGGATGAGGGGACCAGGGGACCAGGGGATCAGGGGACCAGGGGACCAGGGGACCAGGGGATAAGGGGACCAGGGGATCAGGGGACCAGGGGATAAGGGGACCAGGGGATCAGGGGACCAGGGGATAAGGGGATAAGGGGATAAGGGGACCAGGGGATAAGGGGACCAGGGGATCAGGGGACCAGGGGACCAGGGGATAAGGGGACCAGGGGATCAGGGGACCAGGGGATCAGGGGACCAGGGGACCATTGGACCATTGGATATACACAGACAAGAGACTAAACTTCAGTACTCACGTACAACACACAGCCAAAAAACAAATCTGTAACACTGTTCGTATACTCTCAAACATTATATATTATATTCCCCGCTCTGCTTTTCTTACACTATACTACTGCCTAATCTATCCCTGTCTAGCATACGGAATCTGTGCATGGGGGGGAGGGGAAGTTCAACCACTGCAAACCACCTCAAGCCCATCATCACCCAGCAAAACTCTGCTATCAGAACGATAACAAATTCTGCTGACAAAACTCACCTCCTCTGTTCAAATCCCATAAACATGTTAAATAAACACAGACTTCGCACCTGCTCTTCTGCTATTTACACTTACACAAACTTATTCCTTGATTCTAATCCTGATTTAAAACTTTTCCTACATATAATAGTACTAAGAGTCAAGACTAAATTTATGCTGAAACTCCTTGATAAAGAGATCCCAATATATGGAACTCACTCCGTAATGAATTTTAAAAATTCCAACCTATACTTTACTCATTAGTAGAACTAAAAATTACTTAATTGTATCTCTAAAGTATCCCACCTTTTGCTGCAAACTTCCATTGTATCTTGTATTACCCACTCACCCAGTCAATTACTAAAGTAATATGACCTCAACAGTATAATTTATTCTATCAACTTATAATGTAGCTAAGTTGAAGCCAAGATCTAATACAATGTTCCTATCGATCCATTTATTGATTAGCTTAAAGACCTGCTCAAATCTCTATGCGTGTTAGTGGCTTTGCAAGACTAAACTACTCAACCACCAATTTATGCACCTTCACAACCCAATGTACCTTCTTGTATACAACAAAAATAAATCTTCTTAGCCTAAGCACGTCCAAGCTTCGACCCGCTCCAAACAATTCTCAGCTTATGGTCGTCCAAGAAGCTGATGACCTCAGGGAAGTAGGGAAGTCTTCACCAATTTTAACTTCCTGGATCAAGAAAATGGGTTATAAGAGTTGAGAGAGAAGTGGGTATCACCGAGAATAGAAAGACAGCCGAAGAGAAAAGATAAACTGAGTAAGAAAGAAGATGAAGTAAGGAAAGAAGATAATTGAGGACGAGGGGAAGAAGACTTCCCCTTAGAGAGCTGGGAAGATACGCCGAGACTCGTCGCGTCATTCTCTCCTCATCCTATTTCATTCTTTAGGAATACAAGAAAAGTTGCTTCGCGTGTGACCTGAATACAGACTCACGCGAACAGTGGGTCCCGGGGTCGTAAGGCAACTTGTTATCGTAAGCACAGATCAGCGCACCAGCAAGAGCGGATTCAATCATGGAGAAACGTAAACAACATTTGATTTCTTGAGATTCAGGGTTTGTAGTTTGTTGTATAACTTCGTATGACTTATTACATCTCTTCTCAGGTATGTTATGGTCCTTTGTATGCCTATGCCAAGCTTGTCACTCTCTTCCCCTGTCACCCATGACTCACTCTTCCTCTCAATCAATACCTTAAGACTCCATCCTCAAGCATGCTCCCTCACTAAACCTGTCAAGGATGCCCCACTCTCGTTATGCCAAGCATATCTTCATGTTCCCTCATAAATAAAAATCCAAATCTCTCCCTATGAAGCATATTCCCCTCTCCACCTTCCAAGCATCTTTAGAGCAGTGGATTTCCTCAACTTATCCTCAGGGTAGCCCAAACGTCTTCCAGGCAGCAGCAGCGGCGGATGAAGCACCATTATTAGTGGCGTCGGAAGTCGCAGCACTAACAGCTCCAAAACCAGCAGCAACAACAACAGTTTTAGCAGCAGCAACGCCCACAACAGCAACACTAGCACCACCAAGAGCAGCAGAAACAGCACCACAAATACCATTACCACCATCACCACCAGCAACAACACCAGCAGCAGCTGCACCACCTACAGCAGCTACACCAGTACCACCAGCAGCCCCACCAACATCAGGAGCAGCAGCAGCAGCAGCAACAACATCAGCAGCAACAGCAGCAGCAGCAGCAGCCCCACCAACAACATCAGCAGCAGCAGCAGCAGCCCCACCAACAACATCAGCAGCAGCAGCAGCAGCCCCACCAACATCAGCAGCAGCAGCAGTAACAGCAGCAGCCCCACCAACAACATCAGCAGCAGCAGCAGCCCCACCAACAACATCAGCAGCCCCACCAACAACAGCAGCAGCAGCAGCAGCAGCAGCAGCAGCAGCACTCAGCACAGATGACCTCTCAACTAGAGAGTTATCAAGACCAAAAACATTCCCCCTCGCGGGACGAGAAGCTCTTAACTCTAGCGCACTACTCACCTCACAGCCTCACACCTCATAAAAAGCACATACGTCTAATTTATTACATATAACTTTGAAGACATAAACATTAAACTCTGGCCGAAGTTTGAAGCCACAGAGTGATGGATGAACGAATATAGGAACTGGTAGATGGATGATTTGATGACTGAATGATTGGCTGATACCTGCATGAGTCGATGCAGGTATCGACTTAGACTTAGTGGCAGGAGAAGAAAAGTGTTGTTTTAGAATGCGCGGAGGTTTTCTCGGGGGATAGAAATATGCATTAATAAAAGTACATCTGTAAGGTTAAACTTGAGCTGTGAAATGTTACCAGTAAACAGATATCCAACTCACACGTCTGAAAAGAGAGTGACAACGTTTCGGTCCGTCTTGGACCGTTATTAAGTCATGTGGTCCAGGACGGACCGAAACGAGTCACATTGTTCATTTTCAGATGTATGAGTGGACAGCGCTCTGGATTCGTAGTCCAAGGGACCGGGGTTCGATCCCCGGCGATAGCGGAAACACATAGGCAGAGTTTCTTTCGCCTTGATGCCTCTATTACCTAGCAGTAAATAGATACCTGGGTGTTAGACAGCTGTAACGGGCTGTTTCCTGGGTGTATGTGTGTGTGTGTGTGAAAAAAATATCAGTCGATTGATTGACAGTTGAGAGGCAGCCCGAAAGAGCCAGAACTCAACCCCCGCAAGCACAAGTAGGTGAACACACACACACACACACACACACACACACACACACACACACACACACACACACACACACACACACACACACACAGGAAGTGTGTGAGGAATTGAATAAGAAATTCCAGGAGGTCTTCACCTTAGAACAAGGAGAAATTCCAGAGGTAAGTGAGGGAATAGCTAACCAGGAACCACTGGAAGAGTTTGAGATTACCAGTGGGGAAGTAAGGAAGTGTTTACTAGAGTTGGACGTGACGAAGGCTATAGGCCCAGATGGAATCTCCCCTTGGGTTCTAAAGGAAGGAGCAAGAGAACTGAGCCTACCACTCTCCATAGTGTATAACAAATCACTGGCAACAGGGGAACTGCCAGATATTTGGAAAGCAGCTAACGTAGTCCCGATATACAAGAAAGGGGATAGACAGGAGGCACTGAACTACAGGCCAGTGTCCCTAACCTGCATACCATGCAAGCTGATGGAGAAGATTGTGCGAAAAAAACTAGTGGAGCATCTGGAGCGAAGGAACTTTGTAACACAGCATCAACATGGGTTCAGGGATGGCAGGTCCTGCCTCACAGGGTTACTTGAATTCTACGACCAGGCAACAAAAATAAGGCAAGAAAGAGAAGGGTGGGCAGACTGCATATTTTTGGATTGTCAGAAAGCCTTTGATACAGTGCCACACAAGAGGCTAGTGCGAAAGTTGGAGATGCAGGCTGGAGTGAGAGGGAAGGTACTCCGGTGGATAGAGGAATACCTAAGCAACAGGAGACAACGAGTCTGTGTGAGGGGTGAGGTCTCAGATTGGCGAGACGTCACAAGTGGAGTCCCGCAGGGGTCAGTCCTTGGACCTATACTGTTTCTGGTATATGTAAATGATCTCCCAGAGGGTATAGATTCGTTCCTCTCAATGTTTGCCGACGATGCAAAAATTATGAGGAGGATTGAAACAGAGGATGATAGTAGGAGGCTACAAGATGACCTGGATAGACTGAGTGAATGGTCCAACAAATGGCTGTTGAAGTTCAACCCGAGTAAATGCAAAGTAATGAAACTAGGCAGTGGAAACAGGAGGCCAGGCACAGGATACAGAATAGGAGATGAAGTACTTAATGAAACAGACAGAGAGAAAGATCTAGGAGTTGATATCACACCAAACCTGTCTCCTGAAGCCCACATAAAGAGAATAACGTCTGCGGCATATGCGAGGCTGGCTAACATCAGAACGGCGTTCAGGAACCTGTGTAAGGAATCATTCAGAATCTTGTACACCACATATGTAAGACCAATCCTGGAGTATGCGGCCCCAGCATGGAGCCCGTACCTTGTCAAGCACAAGACGAAGCTGGAAAAAGTCCAAAGGTATGCTACTAGACTAGTCCCAGAACTAAGAGGCATGAGTTATGAGGAAAGGCTACGGGAAATGCACCTCACGACACTGGAAGACAGAAGAGTAAGGGGGGACATGATCACAACCTACAAAATCCTCAGGGGAATCGACCGGGTAAACAAGGATGAACTTTTCAACACTGGTGGGACGCGAACAAGGGGACACAGGTGGAAGCTGAGTACCCAAATGAGCCACAGAGACGTTAGAAAGAACTTTTTCAGTGTCAGAGTAGTTAGCAAATGGAATGCATTAGGAAGTGATGTGGTGGAGGCTGACTCCATTCACAGTTTCAAATGTAGATATGATAGAGCCCAATAGGCTCAGGAATCTGTACACCAGTTGATTGACGGTTGAGAGGCGGGACCAAAGAGCCAGAGCTCAACCCCCGCAAGCACAATTAGGTGAGTACACACACACACAGTTATCGAGAGAATCAGAGCCGCCTGCACACGCCTGGGAGCCAGCAATAAATCAAGCTTAAGACAGTCACCCAACAGACCTTGGTCTCTTCCTCCCTTGCTATCACCTTCTCTCAATGAATCGCTTTGATTAATAGCTACTGACGGCTCCCAAAAGCCCCTCACGCCTCCCCATCCCCCCTTCACATCCTCACAATCCCCCTCCTATCCTCATTGCTCCATTTTTTGTGATCGTCATGAATCACTAATGACTCCTAATTACCTCGTAACTCACCTGAGTACGTGCGACTAGCCTCGTTCACCATGCGTACCAATATGCTTTACGCATTTATGGTTAAGACTGTGATCCATTTGAGAGGATTTTGCTTGGTATGAAGGACTTGTATGCTTTGGGAGAGAGGAAATGGGTGAAGGGTGTGTGTGTGTGTGTGTGTGTGTGTGTGTGTGTGTGTGTGTGTGTGTGTGTGTTTACTAGTTGTGTTTACTAGTTGTGTTTTTACGGGGGTTGAGCTTTGCTCTTTCGGCCCGCCTCTCAACTGTCAATCAACTGTTTACTAACTACTTTTTTTTTTCCCACACCACACACACACACACCCCAGGAAGCAGCCCGTGACAGCTGACTAACTCCCAGGTACCTATTTACTGCTAGGTAACAGGGGCATTCAGGGTGAAAGAAACTTTGCCCATTTGTTTCTGCCTCGTGCGGGAGTCGAACCCGCGCCACAGAATTACGAATCCTGCGCGCTATCCACCAGGCTACGAGGCCCACGCTACGAGGCCCACGATGTGTGTGTGTGTGTGTGTGTGTGTGTGTGTGTGTGTGTGTGTGTGTGTGTGTGGTTGCCTAAGAGTAATTACATATGTGTAGTTACAGGATGAGAGCTACGTTCGTGGTGTCCCGTCTTCCCAGCACTCTGAAAGGAATGTCTTTGTGGTGTGGTGGCACTGGTGGTTGGGCACTAGGCTTTGTGGTGTGGTGGCACTGGTGGTGGTGGGGCACTAGGCTTTGTGGTATGGTGGCACTGGTGGTGGTGGGGCACTAGGCTTTGTGGTGTGGTGGCACTGGTGGTGGTTGGGCACTAGGCTTTGTGGTGTGGTGGCACTGGTGGTGGTGGGGCACTAGGCTTTGCATCATGCGCGCACATGTGCTTTAAATATGTGTATTTACTATTTCTGCCTTCAGAATCGAGATATTAGCTCTTGGACCCCGCCTTTCTACTTGATATCTCAGCTGCTATCAACGTGTCATCTAACCAGCTGTTAACATCGACACGTTTAAAAGGGGATTAAAGAAAGAGACGATTCGACCCTTCTTGGTCAGACCGATTAGGCTTCGTACGCTTCGATGAAGGTTTCAATGGAGGGCTCCAAGAACGTCTCTTTTACGACCATCTCTTTGAACGTATCCACTGGCATTATATTTTCTGGTTATATTGTTCGAGGTGTCTTCAGCAGCTGTTCTCTGAGGTAAGTTATTAGTTGGCCGTCGAGAACAAGTAACGTACTATAATGTAATTTCTTTATTTGTACTCTCAATAATACCCAACCACTTGGGCTGGACGGTAGAGCAACGATCTCGCTTACTGCAAGTCGGCGTTCAATTCCCAATCGTCCAAGTGGTTGGGCATCATTCATTCCCCCCCGTCCCATCCCTTATCCTTATCCTGACCCCTTCCCAGTGCTATACAGTCGTAATGGCTTGGCGCTTCCCCCCTGAGGCTTCCCTACTCTCTATAATTTCTTTGTATTCTCTATAATTCCTTTCTTTATGTAACCTCAAACAAACAACGCGAGCTGCTACAGCACGTATTTATTTATGTTGTTGTTGTTTTTCTTGTTGTTTTTTGAAAGCCAAGTGAACCTTTTCTTGAGGAGTGAGGAAGATATTAACTACAGTTTTAGGTTACAGTATTTTGAGTCTTGTATCAGGGTAAAGTAGCAGCTACAATTCTGTATCACCTGTTACCTGCTGCAGCTATTGTGGCTTTACCTTTCCTAATCTACGAGAGGGAAAGTACGGGCTCACCATAGCCCGTGCTGCTTGGAACTTTTTGTTCCAATTAGCGAATCTTAAACATCAACAACAGAGAGGGAAAGGCTGCGATTTCACCGACAAAACATGATGCTGATTGGTTCCCCAGATCGATGTCAGTGGACTAATAAGAGTGTTCCTGCAGACATTATCCCATAAAATCACCCCTGGAATTGGCCAATCAGAATTCTTTCCAAAGTCAACCAGATTATGGAACATTTCGCGAACGAACACATTTAAATAAAAATATTAGTGGCTCGTTCGGGAAACACATTTAAAAAAGTATTAAAAAGGATCAGGAGAAGAATAGGGGCCGCAGTTTCTTCAGTCTCGTTACGAGAGGCAGAGAATCCGGATTTTCTCTAATTAGAGGAGATTTTCACCTAATTGCTGAAATTATTGTTGTTAATGGCCCGGAAATGCTGGTACCACTGGAGAGATTGTTGCGCTTCCAGCCTGCTTTTTTTTGTTTGGCGGATATTGCCATTGGATCTGGGCTTTTTTGTTAACCCTTCCTACTCCATACTAATTATTATGATTATAATTATATATATATATATATATATATATATATATATATATATATATATATATATATATATATATATATATATATATATATATATATATATATGCGCTTTGCATTTTTGTTTTTTTACTACTCCTCTTTCTTTTTTCTCCTCTCCCTGTTTCTCTATCCTTCTCCCTTCCTGCCTCGTCCTCTCTCTCTCTCTCTCTCTCTCTCTCTCTCTCTCTCTCTCTCTCTCTCTCTCTCTCTCTCTCTCTCTCTTTCATACAGCTCTAGCTTCATGTTCCGCATTTTTCATTCGAAACCTTCAAGATTATTTAAAAAAAAATAAACTTGAATTGCGAATGAAAATCAAATATTAAAATATCGCTAGGTACATTTTCCTAAGGGAAAGAAGTTAATGATTTTGGCGAGGTAAATGAACAAAAAAATAACCGTAGGTCTAAATATATTAAAACCAGTAAGGGTCGTTCCAGCAGTATATAGGAAAACTGTCATATTCGTGTTTTGTTCACGTTTTAAACTAAATTCATTAGTGCAAAGTTTGAATGTTATTGGAAGCGTTGGATATTTTTCCTCGGTGTTCAAATACGGGTTACGCTCATAAGCTCCCTGTTTGGAAAGCCAGAATATTTATATAATATATATATATATATATTTATATATATGTATATATATATACGTGTGTGTACCGGGCTGCAGATTTTACAAAAATATTGGATAACTTTCAGCTAAAAATTTCGTCACTACTGCTACCCGATACAAGCTGACCCGAACCTATTTTTTCACGGTACTTGTGGTTCACAAGTGGTACTCCCTATATATATATATATTGGAGAAAAAATGTATACATAAACGATCATTGGGGTACTAGGTGTCTCGAACACCCGTCCTCTGGCACGGTGACTCCTGAAGATAATCAACCGGTGAGGAGTATATGCTGTCGCCCTGCGGAACATAAACAGGGAGTTACAGATCCACTGGTAGAACCAGGGACACAAACAATGTAGCAAGTGAAGGTGAGAATGTCTCTCTGGTGTAGACTTTCCACCACACATTTCCCACCAGGCCAGACTTAATCTTTCTCACCAAGGGTCTGTGGCTCAACCGCTTTAGTCTCTCTCTCTCTCTCTCTCTCTCTCTCTCTCTCTCTCTCTCTCTCTCTCTCTCTCTCTCTCTCTCTCTCTCTCTCTCTCTCTTTCTCTCTCTCTCTCTCTCTCTCTCTCTCTCTCTCTCTCTCTGTCTCTCGCTCTCTCTTTCTCTCTCTCTCTCTCTCTCTCTCTCTCTCTCTCTCTCTCTCTCTCTCTCTCTCTCTCTCTCTCTCTCTCTCTCTGTCTCTCGCTCTCTCTCTCTCTCTCTCTCTCTCTCTCTCTCTCTCTCTCTCTCTCTCTCTCTCTCTCTCGCTCTCTCTCTCTCTCTCTCTGGCTGGCTGGTCTGGGACTCATATTTCCATCCGAGGCTTCGAGTTCAACTTTTTCTAATGTTGAACGTGAATAAGAAATATTATATTTTTTAACCTCGTCATCCTCAAGGTATACTTGAAGGGAGGGGGAGAATTATTGGGGGAAAGCGCCAAGCCATTACGACTATATAGCACTTGGATGGGGTCAGGATAAGGATTAGGGAAGGGACGGGGGGAAGGAACGGTGCCCAAACACTTATGGATGGTCGGGGATTGAGCGCCGACCTGTATGAAGCGAGACCGTCGCTCTACCGTCCACTCCCAGTGATTGGAAGGTATGCTTGGAGGGGGTTCCATGCCGATGCTGCATACTCCAGGGAGGGTTACAGGTACGTTGTACACGGTGGAGGCCGTGGCCGTGTTGAAGGCTTGACAAGGGTTATCTTGAGGTTATCTTGAGATGATTTCGGGGCTTAACGTCCCTGCGGCCCTGTCCTCGACCAGACTTCCGTTTTGTTACACCCCCCCACCCCAGGAAGCAGCCCGCAACAGCTGTCTAACTCCCAGGTACCTATTTACTGCTAGGTGAACAAGCGCATCAGGATGAAAGAAACTCTGCCCATATTTTTCTCCGCCTCCAACTGGGATCGAACCCGCAACCTAAGGACTACAAATCTCGAGCGCTGTCCACTCAGCTGTCAGGCCCTGGGTTTTGTCACCCCCCCCCCCCCCCCTTCAGTGACTCTCCTTTATCGGGTTTGATATTAGGTTCAGCCCCAGGACACCCTCGTTTGGTTTTTGGCAAGAATCGAACCCTGCTTCTTAGATTGCAGCTCAGCATCTACCCAGACATTGATACGGTCGAGTGGGCGGCATATCTCACAGGTATATTTTATAAGAGCCAATTACCTAAATGTCTAATTACGTCAACATCTCGTAGTACGAAATCGCTCAGAAAATTGAAGGAAACAAAAATTATGCCACACCTTAGGTGACATGCGCGCGCGCACGCGAGGAGGGAGTGATGGTGCGTGATGGGAAAGTGATGGTACGGGATGGGAAAGTGATGGTACGGGATGGGAAAGTGATGGTACGGGATGGGTAAGTGATGGTACGGGATGGGAAAGTGATGGTACGGGATGGGAAAGTGATGTGAGGGCATGGGAAAGTGATGGTAGGTGATGATGAGACGGGGGCGTAATAGGTGGAGTTTAAGTACTGGGAAGGTGGATGTGAATTACGGTTTGGAAAGAAGGAATGATGGGAGAGAGAGTAATGGGAGGGGTGTGGAGTGACGTCGTGGGAGGGGGGGGGGATACTGATGGCATAACCCCGGGTCATAAATAACCACACTGAAGTACGTAAGGTTAAGTGTTATGACTCAGTGTGTGTGTCACACTGCTCCCTACTGGCCACTCTTCCCACTGCTCGCTCCTGGTCACTCTTCCCACTGCTCGCTCCTGGTCACTCTTCCCACTGCTCGCTCCTGGCCACTCTTCCCACTGCTCCCTCCTGGCCACTTTTCCCACTGCTCCCTCCTGGCCACTCTTCCCACTGCTCGCTCCTGGCCACTCTTCCCACTGCTCGCTCCTGGCCACTCTTCCCACTGCTCCCTCCTGGCCACTCTTCCCACTGCTCGCTCCTGGCCACTCTTCCCACTGCTCCCTCCTGGCCACTCTTCCCACTGCTCCCTACTGGCCACTCTTCCCACTGCTCCCTCCTGGCCACTCTTCCCACTGCTCGCTCCTGGCCACTCTTCCCACTGCTCGCTCCTGGTCACTCTTCCCACTGCTCCCTCCAGGCCACTCTTCCCACTGCTCCCTCCAGGTCACTCTTCCCACTGCTCCCTCCTGGCCACTCTTCCCACTGCTCGCTCCTGGCCACTCTTCCCACTGCTCGCTCCTGGTCACTCTTCCCACTGCTCCCTCCAGGCCACTCTTCCCACTGCTCCCTCCAGGCCATTCTTCCCACTGCTCCCTCCAGGTCACTCTTCCCACTGCTCCCTCCTGGCCACTCTTCCCACTGCTCGCTCCTGGCCACTCTTCCCACTGCTCGCTCCTGGTCACTCTTCCCACTGCTCGCTCCTGGCCACTCTTCCCACTGCTCCCTCCTGGCCACTCTTCCCACTGCTCGCTCCTGGTCACTCTTCCCACTGCTCCCTCCAGGCCACTCTTCCCACTGCTCCCTCCTGGTCACTCTTCCCACTGCTCCCTCCTGGTCACTCTTCCCACTGCTCCCTCCAGGCCACTCTTCCCACTGCTCCCTCCAGGTCACTCTTCCCACTGCTCGCTCCTGGTCACTCTTCCCACTGCTCCCTCCTGGCCACTCTTCCCACTGCTCCCTCCTGGCCACTCTTCCCACTGCTCCCTCCAGGCCACTCTTCGCACTGCTCCCTCCAGGTCACTCTTCCCACTGCTCCCTCCTGGCCACTCTTCCCACTGCTCCCTCCTGGCCACTCTTCCCACTGCTCCCTACTGGCCACTCTTCCCACTGCTCCCTACTGGCCACTCTTCCCACTGCTCCCTCCAGGCCACTCTTCCCACTGCTCCCTCCAGGTCACTCTTCCCACTGCTCCCTCCAGGTCACTCTTCCCACTGCTCCCTCCTGGCCACTCTTCCCACTGCTCCCTCCTGGCCACTCTTCCCACTGCTCCCTCCTGGCCACTCTTCGCACTGCTCCCTCCTGGCCACTCTTCGCACTGCTCCCTCCTGGCCACTCTTCCCACTGCTCCCTCCAGGCCACTCTTCCCACTGCTCCCTCCTGGCCACTCTTCCCACTGCTCCCTCCAGGCCACTCTTCGCACTGCTCCCTCCTGGCCACTCTTCCCACTGCTCCCTCCTGGTCACTCTTCCCACTGCTCGCTCCTGGTCACTCTTCCCACTGCTCCCTCCAGGCCACTCTTCCCACTGCTCCCTCCAGGCCACTCTTCCCACTGCTCCCTCCTGGCCACTCTTCCCACTGCTCCCTCCTGGCCACTCTTCGCACTGCTCCCTCCTGGCCATTCTTCCCACTGCTCCCTCCTGGCCACTCTTCGCACTGCTCCCTCCTGGCCACTCTTCCCACTGCTCCCTCCTGGCCACTCTTCGCACTGCTCCCTCCTGGCCATTCTTCCCACTGCTCCCTCCTGGCCACTCTTCCCACTGCTCCCTCCTGGCCACTCTTCGCACTGCTCCCTCCTGGCCATTCTTCCCACTGCTCCCTCCTGGCCACTCTTCCCACTGCTCCCTCCTGGCCACTCTTCCCACTGCTCGCTCCTGGCCATTCTTCCCACTGCTAATATAATCATATTTAAAAACGAGTGTATTCTGAAAACGCTTCCTTCCTAAACACTGAATTCCGAGTTATTTTCAATGTTAATCTAGTTTTATTTTTTCCCTTTCCTAATCAGTGTATTTTTTACTATATTTTTCGTGCTAATCAGTGTAATTTTTAATTATTTTCCTTGCTAGTCAGTGTATTTTTATTTATTTTCCTTCCAAAACACTGTATTTTTAATTATTTTCCTTGCTAACTAGTGTATTATAAAATCTATTTTTGTTGTCCAATGTATTCCCCATTTAATCCTTAGTTACCAGCTTGAGAATTTCAGCTGGGAAATGCTGCACCAGAGCGAGAGGTTACAGCAAAGTGGCGAGAGATCAGACCCTGAGGGCTAAGTAGTAGAGGCTGGGGTCTATGAGCTAGAGCCTTGAGCTCTAGGCTATTCAGGCTACAGGATTAGGAGAGAGAGAGAGAGAGAGAGAGAGATAGACAGAGAGAGAGTGAGCAAGAAAGCAAGGTAGACCCCAAGAGGGATTGAGTGCGAGACATGAGACTAAGAGTCGAGAACAAGAGAGCCAAGAGCTAGAGGGGCCAGGGCGAGAGAGCGAGAGAGCCAGCAAGCGGGCGTGGGACCAACACCGGCCTCGTCAGGTGTAGTTAATGCTTCATAAAGATGACTGTTAGAGGCCACAGCGGCGTAATTACCCCATAAGCGTGCATCTCCGGCTGGGTTATGGACCACCTCCTCTTGAATTACCCGCGCACTAACCTTGAGAACCGGTTAGTGAGGGGAGATAGGAACCGGTTAGTGAGGGAGATAGGAACCGGTTTGTCAGGGAGATAGGAACCGGTTAGTGAGGGAGATAGGAACCGGTTAGTGAGGGAGATATGAACCGGTTAGTGAGGGGAGATATGAGGGACATAAAAGATTTTTACTCTAACCTTGTGAAGAAGCGAGAGAATTTCATTCAGTGAGAATTTCCCCTCAGTGAGAGAATTTCCTTCAGTGAAGATCATAAATTTTATACGTTTAATATTGAGTTAAGGAAAAAAATCTTTATATCGCTTAATCTTAGAAAAATTCGAAACTAAAAGTGAATTCTGGATATTGTCTTCGATATAACGTGTCAAGACGCGGTCTTTTGGTTCTGAAGACCGTTTACGATGGGTGCTGGCAAGAGGCCGGCAAGCCCCAAGCAAGAGCGGCCAAGAAACTCTTCCAAGATAGCAAGTTATCACCTAACCCTCACTTCTGATGATACAGGAAGTGACAGCCTTCCTGTTTGTCCTGGACTTGATGTCCACACTTTCCATGATGTTGAAATTTGCATTCTTTTCAGATATGCGGTGGTCGGGTGTCTGGTTTTCAACCCCGTTGCTGTCCTTAACTGTCTGCATGTACACTTTCTTGGAGTTAGGAAACACAAATGTATTGGTGTACTTGATAATATCTGCATTTATGACGGCTTTTTTTTTATTTATATATTAGGTACATCTGCATTTGTGTAGCTGCCCTAGACTATATGAAGGGGAGTACAGTGTGTCAAAAAGCTAGCTACGTGGTACTAAAAGTCCCCATCACACAGGATGGTTAGTCATACAGAGGCATGTGATAAGTAGTCTGCACTGGCAGACTCTGGGAGCATTTTGAGGATATGACGGCAGTAATTTTTGTTTTTTACGAATAAACTCTAGGGGAAATGCCAGCCCCATTTTATTGTCTCATGATTTAGAGACAATACTATCGATCTATACTATCTATCTTGAGACTATCTTGAAATGATTTCGGGGCTTAGCGTCCTCGCGGCCCGGTCCTCGACCAGGCCTCCATTTTGTTATACATCCCCAGGAAGCAGCCCGTAGCAGCTGTCTAACTCCCAGGTACCTATTTACTGCTAGGTAACAGTAACATCAGGGTGAGAGAAACATGTTGGCGATTTGTCTCCGCCTCCACCGGGGATCGAACCCGGAACCTCAGGACTACGAATCCGAAGCGCTGTCCACCCAGCTGTCAGGCGCCCGTAACTTACATAGTTGTGCTAGCAGGGATTGAGCTTCGGCTCTTTCGTCCCGCCTCTTAACTGTCACTCAACTGATGTACAGGTTCCTCAGTTGACCAATCCACACACTAGAAAATGAAGGGACGACGACGTTTCGGTCCGTCCTGGACCATTCTCAAGTCGACTGTCAGGTTCAGGTTCCTGAGCCTATTGGGCTCTAGCACTTCTACACCGGATACGAGCAATGTGTTGTGACCGGCTGGAAGTGTCTGGACAGCTTCACTTGAGTGACCACAAACGTCAGCTGTTATAACCAGTGAACAGACCGCATGTGAGCGAACGGTGAATTTGAACCGTTTTCGGAGATGATTCAGAGAACTGTTGGTGCGGGTGACGGGTTTCCACCATCTGTGCTTGTCAGCACCACATGAGCGCTCCCTCATAAAATGGTAATAGCCTAATTATTATTTTTGTGAAGCATTATATATTAATTAATGAGTCATCTCGGGAATATTATCGACTCGCTGTGCTTAATATAAAAGGTTCCCTTCAGGAGTTAGCAGTTAAATTTCAGCTCACGGTAAAGTAATTGGTAATTGAGTTGTTGTTGTTGTTAAAGATTCGCTACCTGGAACAAAAAGTTCCAAGTAGCACGGGCTATGGTGAGCCCGTATTATTTGGAAGGGGCAATTAACCTCGCATGTGAGTGTAGGACCAACAACCCCTATACCATCCCATTCCCATCCCTCAAACACCAAAACATTACCTGTTCATACACTGACCTTCAACTTTCTTGCACATACTGACAAAGTCCTGTACAACATGTTGTAACTCCTCCTCATGTTGTGCAATAATCACCTAATTCAGCAGCATGTCACTAACAAAATTTTATGCCATTAGTGTCCTCTTTCAGTGCTTTTTCATTTATATATATATATATGCCGTACCTACTAAGTGCCAAAACTGGTACTACTTTGTTTAGTATGCAAGGCACGATTTGCCAAACAAGTGATTTTCGTGTTTCCTAACCCATTAGCAGCACACGACGACGAGCCAGAGCCACGCAGACACCGGGGCGTCGCAAGCTGGTAATTACCTGTGAACTGCAATCTCCAGGAAACCTGGTGGGCAGCAGCCAAGACCGCCAAGTTGCCCGGGAAGACGCGACTAAGCATGACGCTAATAGCCTCTCTAATTATGAAGACGATGAAGGGGGAGCCGTCTTGACTACAGGCAATATATCGCGGGTCTGTCCTGTGGTATCGTCAGACTAGCGGGGGTGAAAAATATTGTGTAATTCAAAATCGGAAATTCAAAAAGGGAACTATTCCTTCCCCCGTCCCATCCCAAATCCTTATCCTGAGCCCTTCTCAGTGCTATATAGTCGTAATGGCTTGGCGCTCTTCCCCTGATAGTTCCCTTTCCTTCAAAAAGGGAAAGGATGGAAGGGAAAGCTGGCGGTCACTGCTGTTGACTTTCAGTCTGGTGGATGCTGAAGCAGAGTGAGATGGGACTAGGCTACGAGAGCCTGACGTAGCAGCAGCAGGACCTATAGCAGCATAGGACCTGTAGCAGCAGCAGGACCTGTAGCAGCAGCAGGACCTGTAGCAGCATAGAA
>NC_091235.1:10630712-10643212 GCF_040958095.1 Procambarus clarkii
CAATCAAGTACTCAAACACCAGTACACTGTGGTCGCTCATTCCTACTGGGTCCTCAAAACCGATTTCTCTTATGTCGGAGTCGTTCAGAGTGAAGACTAGGTCGAGTCT
This sequence comes from Procambarus clarkii, assembly GCF_040958095.1. Lineage (NCBI taxonomy): Eukaryota > Metazoa > Arthropoda > Malacostraca > Decapoda > Cambaridae > Procambarus > Procambarus clarkii. The sequence continues at coordinate 10,630,822 of NC_091235.1, forward strand.
CGCTGGTTCGTCATTGCCTCTCATCCTTGTGGGTTCTCCGACATGCTGCGTTAAAAAGTTGCTTGTCACCACCTCCAATAGTTTGGCTCTCCACGTATCCTCGCCTCCATGCGGTTCCTTGTTCTCCCAGTCAATCTTTCCGTGATTGAAGTCGCCCATGATGAGCAGGTGGGATCTATTTCTACAGGCAGCAGAGGCTGCCCTCTCAATTATAGTGTTAACTGCCTTGTTGTTGTTTTCATACTCTTGACTGGGTCTCCTGTCATTTGGTGGAGGGTTGTATATTACTGCTACTACTATTCTTGGTCCTCCCATTGTTATGGTGCCTGCTATGTAGTCTCTGAACTCCTCACAGCCCGGGATGGCCATCTCCTTAAAACTCCATTCCCTTCTCATGAGTAGGGCCACTCCGCCTCCTCCTCTACCTTCCCTCTCTTTCCTTATTACTGTATACTCCTGGGGAAACACGGCATTCGTTATGATTCCAGAGAGTTTTGTTTCAGTGAGTCCGATTACATCTGGGTTAACTTCTTGTGCTCTTTCCCTTAGTTCACTTGTCTTGCTTGTGATCCCATCTATGTTCGAGTACATCACCCTGAAACTGACTCTCTTCTGCTTCTTTTCTGGGGGGGACCTTTGGGATCTGGGGTGAGTGGGAGCTGGGGGGACCTGGCACGGGGGGATTGGTGGAGGAGGGAGGGCTTGGGGTGGTGGGGGAGAGGGGGAGGGTACAGGGGGTGGATAAGAGGGGGAGGGTACAGGGGGTGGATAAGAGGGGGAGGGTACAGGGGGTGGGTAAGAGAGGGAGGGTTGGGGAAGCATGGGGGGAGGAGAGGCTGTGGGGGATAGGGGAGATGGGGGGGCTTGGGGGGAGAGAAAAGGGTGGAGGGCTTGGGGGGCGTGGGGGAAAAGGGAGGGCTGAGGTGGGTGAGGAAGAGGGGAGGGTTTAGGGGAGTGGGGGAGAGGGGAAGACTTAGGTGGGGTGGGGGAGAGTGGGGGGCTTAGGGGGGAGGGGGAGAAGGGAGGGCATGGGGGTGGGAGAGACGGGAAGGCATGTGGGAGAAGGGAGGGCATGGGGGATGGGGGAGAAGGGAGGTCCTGGGGAGAGGGGTGAGGGGGAGAAGGGGGGTGAGTGGGGGGAGGGGGGTGGGTGGGGGGAGGGTGCCCTAGGTGGGTACTTAGTGGGGGGCTGACAGGGGATGGGGCAGGTTGGGTGTCTGTTGGGTAGAATTTGGGGGTGGTGCCCCAATCCCTGTGGCTGTTGCACTGTTTGAGGAGGGTTCTCCACTTCCCTCTGGGATTGTAGGGTTCTGGGTTGTGGTACTCTGATTTCCTTCTCTCTCCCTGCGCTCCTTCCTCGCGTCTGCTGTCCGTATTCTCTCTTCCCTTGTCATATCCCTCTGCAGGAATATTTTCTTGAACTTCTCTACACCTTTTAGACAACACTTCCTTGCTAGCAGTTCCTCTTTCGCGATTTCGCTCATGAAAACCACCTTTATCATTCGGTCTCTGTCCTTGTTGTACTTTCCAAGCCTGAAAACCTTTTCAACATTTCGCTCAGCTCCCTCCATCCTTACCTCTTTAAGGATCTCTTTAATCATGTTTTTGTCCTTGTCTCTCCGCTCCTTTGGTCTGGTCCCTGTTTGTTCTTCAATGTGTGTGTGTGTGTGTGTGTGTGTGTGTGTGTGTGTGTGTGTGTGTGTGTGTGTGTGTGTGTGTGTGTGCGTGTCTGTGATCTTGGGAGGCCTCAAGATCACACAGTCCCAACACCTGCTCAACAGGAGGCCCCAAGATCACTCATAAACACGTATACATGCATATCATCAACATGTGTTGAAGAGTAGCGTCCCAATCATCAAATGAGACAATCATCAGGTGTGAAAAAGCTCTCCTTGAATTCCTGTCGTTCCGAGCAACACGTGTAAGCCAGATGTATACAAATGCTCGTTACCCAACATATGTAGCCTCATACTCAACACATATTCTTAGTAAATACATGTCTTCTGTCACCTGGCCCTCCTCGTTCATACATAATGCGGGTATACACCAATATATATATACTATATGTAACGTAAAATATTATTCGGTTGAAAAACTACATTATTAAATTAAAAAAATGCAGATAAAAATATATTGTTTCAGGCGTTGTTTAAACTGTCATGTGATGCTTAAGCTTTATGTCAAATTAAATTTTGTATTAATTATAAAAATAATGTTATTAAAACAATAGGAAAGTTGATAATATTTTGAAATTTTAACTTTGAAGCTTTTAAGTTTCGGTCTCTTTTTGTTTTCTTTATCTAATCTCTCTCTCTCTCTATATATATATATATATATATATATATATATATATATATATATATATATATATATATATATATATATATATATATATCTGCCATTTTATCCTGTCCATTCCCCGACACTTGTAAACTTTCCTTCCCTAACACTTATGGATAAGTAAATGGTTACACAAGTGCATTCCTTTACCAGCTGCTTGCATTCATTTTTAGGTGAAAATTTTTGTACAAAATTTAAGAAACAAAATGCAGTCATAAAAATGTATAAGTGAAACCCGGAAATGAATATTGAATTTCAATAAAAGCCCCTTTTTTTTACTTTAATTGCTGGAAAATCTATAGGAATTTAATCAAAAGAATATTGGTTCTACACTGTTGTGTATTCCTTTATTTGCATATCCATAAATATTATTTTATGCGCCACAGGGAATTATTATACAATTCTTTTTTTGTTTTGTTTTTCAAAATTTTAGCGTACAAACCTAACTTAAATGTCATCGAACTGATGTTCACAATGGGCTTCGATGCCAAGTTCGAGCAGAGCATCGTTCATGCGGCAGACATACCAGGCTCACTGAGGGAGCAGACTCAAATTAGATTCACTGATAAAGGGAGCAGACTCATTTCAGATTCACTGACAGAAGGAGCAGACTCAGGTCAGATTCTCTGAGGAAGAGAGCAGACTCAGTTCAGATTCAATGACAGAATAAACAGGTGACTCAAACGAGGCTCGCACTGTACACATCTACATTTCAATAGGTCCATCACAACAACAACAAAGCTCAAAGCTTTATCAATATTAAAAACAGAGGCGTCGAATAATCCCATATTACCCTATTTGTAAACAAATCCACAAGGGCCGTGACGAGGATTCGAACCTACGTCCGAGAGCATCCCAGACGCTGCTTTAATCGACTGAGCGAAACCCTATTTGTAAACAAAGTTACGACCTCCACCGTAGTCCAGCTTCAGAAATAAGTAGCACAACCTCAGTTCCCTGACGTAAAATTGCCACGCCAAAAACATATTCCACTTCAACAACGTCGACTGATTTTTGATTTATCAAAGTTCGACGGCAAAAATCCAGCTTTAGCTCCTTCAGTTTCTCTCCGTGCATGCTTGAGGCGAAAGATTAAGAACCTTGTGTTTAAAGTTTCGTAAATTTGTAAACTAATTACCTTAAACGAAGTCGTCCAATTTTTACGAAAAGTCCAATTGTTAGCGGTCTTCAGGTACAAAATATTTGCTTTGAACAGCTAACGAAGGCTAACTAGATTATGGTAATTATCCGCCCTTGAGCAAAGGAGATATACAGTATATACACTGAGAGGTATAAGAGATATATATACACAGAAGTATACTCTGCTTCTTGGGGTATATACAATGAGAGTTTCTTTTAGATCGGGACTACATTCACGACTAAAGTCTACTTGCTGGTTGGTCAGTAAGCTTAATAGTCCTTAATAATCTTCCATAGTTTAACAGGCCTTAAGCTTAGTTACAAATTTACTGGTTGATGATGGCCAAACTACTCATCAGAAGATGAAGAAACGACAACGTTTCGGTCCTTCCTGGACCATTATACGACTTGATATAATGATCCAAGATGGACCGAAACGTCGTCGCTTCTTCATCTCCTTGAGTTGTGCTTTGGTCATTATTTCTTCAGCCTCGTTATTGTGACTCACTGTATGCTTACTGGTTGATCAGTAAGCTTTTGTGGTGGCCTAAATAATACTCCAAAATTTGATAAGCTTTCAACCCTGCACCAAACCCAACCTTTGAAGTTGATTAGCCTTGACTTGAAGATGATTAATCTCGACTTGAAGCTGATTAATCTTGACTTGAAGTTGATTAGCCTCGAATTGAAGTTAATTAGCCTTGACAGACGCCCTTTATGAAGAACATAATGTTCACGATATTTTCAGTCTCTCCTTGTTCATCGCGGAACTGTCCCCTTCAATATACCACAAAGAAAATCGCGTAAATGAACAAACGCATGCGTGCATGCGTAGACGCCACATATGGAGCGTACAGACTTATGCGCCGCATGCGGAAATACTAATACAACCAGCTCATGCGTATTCGTATCATAAAGCATGGAATACACGCACTTTCAAGCACAAACGGAACACACATCAACAAGCTTTATAACATCACGAATGCAGTGAAATTTACGAATAGCGTAAATTCGTGAAGAAACTTACGCAAATTCACTAACAGACTCGCAAACAAACAAAACATACTTTATACTGGCGCAAACAAAACAAAAATTTACAAATACAAATTTACTTCCAACATTCTCACAAACGCAAAAGCAGCCAAACAAACGAATCACCATCCCTCACAAACAAATCACCACCCTTCACAAACAAACGCCAACGAACCAAATATCCCAAAATGGCGTCGACAGCCACCACCCTCCCCCCATAATCCCAAAGATACTAAAAGATACAAATACAAAAATCTAATGCCATTATCATATCAAAACAACAGGGTGACAAAAAAAAAGTATGACATACCCAGCGCCCCACGATCAGTGATTATACCCCCCCCCCCCCCCCTCTCACCTCACTAATCCGATTGACGCAAATGACGCATTTTTGATAGCCATGACTACATATATTTAGTAATTATATTTGCATAATTATACTTTGCATAATAATGTCCATCATAGAGAGTCAGACACGTACGATGGCATTTTGCGTAACCAGATCAAAAGATTTATGCCGTTTTGAGGGAATTATGAAATTTGAATAATATGGGGAAAGTGTGTGTTGAAATGTTGTACACTGAGAGGTGGTGGAGCCGGGGGCACTATTCCTTTCCTTCCGTCCCATCCCAAATCCTTATCCTGATCCCTTCCCAGTGGTATGTAGTTATAGTGGCTTAGCGCTTTCTCCTGATAGTTCTATTCCCTTCTCTCTCTCTCTCTCTCTCTCTCTCTCTCTCTCTCTCTCTCTCTCTCTCCCTCTCCCTCTCCCTCTCACTCTCTCTCTCTCTCTCTCTCTCTCTCTCTCTCTGTCTGTTCCTGTGTTTGGCTATTCTCTCCCCCAGCATCCTCAGCTTACGTTATCCCATTGTGTGTCTCTTCTTATCTTTCATCTCCACTAATTATATATTTCCTCATCTCCTCTCTTTTCTTCGTCATTCCCCCTTTCTCACTTTTCTTCTCCACTCTCATATTTCTCCCTTCTCGCTCTGTCCTTCTTAGATTCCTCACTCTTCCCTTATGTTACATCTCCCCCTACTTATGATCTGTCGCTATCCTCTATCCACTCCTTTCCTTGTCTTCCCTTTTATTTCCCCCATTCCCCCCTATCCTTTCGTACACCCATCCTCCAACTCTCCCCATTCCCTACTCTCTCATCTTCTACTTCCCCGATCGTGGTGGAACAGGACAAGAATAGTTTAACAATCCTCACAGACCTCTCACAGACCCTCACAGACTCTCACAGACCCTCACAGACTCTCACAGACCCTCACAAACTCTCACAGACCCTCACAGACCTTCACAGACCCTCACAGATTTTCACAGACCCTCACAGACCCCTCACAGATCCCTCACAGACTCTCACAGACCCTCACAGACTCTCACAGACTCTCACAGACCCTCACAGACTCTCACAGACCTCTCACAGACCTCTCACAGACCCTCACAGACTCTCACAGACCCTCACAGACTCTCACAGACTCTCACAGACTCTCACAGACCCCTCACAGACCCTCACAGACCTCTCACAGACCTCTCACAGACCCTCACAGACCCCTCACAGACCCTCACAGACTCTCACAGACCTCTCACAGACCCCTCACAGACCCTCACAGACCTCTCACAGACCCCTCACAGACTCTAACAGACCCCTCACAGACTCTCACAGACTCTCACAGACCCTCACAGACCTCTCACAGACCCTCATAGACCCCCTCACAGACCTCTCACAGACCCTCACAGACCCTCACAGACTCTCACAGACCCTCACAGACCTCTCACAGACCCCTCACAGACTCTCACAGACCCCTCACAGACTCTCACAGACTCTCACAGACCCTCACAGACCTCTCACAGACCCTCATAGACCCCCTCACAGACCTCTCACAGACCCTCACAGACCTCTCACAGACTCACAGACCTCTCACAAACCTCTCACAGACCTTCACAGACCCTCACAGACTCTTACAGACTCTCACAGACCCTCATAGACCCCTCACAGACCCTCATAGACCCCTCACAGACTCTCACAGACCCCTCACAGACCCTCACAGACTCTCACAGACCTCTCACAGACCCTCACAGACTCTCATAGACCTCTCACAGACCCTCACAGACTCTCACAGACCCTCACAGACCCTCACAGATTCTCACAGACCCTCACAGACCCCTCACAGACCCTCACAGACCCTCACAGACTCTCACAGACCTCTCACAGACCTCTCACAGACTCTCACAGACCTCTCACAGACCCTCACAGACCTCTCACAGACCCTCACAGACCTCTCACAGACTCTCACAGACCCTCACAGACTCTCACAGACCCTCACAGACCCTCACAGACTCTCACAGACCCTCACAGACTCTCACAGACCCCAACCAGACCTCTCACAGACCCTCACAGACCCCTCACAGACCCAGAGCCTCCTCAGGGATCATGGCTACCGCAGGGAAAGGAAGGGAATTGTTAGGGGGGAAAGCGCCAAGCCATTACCATATAGCACTTAAAAGGGGTCAGGATAAGGATTTGGAATGGGACGAGGGGGGGAAAGGAATGATGCCCAACCACTTATGGACAGTCGGGGATTGAACGCCGACCTGCGTGAAGCGAGACCGTCTCTCTACCGTACATCCCAAGTGGTTGAGGGAGAACTCTTCACCCGTGGTTACCTGAAACCGATTATTTCTACCTAAGACTCACACATCATGGCTACCTAAGACTCACACATCATGGCTACCTAAGACTCACACATCATGGCTACCTAAGACTCACACATCATGGCTACCTAAGACTCACACATCATGGCTACCTAAGACTCACACATCATGGCTACCTAAGACTCACAAATCATGGTTACCTAAAGGTAGGCGCGCCCACCACTGCTACCTTAGGGGGAAGTCTCCTCCCAAATTTCTAAACTTTGTCATGTTTGAAATTCGATAACAGGGTCATCCCTGGAGGCACCCAGCATAAAGATGGACAATTTTCCTCTCCTTTGATATCGTTTCTTCTCTGAGACTTTGTTCTGGCGAAACTGATTTGGCATTTTTTCCCCAGTGGCGAGGTCTTGCCCTTCTGTGTATATTGTGTACTTCCCAGTGACGAGGCCTTGCCCTCGTCAGTGTCTCGTCTCCTGGTCCCCGGCTATTGCACGTGTATACTGTTGAAGTATACTCAAAGTTGTGTATTAATTACTAATACCAACTTAATACAACTTAGAATAAATAATCTGTAATGCAGTAATGCAAAATTTCTTCAATTTCTTTATCGTGAAGCATTTTGATATATAAAAGAATTTCCTTAAAAACTTAATGTTTGAAGATATTATTATTCACACATGTAGACACAGGTGGAGACTGAGTACACAAATGAGCCACAGGACGTTAAAATTAACTTTTCCAGTGTCAGAGTAGTTAACAGGTGGAATACATTAGGCAGTGATGTGGTGGAGGCTGACTCCATACACAGTTCTAAATGTAGATATGATAGAGCCCAGTAGGCTCAGCAATCTGTACACCAGTTGATTGACAGTTGAGAGGCGGGACCAAAGAGCCAGAGCTCAACCCCCGCAAGCACAACTAGGTGAGTACACATGTTTATATTCATAAATAGCCAAATAGGCAATGAACTATTAAAACCAGCAGGGCCATGACCATCCCAGGAGGGCCACGACCATCCCAGCAGGGCCACGACCATCCCAGGAGGGCCACGACCATCCCAGCAGGGCCACGACCATCCCACCAGAACCACGACCATCCCAGGAGGGCCACGACCATCCCAGCAGGGCCACGACCATCCCAGCAGGGCCACGACCATCCCACCAGAACCACGACCATCCCAGGAGGGCCACGACCATCCCAGCAGGGCCACGACCATCCCACCAGAACCACGACCATCCCACCAGAACCACGACCATCCCAGGAGGGCCATGACCATTCCAGCACATGTTCCAGGACTGCCGATGACCATCCGAATCAATATGGCAGACGGCTGCTGGAACTCAAATTCGGGAGATTTATAAGGCCGGCCTTGAGCGCTAGTGGGACATAAATCCCCCTAATGCTATTAGATAACCTAGAGTGAGGGGATTTCTGTTGCACATTCATGGCCAGCGTCGAGGGTGCAATTGAAATTCAATGAGATCCTGGGAAAATACATTACAGCTTTCAACTGTTATTCTTCCCTAAGTTTTATGCGGGTGATAAATTGATGGTAAAAAGCTCTCTCTCTCTCTCTCTCTCTCTCTCTCTCTCTCTCTCTCTCTCTCTCTCTCTCTCTCTCTCTCTCTCTCTCTCTCTCTCACTATCTCTCTCTCTCTCTCTCTCTCTCTCTGAAGAAGCTGAAAGAGGTGTAGCGGCCCCGTCTTACAAGGACAGTGAACTTCACCTACTCCCCCCTCCCCCCCACCCTCCCATGCCGTTCGATCACTGAAAATTAATCATTTAATCATTTATCTACGGTCTCTCTGCTGAAACTCTTCCTCCCTCCTGATTACCTGAGGCACGGGGAGAGAGAGAGAGAGAGAGAGAGAGAGAGAGAGAGAGAGAGAGAGAGAGAGAGAGAGAGAGAGAGAGAGAGAGAGAGAGAGAGAGAGAGAGAGAGAGAGAGAATAAACAATTAATTTGATCAGTAAACTGCATAAGCGAATAACACGATAAAATGTAGCCCCATCCTCCTGAAATAGTACTCACAGTACCCATTTGGTGGAAAGTACCAATATATAGTGAAGGACGGCCAGTAAACCAATTTTTGCACCATTAATTGTATAGCCTCTGGACACAGTAAAGCTAAAACCCAAATTTAAATATTATAGCACATATATGTACTATATTAGGCCTTAGATAGCGTGTATAAAGCCTAGGATTACTATATAAGGTCAGGTTAGGTCTTATATTCATCCTGCTTTTATAATAATAAATAATAATTAGAATTAGAATAACAGTCTATCAGTTCAGATAGACGAGTGCTCGTGCGCAAACAACCCGTCCTCCAAATAAGTGAGGCATACTTCAAAAAGCGACGTTCTAAGGCCAAAAACTATCGTACTAGATAAATAGTATAGCGGCTCGCGAAATTGACATTCTGTCCCGTTTTCTGTCCATGGGTCTTGTCTTTAAGATATATACAAGAGTTGTTACATTCTTGTACAGCCACTAGTACGCGTAGCGTTTCGGGCAGGTCCCTGGAATACAATCCACGCCGCGAAGAATCGTTTTTACAACCAAGTACTCATTTTACTGTTGAGTTAAACAGAGGCTACAGTTAAGGATTTGCGCCCAGTAAATCCTCCCCGGCCAGGATACGAACCCATGACAAAGCGCTCGCGGAACGCCAGGTGAGTGTCTTACCACTGCACCACGGGGACTGGCTAACCTCTCTGGTAGGTTAGGATCAGGCATTTTAGTACGACAGTTTCTTGACGTTGGGAACACTCGGAAGAACGAGCTGGCGTGTCACGTGAGACGGGACAGTGCAACAATCAGACGGGAGAGTGTGCACCAATCAAATCACAGACAGGAATTTTACCATATTTAAACATTAAACGACTTTCTCTTCATCTTTTCCACATGCAATATAGAGTCAACATCAAAGGCTCTGCATAGAGAATTATTGTGTGTATCAACACAAGAGACACGCAGCGTCTCCATATGAACAACATGCAAACTTAATCCCGCTGCCTTGCATATTAAACGGCCAGAGATACGTTCTTATTTCAAGGTTGTGTTGGCATTTCTTTATCTTTTATACTGTTTGTATACTGGCTTGGCACGAGCAAGATTTGGCTTAAAGCATACGTGTCTTGGCTTGACACGCACAAGACGCGACAAGAACAAGATACGACACGTACAAGACGCGACAAGAACTTATACGACACGTACAAAACGCGACAAGAACAAGATACGACACGTACAAGACGCGACAAGAACACGATACGACACGTACAAGCCTTGTACAGTAAGAAAGAAGTGCTGGCAGACGAATCATAGTACCTACATAGCGATGTCTTCAGACCTCTCACACAGGTTCCTTAGCTACTTACTAACTCCGTGACGTTCCATTATATTAACATGGTAGCCTAATGGTCTCAAGACGTTCCGCTCTGTGTGTGGAGCATTTGTAAACAATCACATTAAATCAAATCCTATCCACAAACGGTTATATATTTACAACTGAGTTGACAGAAATTTACAGAAATTATTTACATTTACCGAAGGTACATGATCTCTAAATGACGTGTTGACAGATGAACAGAGTAAAGTGAGCAGTCCAGCACTGTGAAGTAAACTATGTGTGTGTTTACACCTAGAAGGCGGTATACACCAATCGGTGTACCGGCGCTTCGCGAGCGCTTTGGGCTGGGTTCGTATCCTGGCCGGGCGAGGATTGACTGGGCGCCGAACCTTAACTGTACCCCTCGGTTCACCCAGCAGTGAATGGGTATCTGTAGGTTAAACGATTTGGCGGGTCGTATTCCAGGTAAAATTAGGATTAAATGACCTGCCCGAAGCGCTATGCGCGCTAGTGGCTGTACACGAATGTAACAACTCGTGTATATAAAAATAAATAGTGTACTTATCGTTAAATTTATATTTTAAATTTATTGGGTTAGTTTATTGGGCAGCGACGCTCATCCTGTGATTGAACACACCGCCATAGTGACAGTATTGGGCAGCGGCGCTCATCCTGTGAGTAAACACACCGCCATAGTGACAGTATTGGGCAGCGCCACTCATCCTGTGAGTGGACACACCGCCATAGTGACAGTATTGGGCAGCGTCACTCATCCTGTGAGTGAACACACCGCCATAGTGACAGTATTGGGCAGCGTCACTCATCCTGTGAGTGGACACACCGCCATAGTGACAGTATTGGGTAGCGTCACTCATCCTGTGAGTGGACACACCGCCATAGTGACAGTATTGGGCAGCGCCACTCATCCTGTGAGTGGACACACCGCCATAGTGACAGTATTGGGCAGCGTCACTCATCCTGTGAGTGAACACAGCATTTATAATAGGAAGAAAGCCTTCCCGGGGTGTAACTCACAACAGTTGCCTAACTCCCGGGTACCTCGATACAATCCTAAAGTATGTACATGCACAGGCTTCCTGTCCCCCGACAATTGTATGAGACAAATACTGGTGTAAATAAAGTTTACTTTAGTTACTATATACCTAGTAAAAGAGAATGGTTTAGAGATTCATCGGAAGAAAATGAAATCTTAATATGGGTAACTAAAGAATTATTACTCCGGAATCCACATCAAATGTTGATAACTCATTTTGGTGGGGACATGCAAGGTTGACCAGCGAAATCATCTGGCTCCTGGACGATAGCACCCTGGCAGGGACACAGGAGTCGCTGCAAGTGAGATCTACGCTGATGAAATCGAAGAGAGAATAGTTAGGCCTCACCCTAAATCCATCAAAGTGTGAAATCATCTCATCCAGCCAACCAATCACAGATGCAGTACAAACCATGTTGCCAGGAGCCCCAGTGTTCGCTTCCAGCAACAGTGTGCTTCCAGGGGCACCTCTGGGCTCGAACGCCATTGAAGTAATTCTCGAAGAAAAGGTGAACGACCTGAGGAGGATGGAGGGAAGGATAGGGGCTTTGGATACCCACGATGCTTTGTACCTTCTCACAAGGTGCCTGGCTTTGCCCAGACTTACCTATTTCCTCAGGTGTGTTCCCTCCTTCGACAGCCCAAAATTAACAGAATATGACGCACTTCTAAAATCAATAACCATGAAAGTGTTAAACCTCTTTCTGAAAGATGACCAATGTGACCAAGCAACGCTCCCAGTTAGACTCGGGGGAATAGGTATTCGCAAAGCGACACAGTTAGGATTGCCGGCATTTTTATCCTCGACCAGT
>NC_091235.1:10648212-10938212 GCF_040958095.1 Procambarus clarkii
CGATTCTTCGCGGGGGGGATCGTATTCCAGGGACCTGCCCGAAACGCTACGCGTGCTAGTGGCTGTACAAGAATGTAACAACTCTTGTATATATATAAAAAAATATATATCAATTAGCATAAAATCGTCAGCAAACACAGATAAGAGTGACCTTACTTCCTCTGATAGATTATTTACATATACAAGAAACAGGATGGGATCCAATACTGACCCTTGAGGTACTCCACTTATTACCTCTCTCCATTCTGATAGCTCTCATCTTACTCTGACACTTTGCCCTCTTCCTCAAAAGTACTCCTTCACCCACTTTAATACTCTTCTCTAATTAAAAGCGCCAACCAGTTTTTCGAGTTTGCATTGGAATCGATTGTGAGAAACAGTGCCAAAAGCTTCATGACAATCCAGGAAAATGTAGTCTGCCTAGCCCTCTCTATCCTGTTTGATTTGCCATCTTGTCATAGACCTCTTAATAAGTTAGTTAAGTAAGATTTTCCTTTGCTGAATCCATGTTGATGCTTGGAAACAAAAGTTATATGTTACAAATGATCGACGAGCTCCTTATGATTAGTCTCTAATGTCTTACAAGGAGACCGGTCTGTAGGTCAGTGGCTCACGTCTTCCGTCTTTCTTGTATATAAGTAACACATTTACCACTTTCCAAATGTCAGGAAATTTCCCCAATTTCTAGTGAGGAGTTGAAGGGGTAGCAAGGGGCACACACAGTGCTGCAGCTGCCTCTTTTGTAGCTGCCTCTCTGAGATCTTGTCAGGGCACGTGGCTTTCATCACCTCCAGCTCCTTTTAATTGTCTTCTTCCTCTAGTGTTATTTGTATTTCATCCAGTCTTCTGGGAGCACCTGTTCCATAACAAGTCGTAGATCTGGAGACAGTTCTGGTTCAAACTTTAAACTTCCTGGAAACTTTTAAAGAGTTCTTCGCACACTTCCTTATTCTTTGTGTAGCCTCGTGTTTTGTGTAGCCTTATCACGTGTTTATTTACCGACATCTTCCTCCTCATACTGCTATAGTTTAAGCTTATCCTCGGCCTTGGATGTTATATCTTTCTCATACTGCTTCTCTCCCAATTCATGTGTATCATTCCTCTCTCTTTGGTATATATATGTTGTGGTTCTCTGTTCTGTGTTCCAAGTATTTTTTCCAAGCTCTTGAATTTTTCCTTTTTGCCTCAAAACATTGTCTATTAAATCATTGGCAATTTTGTCTTGCCTCCTTTATTCCTCAGGGGCGGTATAAATCTTCGTTCAGCTTGCAGACGAGGAGTCACAATAACGTGGCTGAAATATGTTGACCAATCCACAACCAAAGAAAGTGAAGGGACGACGACGTTTCGGTCCGTCCTGGACCATTATCAAGTCGATTGTGTGGCTTGACGATTCATAATCGACTTGGAAATGGTCCAGGACGGACCGAAACGTCGTCGTCCCTTCACTTTCTAGTGTGTGGTTTGGTCAACGTCGTTCAGCTTCTTTGCCTTGGCTAGTTATGAACACCATTATGTCTTGTGTTGTTTTGTCTCATAGTTGTATTCCCTTTGTGTTCTCTGTAAACATTATCTGACCTTCTGCTATTCGCTTTTGGTGCGTGTGTATGTTTCTATCCTTCTGTCTGTCGGCTGTGAGAATCCGTCTGTCTTTTTTCCTTGATCATCTGCTGTTATGCCACCAGTATTTCCTCTGTTTAATTGCACATCTGCATCATTCTCGCGTCATGACGTTTGCCCGTCTATCTAGCATGATCTGATCTGTCCATTATCGTTACAGCCTAATATAGCAGCATTCTCCTGCATATTGTTTTGCATTCCAGAGTTGAAGGAGACGAGGTCAGGGGTCATGGCTTAATTATATTGTTGATCGAGAGCTGCGTTGTTACAGCGAGCTAAATCGGTCTAGGCAAGTCTCACAGGGTTCTACATCATAAATCACCGTGTCCCCCCCCCCCACTATCACATTCTACCTTCCCACCCCACTCCCACAGTTCTCCCACAGTTCTCCCACCCCTCTCCCATCAAGTCCAACTTCCCTCCCATCCCTTCCTGACGCCCTCGCTTCTTGAAAAGTAGGGGTTTGATCCTCCCTCCTGATTGAGGGAGCCGGTCGGCCGAGCGGACAGCACACTGGACTTGTGATCCTGTGGTCCTGGGTTCGATCCTAGGCGTCGGCGAGAAACAATGGGCAGAGTTTCTTTCACCGTATGCCCCTGTTACCTAGCAGTAAAATAGGTACCTGGGTGTTAGTCAGCTGTCACGGACTGCTTCCTGGGGATGGGGGCTGGGTCGAGGACCGGGCCGCGGGGACACTAAAGCCCCGAAATCATCTCAAGAAGAATCTCAAGATAACCTCCTCATTGCAAGTTGGTGTGCACATTTCCTTCACTCGTCTGCTCCAGTTCCTTGTCATCATATTTCTTCCAGTCACATTGACTTTATTGATAATTATCTTACTTATCCTGCCCTCGGCACCTCCCTTTCTCATTAATCAAACCCCAAACTTTTCTCTCTTTCTCTTAATCGCCTCCCCACCTCCTAATCCCTTCCCCACACCTATTTAACCCATTCACCCACTCACACCACCCTCCATTTCGAAAGTATACCTAGGTCATAAAAGTATTTGTGTACGTCTGGTACCAAACTACTTGTGTAAAGGAGGAAATGTAGATGTTTATCTCTCAGAATGTTTGGTAATATGTTTATTGCTTGTGATGTGTTTATATGTATGTATTAACACGATGTACTGAACGGGGTGAGAATAGCTTGAGCTACCTCATCCCTTTGTGTGTATTTTACATCAATAAACTTATTTCAATTTCAATTTCCATTTCGAAGGAATGTAAGGAAGTACTGGTACCCCTGTACGGGTGCTTAACAAATGGAAGAAGAAGTTGTGGAAGCCACCTCTATCCACAACTTCAAGGCCAAATTCAACGAAGAATTTGAACATCAGAATAGTGAAAATGTGACGCAACAGGAACAACAAGGCTGGCAGGCGGGACATGAAGAGCTAGTCCTCACTTCCCCGTAGACACTGTTAGGTAAGTACTGTTTCGAAATTTTTCTTTGAGCGTAATAGTGGGAAAATGGAATGAACTAAGAGAGTAGGTTGGAGTAGATTATGATGACCAGACCACACACTAGAATGTGAAGGGACGACGACGTTTCACAATCGACTTGAGAATGGTCCAGGACGGACCGAAACGTCGTCGTCCCTTCACATTCTAGTGTGTGGTCTGGTCATCATATTTTAGCCACGTTATTGTGACTCATCGCCTGCATAGAGTAGATTATGTTCCATTTATAACTTTAAAAGTAGGTATGATAAGGAAATAGGTCAGGAGTCATTGCATTAGACAACCGGTGGCTAGAAAAGCGTGGTCGAAGAGCTAGAGCCCGATCCTACAGGCACAAACAGGTAAGTACACCTATGTGAACTTACCTCAACCTCCTCCCTCCTCCCACGACCTCCATCCCCTCCTCACCCTCCTACACGCCCCCTCTCTCCCTATCCTCCCTCTCTCACTCCCCATCCAGGGTTTTATCGACCAAAATAGGTCAAAGGTCAGTGATGCGAGGTCAACTGGTAAGGCAGAAGGTACTGAAATAGACGGATCTTAATAATTAAGGTATGATAACTTTAAAAGTAGGTATTAGTATATTAGGTATTAGTTAAAAGTCCAGTGCGTTTAAGTGACAAATGCAGTTAAATGTTAACCAGTGTCCAGTGTTAATCTTGATTATCTGCAGCAACACGTCACTCTAAAGATGAATAGATTACGTCTCCTGTGACACGGATCACTCACCGGACCTGACTCAACCCACGCGACACCATACATAGTAGGAAATGTATGTTTATCCCTCAGAATGTTTGCTAAAATGTTTATTGTTTGTGATGTGTGTCTATGTATGTATTAACACGATGTACTGAACGGGGTGAGAATAGCTTGAGCTACCTCATCCCTTTGTGTGTATTTTACCTCAATAAACTTATTTCAATTTCAATACATAGTGGACGAGGAGTCACAATAACGTGGCTGAAATAAATCGACTTGAGAATGGTCCAGGATGGACCGAAACGTCGTCGTCCCTTCACCTTCTAGTGTGTGGTTTGGTCAACATACATAGTGGTCTACGTCTTCGACTCACAGCCTAGAGGTGCGTGTTCGATGTGAATGGGGGGGGGGCAGAAACGGTTGTGCACGTTGTCTTTCACCTAATGTCTCTGTTCTCCTAGTAGTAAAATAGGTAATCGGGAGTTGTCGTCGTATTGCATCCTACGGAAGGTCAGTAGTTGGCTTCCTTGGCGGAAGGTTATCTTGAGGTTATCTTGAGATGATTTCTGGGCTTAGCGTCCCCGTGGCCAGGTCCTCGACCAGACCTCCTTTTTGTTACACACACCCAAGGAAGCAGCCCGTAGCAGCTGTCTAACTCCCAGGTACCTATTTACTGCTAGGTAACAGGGGGGGGGGGAGGGAAGTGAATTATCAGGGGGAAGCGCCAAGCCATTACGACATTATAGCACTGGGAAGAGGTCAGGATAAGGATTTGGGATGGGACAAGTAACGTCAAATCAACGGAGTATCAACGTTAAATAAACGTTCCATCAACGTCATATGCCCACTGGCGGGAGACACGAGCTGGCCGACGTTGGGCAAGCGTCCCGCCCACTCCCGCCCCGTCTGACGGTCGTAAACTAGTCGGCGTCTTGGGCATTGAGCCCGTCACCTGATCTCCATAATGACTCCTGTGTTTACGTATATATTCCCCGCCCATAATTCGCAAGAGCAAAACAAATCCAAAGTGGCCGCCAGACCCCTCTAATCCGGAGCGTCGTGCTGAGGTGTACTGGAGAGCGGCGAGGCGTCACCGGCCCCGTCCCTCTCCCGCGCTGCTGGAAGCCGCTACAGAAAACCAGCAGAGGGACTCGGTGTGTACGCGACGTCTCCCGAGGGTAGACTGCAGTATACCTGGCTAGTAAAGGGTCGGTATACAAAGAGGTTGGGTGGGTTGTTACCTTTATGAGTGAGTGTATGAGTGCTCCTCAAGTCGAGAAGGTCAAGGGTGACTTGTGGTGATTAGCCAATGCTGAGAAGAGCAAATCGTATTTCTCGGTTTGCAACAGAGGGTTCAGTTCTCTGATAGGACCGAAATGGTTCGGCAAACTTTCTTTTCACCTGACGCACCTATTTATCTAGCAGAAAAATAGGCACACGGGAGTCAGGCGGCTATTGTGAGCTGCATCCTGAGAAAGATCAGATGTTGGCCCCGATAAGCGGGAATTATGATTCATTACCAAGACCCCGAGTTCAAATAAATCTACAGTTAGCTTATGAGTTATGAGCCGGTCGGCCGATCGGACAGCACACTGGACTTGTGATCCTGTGGTCCCGGGTTCGATCCCAGGCGCCGGCGAGAAACAATGGGCAGAGTTTCTTTCACCCTATGCCCCTGTTACCTAGCAGTAAAATAGGTACCTGGGTGTTAGTCAGCTGTCACGGGCTGCTTCCTGGGGGTGGAGGCCTGGTCGAGGACCGGGCCGCGGGGACACTAAAGCCCTGAAATCATCTCAAGATAACCTCAAGATAGCTAATCAGGTGTGAAAGGAATAATTGACTATGACAATATTATAAGGCAAATAGTTTAATCAACTACTTGTCTGTAATTACACAAATCCTAGACGAAGCTGTGGAAGATTTTGGATTTAATAACTCTGCTGACTCTACACTAAAACACGGGTTCGTAACCTTGGAAATCCACGCCCCGTGAGAGGGTGGGAACCCAATGATGGGCTTCGGCACCAGTTCTACGGTCGCAGTGGAACTCTTGCATAGCTGAGAGTCCAAGAGTAACTCATGCTCAATTAAGGGTTAAAAATGCTGTCTCCTGTACACACACACACATAAGGTATCATTTGGGAGATGAGATACTTCAAGAGTCAGAGAGAGAGAAAGACCTGGGGGTTGATATCACGCCAGACCTGTCCCCTGAAGCTCATATCAAGAGGATAACATCAGCAGCATATGCCAGGTTGGCTAATATAAGAACGGCATTTAGAAACTTGTGTAAGGAATCTTTCAGAACATTATATACCACATATGTCAGACCAATTCTGGAGTATGCCGCTCCAGCATGGAGTCCATATCTAGTCAAGCATAAGACTAACCTGGAAAAGGTTTAAAGGTTTGCCACCAGACTAGTACCCGAGCTGAGAGGTATGAGCTACGAGGAGAGACTACGAGACTTAAACCTCACTTATTTGGAAGACAGAAAGAGTTACGGGGGACATGATCACCACATTCAAGATTCTCAAGGGAATCGATAGGGTAGATAAAGAAAGGCTATTTAACACAAGGCGCACACGCACTAGGGGACACAGGTGAAAACTGAGTGCCCAAATAAGCCACAGAGATATTAGAAAGAATTTTTTTAGTGTCAGAGTGGTTGACAAATGGAATGCATTAGGAAGTGATGTGGTGGAGGCTGACTCCATACACAGTTTAAGTGTAGATATGATAGAGCCCAATAGGCTCAAGAACCTGTACACCTGTTGATTGACGGTTGAGAGGCGGGACCAAAGAGCCAGAGCTCAACCCCCGTAAGCACAATTAGGTGAGTACAATTAGGTGAGTACACAGACACACACACACAGAAGGTGGTGGAGGCCAACACCTTCAGTAATTTCAAAGCGTTATATGACAAAGAGTGCTGGGTAGACGGGACACCACGAGCGTAGCTCTCATCCTGTAATTACACTTAGGTAATTACACACACACACGCCTTTGGACGCCTGGTGGCTGAGTGGACAGCACTCAGAACTCGTAATTCTGAGGACCGCGATTCGAGCCCCGGCTATGGCAGAAAACAAATGGGCAGAGTTTCTTTCACCCTGATGCCCCTTTTACCTAGCAGTAAACAGGTACCTGGGAGTTAGACAGCTGTTATGGGCTGCTTCCTGGGGGGTGTGCGTGTGGAAAAAAAATTATCGTTGATTCATGACAGTTGAGAGGCGGGCCGAAAGAGCAAAGCTCAACAACAGGATCACAGTCCAGCGTGCTGTCCGCTCGGCCGACCGGCTCCCGGTGCTGGAACCCATACTATTTCTCATTTGTGTAAACGAACTAAGAACAGGAATTGACTCTTATATGTCAATTTTTTTTCTACCACAGACGTGGCTACACATTTACAATGCTAATCAGCATATATACATTTTCTTCTGTCCTCCATGGACAGGGTGTTTGAGGACGATGCAAGAGTAATGAGATGCACTACTCATCAGTTGTGACTGATGATGAGTGTAAAATACTCCACGATAACCGAAACAATCTGCAGAGTTGGTCCCAGCGATATCTACTAGAGTTCAACATCAGCAAGTGTAAGGTGATGGAAAAGGAAATAGGTGACAGGAGGGAGTCAGTGGCTGAGCGGACAGAACACTGGACGCGTGATATTGTGGTCCCAGGTTCGATCCCGGGCGCCGGCGAGAAACGATGGGCAGAGTTTCTTTCACCCTGATGCCCCTGTTACCTAGCAATAAATAGGTACCCTGGGAGTTAGTCAGCTGTCACGGGCTGCTTCCTGGAAGTGGAGTCCTGGTCGAGGACCGGGCCGCGTGGACACTATGCTCCGAAATCATCTCAAGATAACCTCAAGATAACCTCAAGATAGTCCAAAACTACTATATACAGTGACGGGAAACTATTCCTTCCTATAACGACTACACACAAAAAACTTGGAAGTGGATATAGCACCGCACCAAACTCAGGAGGCTCATCTAAACTGGATACCATCAGCAGCGTCACTTAGCAAACTTTAGAACATCTAGGCACCTAAATAAGAAGGTATAATGATCGCTATAAACCACCTACGTGAGACCAGTTATAGAGTATGCCGCTCCATTGTGGAGCCCACACCTGAAAAACACATAAGGAAACTGGAAAAGGTTCAGAAGTTTGCAACAAGGTTCGTCCCAGGATTACGAGGGATGGGATTTGACGAGAGATTGAAGGAAGTAAAACTGACGATGCTAGAAACGAGGAGAGAGAATGGGGGACATGATAGAGACGTATAAAATACCTAAGCGTTGGAAATATAAAAATTTGAGTGGATATAATTGGGCCACTGATACCGAAGGCCCATAAACATGGCAACATCACCAGCATATAGAGACGCAGTCACACATGACAACGTTGTTTAGAAACCTAAATGAGGATTCAAAGCAATCTACACAGCTTTTGTTAGATCAACACTGGAATACGCAGCACCGGCATGGAATCCGCGAGAAAACAAGGGTAGAAATGATTACAACATACAAGATACTGAGGGGAGTAGACAAGTTCAAGGAAAGCCTCTTTACACTGAAAGAAAGTAAAACAAGAAGACATAAATGGACGCTGGAAACGCAAACGAGTTGAAGAAATGTAAGGAAATCCTCGTACCCTGTGTGGGTGGTCAGCAAGTGGAATGCACGGAAAGAGGTAGTTAAGGAAGCCACCTCCATACACAAGTTTAAAAGCCAGATTCGACCAAGAATTCGAACGTTAAAGAGTTAAATTATAACCCAAAGAAGAGACAAGGATGAAAGGGAGAGACAAGGAAGAGAGGAAGAGGTAATAATGAGAAGAAGAGGCAAGGATGAGGGGAAGAGGGGAGGAAGAGAGAGAATGGGAAGGCAGAGAGGGAAGGAGGAAAGGAGACAAAATGCTGGCGTTGTGTGGCGTGTTAAGGGCGACCTTGCAAAAACCTGTTCCCTGGGGTGGTGGGGACCCGGCCGGCCGCTCTGTTTACCAACATCTGATGGCGCTGCTGGTGGCGGTGGCGGCGCCAGAGGTGGTGGTGGTGGTGGTGGTGGCGGCGCCAGTGGTGGTGGTGGTGGTGGCGGCGCCAGAGGTGCTGGTGGTGGTGCTGGTGACTGGAGCTGGTGGCTTGAGCAGGTGGTAGAGCTGGTGGCTGGAGCAGGTGGGATTTGGTGGTGGTTCTGGTGGAGCTGGTGGTGGTGGTGGTGGTGGTGCCCCATTACCACACCACCTCAACTACGTCATGGCAAATATCATTCATTTTGACTTTGATATTGAAAGACACAAGGAAAATACTCTGCACTGGATCTCAAAGTACTTCAGTCAAACTCCAGACCTCTAAAATGGCCAGATCCAAACTGTCACAAAAGGTTCTCAAATTATCTACCAAACAAAGTCACATTTTATCTGATAGGAAAAAAAATATATTTGAATAGATATACAAAAGCCGATGTCACTGTTCAACATTTAAATACAATTTAAATTAAGTTTTATTTACGCTGCACCATTTTAAATATCAACATGTTTGTTTAATTGACACAAGAGCATTAATCAATTGCGTTTTATTCAGTGCTGTCACTTGATTTGTGCTTGCAATAGTTAGCCAATAGCTGTATTGCAATCCACTATTATATATCATTCTATAAATTGTTGTTTTATCTATCATCAAACCACAAGTAACTTAGTATATTTTGCAAGATAAGGTCATTATCAGGAAAAAGCGCTAAGTCATTACGAATATATTCCACTTGGAAGAGATACGAGCATAACGATGTGGTAGGACGGAGGGAAGGAATGGCGTCCCAGCGTCTTAGACCATCGGGTATAGAACGCGGACCCGCAAACGTTCCCCTCGTGTACGCTCGCGGGGAAAGGTGGACTTAGAGGTGCATAGAGACCACCACAATAGCTTACTGACCAGCCAGTACGTAAACCTGTAAGCCCTGAATATAAGTGAACAGGAGCACCAGGGTGAAATAAACTCTGCCCATTTATTTCCGCCTTCGCCGGGGATCCTCGGACCCCTAGGACTAAGAATCCCGAGCGCCGTCCACTCAGCCGTCAGGCCCCCCCTATGCCTGTATGTACCTTTCATTGTCTTCACTGGTGAGTTCCTTCATGACTGTTAACGGGTGAAGGTTCCCGGGTTTTCTCCCACCTTGTAGGCAGGACATGACGAGCCTCGCCGAGCACCTGGAGAGGCTGGAGGCTTCCTGGCAAGTTTCTTACCTTTCTCAGGGGATGGAGAGTTTGGCCTGGGGGCTGGGTGGTGCTGCTGGGTCTTCTTGTGGCTATTATATTATATTATATATATATATATATATATATATATATATATATATATATATATATATAATGTGTGTGTGTGCGTACTCACCTATTTGCCTATCTGTACTCACCTATTTGTGCTTGCGGGGGTTGAGGTTTGGCTCTTTGGTCCTTTGGTGTGTGTGTGTGTGTGTGTGTGTGTGTGTGTGTGTGTGTGTGTGTGTGTGTGTGTGTGTGTGTGTGTGTGTGTGTGTGTTGGTGTGTGTATGTGTGTGAAGAATCCTCAAGGCGAAGTGAAGTGAAGAAAAGGCATTCCATCACCGGTACCATTTGGGGATCGAACGCCGACGCTGCAAGACGTAAGAGCGTCACTCCACCGATCAGTTCAAGTATCTGCTCTAGGCTAGTGAGCAAACATATGAGCCTGCTCGAGATGTCTGCTCCTGGAAGATGAAAGTCACCACTCCCGCCCCCAACTGAGAATATGAATATGAACCAGGTCTGTCACTGCTGCTACAGATTGCATTACTGGACTGGCTAAATTGACTCAGCGACTGCCATCAACTCTTCACATACGACCAAGAACAAGGTCTCCCCCGGTTTGAGGATTATTGTTAATCTCTGTAGCGCAAGTGACAGACAGAGCTCTGTCTGTCAGAGCTCAGACAGGCAGTGATGTGGTGGAGGCTGACTCCATGCACAGTTTGTAATGTAGATATGATAGAGCCCAAAGCTCAACCCCCGCAAGCTCAAATCGGTGAGTACAGATGTCTCTCACCTGTAATCAGTTGATTGACAGTTGAGAGGCGGGTCGAAAGAGCAGAGCTCAACCCCCGCAAGCACAACTAGGTGAATACAGATACTAATTTACGCTTGGAACTATTCCATTAGAGGGAATAGTTCCAACTCAGCGCACGGAAACACCACCACATGGGACCAGGAGGCATGGCAGGAAGTGCAAAATAGCCCCGTTGAAAAGCAGAGATTCAACAGATACGCTGAGAGACTATTCTATGCCTATCAAGGCCCCAAGCAGTTTCAAACCCCTCCAAGGTGATCAATCAGATTGTGATTCATAGGTCGGAGTGCGAGCAGCGGTGTCTAACAGCCTCGTTGACCAAACCACCAACCGCGAGAAAATTGATTTTCGGAACCAACACAAGGTAGACATAGGGTAGTGGGTGGTGATGGGTGGCAGTGGGTGGTGATGGGTGGCAGAAGAGAGCACGGGGTGACGGGAGACAGCAGGGGGGGGGGAGGAAGGGATGGCAACCACTGGAGAACAACAATGGGGGTCGGCATGAGGAATGTGGCGCCGGGCAATTGTGTGGTGAATGTTGATAGCTGTGTGCGTGTGGGTGGTTGTGCGTGTGGGTGGTTGTGCGTGTGGGTGGTTGTGCGTGTGGGTGGTTGTGCGTGTGGGTGGTTGTGCGTGTGGGTGGTTGTGTGCGTGTGGGTGGTTGTGCGTGTGGGTGGTTGTGCGTGTGGGTGGTTGTGTGCGTGTGGGTGGTTGTGCGTGAGGGTGGTTGTGCGTGTGGGTGGTTGTGTGCGTGTGGGTGGTTGTGCGTGTGGGTGGTTGTGTGCGTGTGGGTGGTTGTGTGTGTGGGTGGTTGTGCGTGTGGGTTGTTGTGCGTGTGGGTGGTTGTGCGTGTGGGTGGTTGTGTGCGTGTGGGTGGTTGTGTGCGTGTGGGTGGTTGTGTGCGTGTGGGTGGTTGTGTGTGTGTGTGTGTGTGTGTGTGTGTGTGTGTGTGTGTGTGTGTGTGTGTGTGTGTGTGTGTGTGTGTGTGTGTGTGTGTGTGTGTATGCGAGCGCGCTTACCTATCAATACTTTCTATCAATGACTACGTGCTAGTAACGTCTAGCTCTAGGCCTTCATGCCCCACCTACTAGTATTATTGTGCTAGTTTGGTTATATCATAACTAACCCAATCTTCATATTCCAGAGGCATATATAAACAGGATAACATTAACATCTTACTCAATAATAACACAATCAGAACATCTTTCAAGACCCTAAATAAAAAGGCATTTAAATCCCTGAACACCCTCCCCCCCATTCCTAATTTTGCAATGACTGCAAACATCGACTTGAACGACTCTGTCTCCTGTAGGAAGATCATTAACATCAGACAGTACGGGACCCAGCACCGATCCTTAAGATCCTTATCTTACATCACTCCGAATTCTCGCCCATCACTCTGACTCTCTGACTCCTGTCTGTTAGGTATTTTCGCCTCTTATGTTTGATTGTTTGATTATTAGCCTCTTGTGTGGCTCTGTGTCAGAGGCTTTTTAAAAGTCCCATTTAGATTACGCAGTTCAATATGGGTCAATATATTATAAAACGGACAGAAATTCACTTAAACGCGTTCAGGGAAGGATGTCATTTATAAATTTGAAATCTTTCATGTGAATTAGAAAATCTTCCACAAATTAGAAATCTTCCATATGTACAAAGATTGAAAGGGTTTCATTGGCATCGTCTGAAAAGGTGAAGAGTTAGGATTGACGGAACTGAAGTGTACAAGTGGATGAATGGACATAAGTAGATGAATGGACATAACAAGTAGATGAATGGACATAACAAGTAGATGAATGGACATAACAAGTAGATGAATGGACATAACAAGTAGATGAATGGACATAACAAGCAGATGAATGGACATAACAAGTAGATGAATGGACATAACAAGTAGATGAATGGACATAACAAGTAGATGAATGGACATAACAAGTAGATGAATGGACATAACAAGTGGATGAATGGACATAACAAGCGATGAATGGACATAAGTACATGAATGG
Source organism: Procambarus clarkii (assembly GCF_040958095.1). Classification (NCBI taxonomy): domain Eukaryota; kingdom Metazoa; phylum Arthropoda; class Malacostraca; order Decapoda; family Cambaridae; genus Procambarus; species Procambarus clarkii. Next base: position 10,661,088 of record NC_091235.1, read on the forward strand.
ACATATAAATGAATGGACATAACAAGGGATAGTGAAAGAGAGAGGCCTACCAGAAGGAGCAATTATAGATCTATAGCAACAGTACAGGACAATCAATCTTTTAGTCAAGTAGATCCAATTAACCGTAAAATTATTCTGAAAGCTAAAATGACCAAATCTCATCAATTCCTATAAACACAGACCAGAGTGGGAACAAAGATTCCTGCCCAATCGTTCCCAGAAATCATGATAATTGAGCCTTCTTCCGAAACTTCTACGTCCCTTGGGGAGTCCCTGGAGAGTCCCTGGGGAGTCCCTGGGAGTCCCTGGGGAGTCCCTGAAGGAACCATATTCACAACGACATCTAATGACTGACACCAAGTGAGTCGCTCTGCCAGACATATATAAACGCAAACTCCTATAGTATCTTGTTCAGAATATTGTACACATATATTAGAACACACACACACACACACACACACACACACACACACACACACACACACACACACACACACACACACACACATATATATATATATATATATATATATATATACATATGTCAGGTAAAGCTTGACCTGACCTGACCTGGCCCGGAAGGGGAAGGGGGAGTATGAGGAGAGAGTGCTAAGCCATTACGACTGGGCCGTAGGAACAACAATTGAGAGATGTAAGTACTATAGGTTGCCAGTCCCGTTGGTGACTGGAGTAGACGGGCGCCTCTGAGTGTGGGCGCCGCCACAGCGTCGGGCGCCGGACACAGGGGGCCGGCTATAGAGCCTGAGGCACAGCCGGCTGCCAGAACCCGTCTCTCCCATGCCATATACGTCTCTTATTATATGTATTAATGCTAAATTAGATTTCAACACGTTTCTATAAATTTTATATTTGGTTAAAAAAGTTACCCTAACGACCATGTTGAGGTGATTGTTGTCTGCTTGAGCAGCAGACATTCAGGTTCTCCTGTTATTGTTCACCAGGGGACTTCATACTTGATTATCATGATAAACAGTGGTAATCCCGGTTAATGTCTGTCAGCCTTCACCTGACCTGCAGCCCTGCCCCCTGCCCTCCCCTGGGGGCATGACCCCACCCCTACCCCAGCAGACCCGAGGGGTGAGACCTACCCATGCCCGTGAGCCCTACCCTAACCTTCCTCAACAACTGGGGCCCCTTACCAGAGTCGTCACCACCACCACCACAACTGGTAGCCACTCTGGAGGGACGGTAGTGACCAGTGGGGGACCTGGTAGCCACTCTGGTGGGGCAGTAGTGACCAGTGGGGGACCTGGTAGCCACTCTGGTGGGGCAGTAGTGACCAGTAGAGGACCTGGTAGCCACTCTGGAGTGGCAGTAGTGACCAGTGGGGGACCTGGTAGCCACTCTGGAGTGGCAGTAGTGACCACTGGAGGACCTGGTAGCCAGGTGCTGGACGGCGCCAACTAAGCTTTAACAATTACCTGAGACGCTGAGATAATTACCTGACGTCTGAGTGGCGACCATCCCTTTCCTGGCCTTGAGAGATGAGGGAGGCTGGTGACACGTGGGAGGCTGGATACTTATTCCTCCTCAGTCACTTGCAATTAACCTAAGAAATGCTCGCAAGGTGGGGGCCAAGAGTTAAAGCTCGACCCAGCGAACACATCCAGGCGAGTACCGACCCACCCACCACGGTAGGGCATGCAAGGGCCCACCCGCCGGCGCACGATCCAGTCTTAAACTATCCACCACCCCTCTCCCCTTCCCAATCCTCCCCCTCCTCTCCCCTTCCCAATCCTCCTCCTCCTCCCCTTCCATCTATCCCCGGTCCCCTGGATGGCAATATCAGTGCCGGACTGCCTTTTGGGGCGCCCGCCTCGGACACCCACACCGCCTGATATTCACCTGGAAAATTAGGAGCCTGGAACCTAGGCGATGAGTAGGGAGGTGCTGAGGTCAGGAGTACTAAGTATTAGGGCGGTGGATAGGGAGCTGTTATTATAGGTACAGAGGTATTAGGGTGATAGGAGAGGTATTAGCGTGGTGGGAGAAGTATTAGTATGGTGGGAGAGGTATTAGTGTGGTGGGAGAGGTATTAGGTTGATGGGACAGATATTAGGGTGATGGGACAGGTATTAGGGTGACGGGTAGGAAGGTTAGGTTAGGTTAGGTTCAGGTATCAATGTCCCAGCTGACCAGGCTTCCTGCTTGACGGTCTGATCAATATGACTGTTTGACGCCGCTGAACGCACTCTGCTATACGAGTCGACCTGATGTATGGGGCCAGTATGATTGTATAGTGCTCAGGAGGGAAATAGGAGCAAGGAACTGAAATATGAGGACGGAGGGAAGGAACAGAGCCCATGCAACCATTTGGAACCTGCGAGGATCGAACTCGATCTTTGGGTCCAAGCGGCGGGTCCGAGCTGCGGGTCCGAGCGGTGGGTCCGAGCGGCGGGTCTGAGCGGTGGGTCCGAGCGATAGGTCCGAGCGGTAGGTCCGGGCGGTGGGTCCGAGCGGTGGGTCCGAGCGGCGGGTCCGAGCGGTAGGTCCGAGCGGCGGGTCCGGGCGGACCTCCAAGAAGGACTGGTCAAGGAAGGCGCTGAGAATATTAAACACCTGCGAACAGTGATGTGTTTATTACTGAGAGGCAGATGTGGCTGGGGTAGATACGAGCCAGAGGGGGGCTGGGGTAGATACGAGCCAGAGGGGGGCTGGGGTAGATACGAGCCAGAGGGGGGCTGGAGTAGATACGAGCCAGAGGGGGCTGTGGGTAGATACGAACCAGAGGGGGCTGGGGGTAGATACGAGCCAGAGGGGGCTGGGGGTAGATACGAGCCAGAGGGGGCTGGGGTAGACACGAGCCAGAGGGGGCTGGGGTAGATACGAGCCAGAGGCGGCTGGGGTAGATACGAGCCAGAGGGGGCTGGGGTAGATACGAGCCATAGGGGGGCTGGGGTAGATACGAGCCAGAGGGGGCTGGGGTAGATACGAGCCAGAGGGGGCTGGGGTAGATACGAGCCAGAGGGGGCTGGGGTAGATACGAGCCAGAGGCGGCTGGGGTAGATACGAGCCAGAGGGGGCTGAGAGTAGATACGAACCTACTGTAACACTGTAAAGTGTTTGGTTTAGTTTAATACATACATAGAGTACATGAGTCACAGACAAGGATCTGAGAGGCGCCAGTTGTCTGCCTGAGATCTCACACCTCTAAGCGTTAATGACCCAAAGTGACCTGAGGTCAGATCATGCGAATTTCACCTTGCTTCTACTAATCTCTTAGTTGGAGCCGGGTAGCCTTCAAACATGCCGACGTTTAAGGAGTGGCTTGGTAGAGTGCCGGAGGCTATCTACTTGTGGGCGGAGTTAGCTACTAGGTTCCCCAATATAAACTCGGAGAGCTATCCAGCAAGGAGGATTAACATTAAGAAGAGCAGACGAGCCAACAGAGCAGAGCAGAGCAGACGGCCTTAGCAGGGAGGCTGTCGGCCGGCAGGGCGGGAGTCTCCGTCAACTACAGACCCCCCCCCCCTCTATCCAGCTATAGGCAGAGACACTTGGTGAGTTGAGCAGTAAGGTGACTTGGTCGTGTTTACATATGTTGTGTGATGATCAGGGGCAGTCAAGTTGTAGGGTTCTCGAATTCTTGGATGATGACTCACTTTGCATATTAAACTGGAACATTTTAATTGAATTGCTAAATTATGATACTTAGTATGTGAAATACATGAACTTATTATTTAAATCGTCTTTGTTCCCTAGAGCTTTGAGTTGAGGTGAGAAAGCCTCGGTGGTTACTAGATTCAAGATATTAATGAGTACTTGTTTGGAGTTGATACATGGTACAGAGGGAACATACTAATAATGAACTCATGATAACATCCTTTGAGAATTTTGTGATACAGGCAAGTTCCATTCCTTGTCTTGTATGTAATGATCATGAATGGATGGTGGCAGCATTTCGTCTTCTACTATCTACTTTCGACTTCTACTATCTACTCTTCTACTTCTACCTATCTACACCTCTCCCTCCACCCCTCTCTGAACTCTCACTTTCAACTAATGACCCTCCTCGCTCCTCCCACCTCTACCTCTCTCACCCCAAACCCTCACTAATTACTTCACTATTCATTTCTTTCCTCTCGTTTTCTCTTATACGTTTGTGGCAATGATTCTGTATTCTAGAGTTCTCTCTAGAGTTTCGGGTAACTGATCAAGTGACGGCGCCTTGTAGTCTTAGCACCTAGGTAGTCGAATACCTAGGTTACAAGGTGTTGAACCAGAGAGGTTGCCTTAGGAACTCTGGAGGTGCTCTAGAATAGTTAGCTAACTGGGGACGGGATAACGGACTAGAGAGAGCTGTTTCCCCCGGCCTCGTTAGTTAACTGGGGGGTGGAATAATGGACAAGATAGAGCTATTTCCCCCACCCCCCGTTACACTACTGCAAAAGGTAAAAACAACGAGAATATAAATATTCATATTTAAATAAATCACGAATTGAAAATTCTGTGCAAAGTACCGTTAATTTCAGAAGAAAAAATAAATAAAAAAGAGGTCCATTCTGTGAACTACAAAGAACATTTTCAGCGTCACCCTGACCGTCTGTGACCATCCGGGTAGGTATAACTGGACATGTAAGGGTATTGTACGTCACCTCTGATTGGTCCCCCCGCCTGTAACTGGGCACAGGTCTCGACCTACATACCCTGATGCCCTCCTCAAGCTGTTGAGCAGCTTCTTGGTCCCCCTCCTCAAGCTGTTGAGCAGGTTCTTGGTCTCCTCCTCAAGCTGTGAAGCAGGTTCTTGGTCCCCCTCCTCAAGCTGTTGAGCAGCTTCTTGGTCCCCCTCCTCAAGCTGTTGAGCAGCTTCTTGGTCCCCCCTCCTCAAGCTGTGGAGCAGGTTCTTGGTCCCCCTCCTCAAGCTGTGGAGCAGGTTCGTGGTCCCCCTCCTCAAGCTGTGGAGCAGGTTCTTGGTCCCCCTCCTCAAGCTGTGGAACAGCTTCTTGGTCCCCCTCCTCAAGCTGTGGAACAGCTTCTTGGTCCCCCTCCTCAAGCTGTGGAGCAGGTTCGTGGTCCCACTCCTTAAGCTGTGGAGCAGGTTCGTGGTCCCCCTCCTCAAGCTGTGGAGCAGGTTCTTGGTCCCCCTCCTCAAGCTGTGGAGCAGGTTCGTGGTCCCACTCCTCAAGCTGTGGAGCAGGTTCGTGGTCCCCCTCCTCAAGCTGTGGAGCAGGTTCTTGGTCCCCCTCCTCAATGTTCCAGAAATAATTTTCCCGTACAAGGGATGATGAAGAACGTTGATGACAAGAAGCTCTCCAGACCTCACCCAAGACAGCTGCACGTCAGCGCTGCTCTTCGTCGGTATCTCACGGGCTTGGAGCAAGTAGAGGTGACATATTACAGTCTCCCTCAGGTAGCTGTGTCTTCATAGAGGTCATTCTGTCACCAGGAGTGTTGTGTGGCCATTGTGTTCATTATTCACTTGTGTGACTGTCTGAGAATCATCTGGGATCGTCATGAATTCACAGCTACTTGAAGAAATCTTGTACTGTACAGTACCGTATATTAAATATCTTCCCGTCACCACCCACACCTACAATAGTCACGTGGCTCTGACAGAGAAAAGTCTTTACAAAGACTGCCAAGAAGCATTTTAATACTGGTCTTAAACAGGATATACTAAACTAAAATCGTCAGGATGGTATGGGGAGATACACAATCAAATCACAAGGTGATAAATGAAGGCATATTAACGTCATACAATGGGGTGGTACCCGCATTCATGGACTCCACAGCCACACGCACTACCCACTCCACCAAGATGTGCTCTTCTTTGTGACTGACAGTAAGATGTAATGAGTTGTGGAGTGGATGCTGCTTAAGATGACCAGGAGTAGCAGAGTGGATGCTGCCTAAGATGTAAGAGGGGGTGGCAGAGGTGGGCGTTATCTCCGGTTAAGCATTTTAGTGAGTTTTAGGGCAAGACAAATGTTCATAACCTTTAAAAGTCAAGTGTTAGTTCCTTAATATAAGGTTAACAAAACATTATATGAAGCATAACCCAGGATGCTGTAGGACCCAGCAAACATCAGCATGCTGTAGGCCTCATGCTGAAGGGCCAACATAGGCATGATCTATAACTCAGCAAACATTAGTATGCTGTCTCCCACCGTGCTAGGAGCCCTTGCCACCCCGTGCTAGGAGCAGCCTGGCCACTCAGCTGACCACCCCCTCCCACTTTGCTGTTCGCCGACGACCGTAAAATAAAACCAAATTCCAAGCTTGATCATCCACCAATCTCAGGTTATATTTCTAGATGAAAGGTCAGGGAGACCTTGTGGTGGGAGAGAGAAGGTCAGGGTCAAGCGTGCAGGGCGTGATGTCATGGAGGTGAGCCATGCTTGCGTCACGCACGAGACCTGTGCTTGCGTCACGCATGTAAACAAACATATTGGCGTTGTTTAGCCGCGAGGTACACAGTGAGGGGATATTGACAGCCGCCCGGCACCTCACTCAGCTTAGCTCACTCATTGGAGAAACTTGCGTGGTATTTGATCATATTTGTTGGTGTTGATGTTGAGATAGCAACTCATCATCATTATCGTCACTGATACTCGATACATGGCATCACGGCGCTTGACCAGACCAAACACTAGAAAGTGGACCGAAACGACGACGTTTCGGTCCGTCATGGACCCTTATCAAGTCGATTAATAATTCGCATTATCGTTAATGCTAATCATAATAATATAGACAATAAGTACAAAGATATACTGCACTCTGACTCTATTGTATACTGTATATTGTATGTACTGTATCTCTGACTCTAGATACAAAATTTCGTCTGAGTCTTGTGTTTGAAGAATGCAAGTGTGAGTATCTTTCAGTGATGAGAGGCAATTTGTTCCATATTCGACACCCACTGAAGGGGATTAGAGTTTACACTGTGGGTGAGAGATGCGTGGGAGAGTGTCAGGTTCGATCTTAATCTTCTTCTTCAGGTTATCCTGAGATGATTTCGGGGCTTAGCGTCCCCGCGGCCCGGTCCTCGACCAGGCCTCCTTTTTTGTTACACTTCCCCAGGAAGCAGCCCGTAGCAGTTGTCTAACTCCCAGGTACCTATTTACTGCTAGGTAACAAGGGCATAAGGGGGAAAGAAACTATGCCCATTGTTTCTCGCCGGCACCCGGGATCGAACCCGGGACCACAGGATCACGCGTCCAGTGTTCTGTCTGCTCAGCCACCGGCTCCCATTCAAGGCACAATTCAAATTCAAAAACTTTATTCATAAACATTTCAACATTTAAATATGAATTAATGTTCACAAAATGACTGGATAATATATATACCAAAGACAAAGTCATCATAACAGCATTATAGGTAATCATTGCAATCATTATGATAACGGTAACAAAGTTAACGATAACCAGGAAAATAACTAGCCTCCATACCAGCGATAATTGCAATAAAACAAACCACAGATAAACAAAAGATTTTACCGACGGATATTCATATTAACGTACCAAAGTGTACCTGCAGTAGGTTCCTAGAGTTCTTCCCCCCCCCCCTCCCCCCCACAACCCCAACCCACTCATGCGAGAATTTGATCGGTAAAACTGTTGCTTGTAGCGTCCCGCAGCCCCCCCCCCCATATCCACACGGCGACTGGTCCGAGACGACAACCAAGATGGATCGAAGTGTCTCTCCTTCAACGACTACTGCAGCGCCCCCCCCCCCCCGAAGGAGGACGACCGTTGTTCAGGGCTAATCCTGTCTTTTGTCCTCGTCGTCCATCGTACAGGGAACATGAGTAGGCTCGATAGCTGTATAAAAGGTGATTATCACCAGTGTTCGATAAATTCCTGGATGTCAGCCTCCACAGCAGGGGGGGGGAGGTACCTTACGGGCTCACCATAGCCCGTGCTACATGGACACTTCGTTCTGAGTAGCTAAGTCTGAAACAACAAACAACAGGGAGTGGTAGATATGGTTGAGAGAAGATGGTCGTTGGTATACGGTTACTGGCAGACATGGTTGAGAGAAGATGGTCGTTGGTATACGGTTACTGGCAGACATGGTTGAGAGAAGATGGTCGTTGGTATACGGTTACTGGCAGACATGGTTGAGAGAAGATGGTCGTTGGTATACGGTTACTGGCAGACATGGTTGAGAGAAGATGGTCGCTGGTATACGGTTACTGGCAGACATGGTTGAGAGAAGATGGTCGCTGGTATACGGTTACTGGCAGACATGGTTGAGAGAAGATGGTCGTTGGTATACGGTTACTGGCAGACATGGTTGAGAGAAGATGGTCGTTGGTATACGGTTACTGGCAGACATGGTTGAGAGAAGATGGTCGTTGGTATACGGTTACTGGCAGACATGGTTGAGAGAAGATGGTCGTTGGTATACGGTTACTGGCAGACATGGTTGAGAGAAGATGGTCGCTGGTATACGGTTACTGGCAGACATGGTTGAGAGAAGATGGTCGATGATACAGAAAAAAAAACGAAATTTGAATAAAAAAAAATCTGGAAATCAGAATTGGAAAAAAAAATCTGGAAAATTTTGTAACTAGGATTTATTTCTAGAAGTAGTAATGTATTATCTAATACAGTGAGAGGTATACCCCGCTAATTAGTGTGTGTACCCTGAGAGTTTAGTTTAGTCCTGGCTGGTCTAAATTAAACGTGTTGGTCAGTAAGCCATTTATGGTGGCCTTAATAACGCTGCAGAGGTTGATAGGCCTTAATAACCCTCTAGAGGTTGATAGGCCTTAATAACCCTCTAGAGGTTGATAGGCCTTAATAACCCTCCAGAAGTTGATAGGCCTTAATAACCCTCCGGAGGTTGATAGGCCTTAATAACCCTCCAAAGGTAGATAGACCTTAATAACCTTCCAGAGAAAGATGGACCTTAATAACCCTCCAGAGATTAATCGGCCTTAATAACCCTACACACACACACACACACACACACACACACACACACACACACACACACACACACACACAAGGACCAACTGTGTAGCGTCAGGTTGGGAGCAGCAAGTGAGGACAAAGTACAAACTGTAAACACAGATGAGTCAGAGGGCCACAATGAAGCATTTCTTCAGTACAGGGACAGCGGGCAAGAGGGGGAGTGGGGGGGGAGCGAAGGGTGACTCCATTCATAACTTCGTGAGATACAACACATGAAGGAGGGTGAATCTAAGCCTAAGATCACTAGAAAAAATCAGGAGAGAATCTAAGATTACTAGAAAGACATCTACTTCTAAACCCACCCAACAAAACAATGAATTTTAGTATGTTCACCAGTTAGCCTAAGGATGAGTGGCAGGGACCAAGTGCTGAAGCCCAACCCCTCCACACATAAGCGACTGCTGGCTCATACAAAGGAATGACAGGGAAGGTTTTGCAAAAACTACAAGATTGGTGTAATTCATGGCCACAGGAACTTAACTCGGCAAAATTGCAATGTTATAAGGCTGGTAGGAAAGTAAGGTAATGACCCAGAGGCGGACATCATACCATACTTATCACCGGAAGTATACATAGACTGGATGACTCTAGGTGACATGTGCACTGCTTTCAAGATCTTGCACATCCCAATATTAGCAATATGCAACCTACATAGGACGAGTGATCGAGAATGCAGCCTTAGCATACAACCCTCACTTAATCTCTAGTGGCCTCCACGGGGTCATGAAACCCTGAGGGCCATCTCTAATGGCCTCCACGGGGTCATGAAGCCCTGAGGGCCATTTCTAGTGGCCTCCACGGGGTCATGAAGCCCTGAGGGCCATCTCTAGTGGCCTCCACGGGGTCATGAAGCCCTGAGGGCCATCTCTAGTGGCCTCCACGGGGTCATGAAGCCCTGAGGGTCATCTCTAGTGGCCTCCACGGGGTCATGAAGCCCTGAGGGTCATCTCTAGTGACCCTGACAGGGGGGCAGAAGGCCCGCGGTTAGTCAAAGATCCCCCATATGATAATTAAACGAGATAATTTACACAAAATAAACATACCTTTTTGCGTTAGCAAGAACAGAACGACACCATACAGATGAAATTACCATCTGAGTCCGGTGGTTAAGGAAGCATTTCTTCGCAGCTCCTCCACTACTACTTCAGATGTGTCAGACAAGCTATGCATGATAGCGGTCAACGGTATTTTGTTCATTGTAATCCCTGGCGAAGAACCGCGTGTAATCCCTGGCGAAGAACCGCGTGTAATCCCTGGCGAAGAACCGCGTGTAATCCCTGGCGAAGAACCGCGTGTAATCCCTGGCGAAGAACCGCGTGTAATCCCTGGCGAAGAACCGCGTGTAATCCCTGGCGAAGAACCGCGTGTAATCCCTGGCGAAGAACCGCGTGTAATCCCTGGCGAAGAACCGCGTGTAATCCCTGGCGAAGAACCGCGTGTAATCCCTGACGAAGAACTGCGTGTAATCCCTGGCGAAGAACCGCGTGTAATCACTCACCAAGAACTGCTTGTAATCCCTCACCAAGAACTGCTTGTAATCCCTCACCAAGAACTGCTTGTAATCCCTCACCAAGAACTGCTTGTAATCCCTCACCAAGAACTGCGTGTAATCTTTCACCAAGAACTGCGTGTAATCCTTCACCAAGAACTGCGTGTAATCCTTCACCAAGAACTGCTTGTAATCCCTCACCAAGAACTGCGTGTAATCTTTCACCAAGAACTGCGTGTCATCCTTCACCAAGAACTGCGTGTAATCCTTCACCAAGAACTGCTTGTAATACCTCACCAAGAACTGCGTGTAATCCTTCACCAAGAACTGCGTGTAATCCTTCACCAAGAACTGCTTGTAATACCTCACCAAGAACTGCGTGTAATCTTTCACCAAGAACTGCGTGTAATCCTTCACCAAGAACTGCGTGTAATCCTTCACCAAGAACTGCTTGTAATACCTCACCAAGAACTGCGTGTAATCTTTCACCAAGAACTGCGTGTAATCTTTCACCAAGAACTGCTTGTAATACCTCACCAAGAACTGCGTGTAATCCTTCACCAAGAACTGCTTGTAATACCTCACCAAGAACTGCGTGTAATCTTTCACCAAGAACTGCGTGTAATCCTTCACCAAGAACTGCGTGTAATCCTTCACCAAGAACTGCGTGTAATACCTCACCAAGAACTGCGTGTAATACCTCACCAAGAACTGCGTGTAATACCTCACCAAGAACTGCGTGTAATACCTCACCAAGAACTGCGTGTAATCTTTCACCAAGAACTGCGTGTAATCCCTCACCAACAACTGCTTGTAATCCCTGACGAAGAACTGCGTGTAATCCCTCAAGAAGAACTGCGTGTGTTTTTTTTTTTTTTTGCAGGGATATTCCTGCGCGGGCCCTAAGCCTCTGGCTGACCCACTAAGTGTTGCTTGTTTCTGTTTTACTTGGGCGGAGTATGAGTATTTATGACTCGTATGGTCGCTTCAGTAAGATTTTGCCATATGTGTTTAACACCTTCTTCTGCTCTGTTGAATCTAAGTTGAAATCTTAATGGGTTTGTAACTGTGCACTGTGTTGAATAATGTTCCAGTGGTCTGTCTGGGATTTCTCCACAGTGCTGACATTTCATCTGCGTGTAATCCCTCACCAACAACTGCTTATAATCCCTCGCCAAGAACTGCGTGTAATCCCTGGCGAAGAACTGCGAGCAATCCCTCACCAAGAACTGCATGTAATCCCTCACCAACAACTGCGTGTAATCCCTCACGAAGTGCGTGTAATCCCTGCACGTAACCAACGTTACAAATGCATCTTATAAAGAAAACTACCGGCTCACACATGTTCTTATTTTCTATACATCGGACCCCATGGGTTAGATGGGTTGCTTGGGTTTGTACATTTATAAAAGGTTGGATATTTGACGGAGAGGCAAATCAAGAGAACAGGTGAAGCTTGCCACCTGTCCTCACCTGACTTCCCACTGTCACGGACGTGGTGCAGTGACTAACATGCCCGTCACTCGCTAACTTGGTCAAGCACCGTTGGATCTGGCCAGTAACTGGTTGGGTGACCACGTTACCAGCCTCCCCCGCTGGTCAGGGAGGTTATCTTCTTCTTGAGGTTATCTTGAGATGATTTCGGGGCTTTAGTGTCCCCGTGGCCCGGTCCTCGACCAGGCCTCCACCCCCAGGAAGCAGCCCGTGACAGCTGACTAACACCCAGGTACCTATTTTACTGCTAGGTAACAGGGGCATAGGGTGAAAGAAACTCTGCCCATTGTTTCTCGCCGGAGCCTGGGATCGAACCCAGGACCACAGGATCACAAGTCCAACGTGCTGTCCGCTCGGTCGACCGGCTCCGACCGGGAGACAACAGAACACAACCTAATCTCGAGTGCCTTATATATGCAACAGAATAACTCATAGGCCTACATCATGCCTCGTAGTGCAGTTGGCTTCGTTCTCGACCCACAACTGGAGACCCCGAACTCGTTTCCTGAGGGGGGACAGAAATGGATTAAAATGTTTCCCTTCACCTAATGCCACTGTTCACCTAGCTGTAAACAGGTGCCCGGAAGCAGGACTTTAAGCAAACTAGACTAATTGCTTCCAATTGGGCTCCTCGCTGTGGTAATTTACTCTGATCTTGTTAACTAAAAACTGTTTAACAGAGACAGACCCGCAATGTAGAGGCTTGTAATGAACCAACTCAAATTTGAGGGCCTTCGTCTGAAAGGTACCCAATTGGGCCCCCACCTAAAAGGTACCCAATTGGGTCCCGCCGTTCCTAAGGGCCCGCCCTGCCTGGGAGTCAGCCGACTGTTGTGGGCCCCTCCTCTGCAGTAGGTCGACCATGGGGGGGGGCCTCTCCATGCAAGCCTAAGGTACAATAATTCCTTATATTATGTATATACATGCATGTATATACAAAGGCTTCCTGTCCCGCGACAAAACGAATCCCTTATGTAATCAGGGAATAAAGACGGCGAGAGTGAGCAACTCTCAGACGCTGAAACAAACACAGCCAGGACGGACGGAAGAGAAACAAAACATTGCATCACAAGGCGAGATGTGGCAAGATGCAATACTCGTAGCGGTCAAGTATCTCTCTCTTGCAATCTTTTCCATTTCTTTGTCAATATCTTTCAACAACGCTGCTTCACCCTGCCTTATTCTTTGTTTTGAAATGTTGCAGAAAACTGACCTGCAATGGAATGTTTCAACAATACGGGTACCACACAAATCTTTTTAAGTTGACCTTTAAGCTATCAATATCCGTTTTCTATGGATAAATATGTATTTCTATTTTCTTTTGTTTTGTATATTTTAACGATTAAGCTTCCTGGTCGGTTATATCTCCATGTTGTGTTTACTGTTACTGCTTGTTAGGCATACTGGCTTGCCGCTCTCTCCTGATTATTACCTTAGTGTGGTGGCTGGTGTTCTCCTGTGTGACACCTGTCAGACCAATCTATCTTGTATGACACCTGTCAGACCAATCTATCTTGTATGACACCTGTCAGACCAATCTATCTTGAATAACACATGACATGTCAGACCAATCTATCTTGTATGACACCTGTCAGACCAATCTATCTGTTATGACACGCATCAGACCAATCTATCACCCAATCATACTGAATGTGAAGGGGTAATTATGGAGCCCCAGTGGTAATCCTTATTAAATACAATGATAATATATCTAGTGTATTTTATGCATTTAAAAAAGTATACTCCGAGTATACAAGTGTGTATAGACCCCCTCACCGTCACGCTAGTCAAGTGTGTAAACGTTTCAATAGTTATTAATACTGATATAATAGAGGATATCGCATGTCATGGTTCAGGGGTATAGGGCCGCGTCTGGTGATCACAAGGACGCTGGTTCGATCCCCCGCTCTGCTCCCGCTAATTTTTATTGATACATCACACTGTTGTGGTTTCCTGGAATACCTCTGTATAGTCCATAAAAAATACATAAAAATACATAAAAAATAAAAACACATAATAGTTAATATGTTGCTATATCTTGAGGTTATCTTGTGGTTATCTTGAGGCTATCTTGACATGATTTCGGGGCTTAGCGTCCCAGCGGCCCGGTCCTCGACCAGGCCTCCTTTTTGTTACACATCCCCAGGAAGCAGCCCGTAGCAGCTGTCTAACTCCCTGGTACCTATTTCCTGCTAGGTGAACAGGGGGGGATCAGGGTAAAAGAAACTCTGCCCCATTTGTTTCCGCCTCCACCGGGGATCGAACCCGGATCCTTAGGATTACGAATCCCGAGCGCTGTCCACTCAGCCGTATGCGCCCAGTGTGAGTGTACGGATGTATACAGAAAACTGTAAACCATTTCTTGGTTTGGACGTATTGAGTTTACTCTAGTTCTGGTCAATTGTTCAAGGCTAATGTATACTTGGACGTTGGTGTGTTTAATACACAGTATAGTGGGTGTATTCATGCATGTATTCTCCCATACTCTCGGTCATACACCTACACACCCACATTCCCCCCCCCCTCCTCCCCTTCCTCTCATCCTCACACACTTAAACTCCTTACTCTTTCACACCCACTTACACCCCCTCACTCACTCACTCTCTCACACACTTACACCCCCTCGTTCACCCACTCTCCCACACACTTACACCCCCTCCCTCACTCACTCTCCCACACACTCACACCCCCTCACTCACTCTCCCACACACTCACACCCTCTCACTCACTCTCCCACACACTCACACCCTCTCACTCACTCTCCCACACACTCACACCCTCTCACTCACTCTCCCACACACTCACACCCTCTCACTCACTCTCCCACACACTCACACCCTCTCACTCACTCTCCCACACACTCACACCCTCTCACCCTGGTGTGAGGTAGAGTGTGTGTGCACATAAGTATGCGCCAGTGTACGCCTGTGTGCGTAAGGAATTGTTTTGATGTGCGTAAGTGTTGTTGTACATTAGTGTGTGTATTGGAGTGCGACATGCTTATGTTGATGTGTTAAATGTGCTGGTATACATTAGTGTGCCTATAAATGATCTTTGAGTAAGGTCAGTAGAACTTCCGGTTGCAATTCTTTTGACCATGTTGTAGCTCAGTCAATTAAGGCAGCGTCTGGGATCCTCTAGGACGTAGGTTCGAACCCTCGTCACGGCTCGTGTGGAGTTGCAGGCCATGAGTTACAATAACGTGGCTAAAGTATGTTGACCAGACCACACACTAGAAGGTGAAGGGACGACGACGTTTCGGTCCGTCCTGGACCATTCTCAAGTCGATTGCGTCCCTTCACCTTCTAGTGTGTGATCTGGTCAACTTGTGGAGTTGTTTCTCTAAGTGTGTTGTGCGTGAGTGCGTCGGCGTGCGTAAGCGTTCATAGGTGCGTGCACCACCAGCTCACGAGTCGAGTGCCGGGGGCGTATGTGTTTATTTATGTGTATTATAAACCTGGGCGGGTTTGTTTGGGTAGGGTGATTGCGTTTCTGTGTGTGTATGTCTCAAGCTTGTGTATCGCCACAAAGGTGGGGCCACGCTGCCTGTGTGTGTGTGTGTGAAAAGTCAACATTTCAGCAAGAAGTTACTTAAGAAACACCGTCTCGCCTCGCCTTTAATATCCACTCATAAAACATCAACACTTGGAAATATGATGACTCCATGAGGCCATGCTGAATTGCACTAAAGTATATTGACCTTTTGGTGAGATATCCTACTTGTCTTTGTGTACACTGACCTGGTGATCAGTTTTTGTATATACTTTAATTACTTTGCACCCCATACTCATCCTGTGGGTGGGGGTGGACCCCATACTCATCCTGTGGGTGGGAGTGGACCCCATACTCATCCTGTGGGTGGGGGTGGACCCCATACTCATCCTGTGGGTGGGAGTGGACCCCATACTCATCCTGTGGGTGGTAGTGGACCCCATGTCCATCTTGTGGGTGCGAGTGGACCCCATGTCCATCTTGTGGGTGCGAGTGGACCCCATGTCCATCTTGTGGGTGCGAGTGGACCCCATGTCCATCTTGTGGGTGCGAGTGGACCCCATGTCCATCTTGTGGGTGCGAGTGGACCCCATGTCCATCTTGTGGGTGCGAGTGGACCCCATGTCCATCTTGTGGGTGCGAGTGGACCCCATGTCCATCTTGTGGGTGCGAGTGGACCCCATGTCCATCTTGTGGGTGCGAGTGGACCCCATGTCCATCTTGTGGGTGCGAGTGGACCCCATGTCCATCTTGTGGGTGCGAGTGGACCCCATGTCCATCATGTGAATGGTAATGAGCCCCTTACCCTATTTATTGGTGGCAAGGGCTACGTGCCTCATGCTAGGCACACCTAGCATGGATCCCAGGCTAGGTGTCCCAGGCGGGGTTTAAGAGATAATATATCATTACTTTATTCGGTTATATGAAAATCAAGTTTAAACATTTAGAGAAGGAAGGAAGAAACTATCAGGACAAAGTGCCAAGCTATTGTGGCTATATAGCACTTGGAAGGGGTCAGGATAAGGATTTGGGACCGGACGGGGTATGGAATGGTGCCCAACCACTTGGACAATCGGGGATTGAACGCCGACCTGCATGAAGCGAGACCGGCGCTCTACCCTCCAGCCCAAGTGGAAGAGAATGAAAATAATGTCATAAGTTAGAATATTATCTGTTTCAAGATTGAAGGAGAGGAAAAGAGGTGGGAGGGATAGAAGGGGTGGATATAGAAGATGAGGAGACAGTTGAACGCGAGGGGAAACTCCCTTGAGTTCCAGCTCCTGGTCCCCCTCCCCCCATCTCGTCTCTTAACCTATAACCAATATGACGTTTTTCCAACAACTTTGGTCTTGTTAAATTTACATTTAGAAATATGCATGCAGTTTGTCTGCAATATACCTGCCTTGCTTGTGCTCCCTCGTCACCCAGTCACAGGTGCGGTATACAGAGCTCTCAGATATTTATGAGAGTTTAAAGTTTTCATCTTTGAATTTTTTCCTCGTCCAGCCACTCTCAACCCGCATGTTTTCATTAATAATGTCAATAGTAGTGTATATGCGGACATTGACGGGGCGGTATTAATTTCATCTTATCCACTCGTTTTCTCGTAAGTATGACATGGGCTCTCGTCAGCGTGTCATGGGCTCTCGTCAGCGTGTCATGGGCTCTCGTCAGCGTGTCATGGGCTCTCGTCAGCGTGTCATGGGCTCTCGTCAGCGTGTCATGGGCTCTCGTCAGCGTGACATGGGCTCTCGTCAGTGTGACATGGGCTCTCGTCAGTGTGACATGGGCTCTCGTCAGCGTGTCATGGGCTCTCGTCAGCGTGACATGGGCTCTCGTCAGCGTGTCATGGGCTCTCGTCAGTGTGACATGGGCTCTCGTCAGTGTGACATGGGCTCTCGTCAGCGTGACATGGGCTCTCGTCAGTGTGACATGGGCTCTCGTCAGCGTGTCATGGGCTCTCGTCAGCGTGTCATGGGCTCTCGTCAAAGGCAGCTGTGAATTAGAGTCTCTAGCTACCAACTCTACATGGGATGAATAATGGCACCTCAGGATAATCTCAACTCAAGCACTGTCGGAGCTCTGCTTGAAGCTTAAGGAAGAGCTTAACAGTCTAATGGAACACGTGAGATCTGTAATGGGGGAGCAAAACTGTAAAGCAGAGGGATATCCAGCAGCTCTTGTGACGTGGTAGGTAAACAAGGGGCTAAGATTATAGTAAAGGCCTGTAAACAATATATCAGATATAAACAAATCATAATTTCTCTCCAATCTGACCTGTATGTTTGAAGCAAGTCAGTTTTGATCTCATTGTGGTGCTTCCGTCAATTTCCTCTCTGTTATGTGCCTGCTGCTTTTGAGGCAACATATGTGTTGAGTTATATTTTGTATTTTAACAGGTATCCATATAAAATAAATCTTGACACCTTTATTAAGTGCAGCTGGAGTATGTTATTTCAGGTTCATGTTATAAGGTTTGTGTTGGACTCCTTTCAGGTGAAGTATTCAGTTGCTTGCAGACGAGGAGTCACAATAACGTGGCTGAAGTATGTTGACCAGACCACACACTAAAAGGTGAAGACGGACCGAAACGTCCCTTTGTCCCTTCACCTTCTAGTGTGTGGTCTGGTCAATATTCAGTTGCTTAAAAGAGCAGACTTCAGATCAAAGAAAATGCATTATCTTCCTCTGCTTAGTGTGCTGCTGGTGGCTCATTTGTGTATCCCGGGTTTAGTTAGCGTGGAGCGAAGCCAGCTGTTTAACCTGACACTGACGTTCCAGTCCGTCCTCCTAAGGTTTACCAACGTCAAGAAAACGGTCAGTGTAAAGTGTCCTCTCCTAACCTACCAGACGACCCAAAACAGAAAACGGGACAGTAGATCACTTTCGCCAGCCGCTTCCATTGTCTACTACGACCATTTTTGGCATTATGTAACGCATACGGGCGAAATGCAACGTTCTTTGTAAGAGGACAGGTTGAATGTTGTCTGTGCAGGCATTGTTTCTGTGAAGCTGACGTATTCCTGCGGTGTGTCCCTGTTCTTGGGTGGACAGAGCCATCAGTGAAGAAAATATTCCTCGTGAACTAAATGGAATACTGGGATGCTCTCAGACATAAGTTCGAATCCTCGTCACGGCCCTTGTGAATTTGTTCAGTTCTCGTGAAACCTTAAGATTTGTACCAGTGGAGACAATTGTTTCAAGTGCGGCTGCTTTCAGAAGCGCGACATTTTCATCACCTGAAAATGTACATCTTGTTGTATATGATGATGGATGATTGGGTGCATTTAAGTCGCATTTTTTGTGAAAGCTAAATTGTATATTTAGCATTCCCAGGCTAAATTGTATGTTGAATTTGACGATAGTACCAACGTTTTTAGTCAAGCAGTTAGCATATTATGAGTCTTTGTGTGTTAATTACACTCTCTGGACTTTTTATTTAGTTTATTTTCTTCTACAGACGTAGCCATACATTTGTATATGATGTTACTAATGTATATATGTTCACAGGATGGGTGTGGGGTCCACTACCGTTCACAGAATGGGTGTGGGGTCCACTACCGCTTACAGGATGAGTATGGGGTCCACTACCGCTCACAGGATGAGTATAGAGGATGATTATGACTTACACTAATACTGTATTAAGGCCTCCTATATTATCTTTACCAAGAGTCTCTCATTTTTACTCCAATCTTTACTCCAATCTGTTCATTTCCTATTCCATGAGCCTCTACCCTCTCTTCCTGATGTATTTAGTCATCACACATCCCAGCTCGCCCGTCACGCGTGACTGGAGGCGTCTCAAGGGAGAGCGGGCCAGAGTTATGGAGCCGTGGCGGGTTAGCGAGCACGCGACGCACCAACAACAGTCACTCTTCATTCATGGGCAGACGGGAGTGGCGAGGCAGTAGCGCAAAGGAGCGTAAGGAAGATGTGTACATGTGTGCGAGCCCACTCACGTTGGGCTTGCTGGTAAGTGCCTGTGAAGCACTTAAGAGGATGTTGAGTCCCCTTGGGTGGATATCTTCAACCTGGTTGACGACATACTGGAAACCTTGGGTCGTCAATTATTCTCGGTTGTGTATTAAAATTGGGTTAAAAATCAGATCAAAAGACTATATGGACGTTACCTTGAGGTGTTTCCAGGGCTTAGCGTCCCCGCGGCCCGGTCGTCGATCAGGCCTCCTTGTTGCTGGACTGGTCAACCAGGCTGTTGGACGCGGCTGCTCGCAGCTTGACGTATGAAACACAGACCAGTTGATCAGATATCCTTTGAACCAGCAGTTGGTGTCACCGACTTCTCCACGTGTAAATTTCTAAAGCAATTCCTGTTGTCGGGGACAGGAAGCCTGTAATTAGGCTCATCTTGGAATTTCCCCCCTCCCCCTAGGCCAAACACTGGCCTTATAGACAATGCATCCCACAATAGTTGCCTATCTCCTGGATACCTATTTACTGTGATGTACTGTAAACCAATTGTGTATATATATATATATATATATATATATATATATATATATATATATATATATATATATATATATATATATATATATATATAAACTGAAAACTCACACCCCAGAAGTGACTCGAACTCATACTGCCAGGAGTATACTCCTGGCAGTATGAGTTTTCAGTTGTATATATAGTCCTGGGTACCATTCAGACTTATATATATATATATATATAAGTAATATATATATATACTAATATATATATATATATATATATATATATATATATATATATATATATATATATATATATATATATATATATATATATATATATATATATATTAGTATATTTTGGTAGCAGTCTTTCCTGTAGACATATATTATTAAATATGACCGAGAAAGTAAGATTAATAATTCTAACACGAATTTTCTCAATCCTTCGTACATTTCTTTTCACTGTTGGAGGTAAATCAAAAATCAATTCTCCAAAATTCATTTTTATTTCTAGTCTGACGCGACACGAGCGCGTTTCGTAAAACTTATTACATTTTCAAAGACTTTAGTTTACAAATACACAACTGAATAGAACTTACGCATCTCCGATTTTATATCTACATTTGAGTGAGGTGGAAGGAGTGATGTGGCATTAATCAACACAAGACAGAACAAGAGGTGGCATTAATAGGGTATTAATTTCATCAACACAAGACAGAACAAGGGGTGGCATTAATAGGGTATTAATTTCATCAACACAAGACAGAACACGAAACAATGGGTATTGAATAGAAGTGTTTGTAGAAAGCCTATTGGTCCATATTTCTTGATGCTTCTATATTGGAGCGGAGTCTTGAGGTGGGTAGAATATAGTTGTGCAATAATTGGCTGTTGATTACTGGTGTTGACTTCTTGATGTGTAGTGCCTCGCAAACGTCAAGCCGCCTGATAGATACAGCGATAGCATCATCGCGCGTGCGCTATTCGCTACAAACAAACAATTAGAGTTTTATGATGTCCATTGAGAAGTTTGTATTACGCGCATGCGCTCTCATGCGTTGCGTCACGTCATCTTATACAGATTTATGGTATATTATATTTTATACGTTTTTTGTTGTTTGGGTTTTCAAGTGCATCTTCACACTCATTATTTAGTAATAATGGAGCGGGGATTAATTTTCAGTTTATGTTCTTCATGTGTGATTGTTCAGAGAATTTCCAGCTTTCTCAAGATGCTTGACCGAGTAACCTCCCCTCCTCCTCCCCCCCCCCCCCCTGAAACCTCTATAGGTATAGTACCTTGTCTCTATATTATATATATATATATATATATATATATATATATATATATATATATATATATATATATATATATATATATATATATATAAATATATATATATATTTATATTGTGGTACCCTCACTATATATATAATGTTGTACCTAGTAGCCAGAACTCACTTCTAGGCCTACTATGCAAGGCCCGATTTGCCTAATAAGCCAAGTTTTCATGAATTAGTTGTTTTTCATCTACCTAACCTACCTAACCTAACCTAACCTAACTTTTTCGGCTACCTAACCTAACCTAACCTATAAAGATAGGTTAGGTTAGGTAGGGTTGGTTAGGTTCGGTCATATATCTACGTTAATTTTAACTCCAATAAAAAAAAATCGACCTCATACATAATGAAATGGGTAGCTTTATCATTTCATAAGAAAAAAATTAGAGAAAATATATTAATTCAGGAAAACTTGGCTTATTAGGCAAATCGGGCCTTGCATAGTAGGCCAAAAAGTGCGTTCTGGCTACTAGGTACGACAATGTTCAGAGAATTTCCAGCTTTCTCAAGATGCTTGACCGAGTAACCTCCCCTCCTCCTCCCCCCCCCTGAAACCTCTATAGGTATAGTACCTTGTCTCTATATTATATTATATATATATATATATATATATATATATATATATATATATATATATATATATATATATATATGTCGTACCTAGTAGCCAGAACGCACTTCTCAGCCTACTATTCAAGGCCCGATTTGCCTATTAAGCCAAGTTTTCATGAATTAATTGTTTTTCGACTACCTAACCTACCTAACCTAACCTAACCTAACTTTTTCGGCTACCTAACCTAACCTAACGTATAAAGATAGGTTAGGTTAGGTTAGGTAGGGTTGGTTAGGTTCGGTCATATATCTACGTTAATTTTAACTCCAATAAAAAAAATTGACGTCATACATAATGAAATGGGAAGCTTTATCATTTCATAAGAAAAACATTAGATAAATTATATTAATTCAGGACAACTTGGCTTATTAGGCAAATCGGGCCTTGCATAGTAGGCCGAGAAGTGCATTCTGGCTACTAGGTACGACATATATATATATATATATGTCGTACCTAATAGCCAGAACGCACTTCTCAGCCTACTATTCAAGGCCCGATTTGCCTAATAAGCCAAGTTTTCATGAATTAATGTTTTTTCGTCTACCTAACCTACCTAACCTAACCTAACCTAGCTTTTTTTGGCTACCTAACCTAACCTTACCTATAAATATAGGTTAGGTTAGGTTAGGTAGGGTTGGTTAGGTTCGATCATATATCTACGTTAATTTTAACTCCAATAAAAAAAAATTGACCTCATACATAGAGAAAAGGGTTGCTTTATCATTGCATGAGAAAAAAATTATAGTAAATATATTAATTCAGGAAAACTTGGCTTATTAGGCAAATCCGGCCTTGAATAGTAGGCTGAGAAGTGAGTTCTGGCTACTAGGTACGACATATATATATATATATATATATATATATATATATATATATATATATATATATATATATATATATATATATATATATAAACCCTGAATGCAGTCAAGAGGCAAAAACGCTACAATTTATGATAAAAAGATCGAGACAATTTTCAACAAGAAATTTCTCCCCTGATCTTAAATTGAGCCTGAAACTAGTTGATGGGAAGGGGGGAAGGGAAGGCTCCGGGAGAGGGAGGAGGGAAGGCTCCGGAAGGGGCAAAAGGTACTTTTGGAGGGAGAAAAGGGGCCTCATTGACAGGGAAAGGGGAGGGGGGGGCGCTACAAGATGGGGGCATCGGTGAATGTCTTTCCATCTTGCCGTTCTGAAGACATATTCCCATCTTTAAGGGGGAAAGGTGGCTGCAGAAGGACAAAGAGGAGTTCCTGGAAGTGAGGATGGCTTCAGGAGGGGGGCGGGAGTGGGGCTCCTGAAGGGGGGGGGAGGTAGGCTCTTGTTAGGGTAGGGGGTTACAGGAGAAAAACAATTGAAAAAAATCACCTGCAAAATGGTGGTTTTAATTAAATGTCCTGTTGTTGGAGATGTGCTGAGGTAGTCTGGGAGGATATGTGCTGCTGTTTACCCTGGAGGATGTGCTATGATCGGTCGGGTAGAGAATATGCTGAGATTGGCCCAGAAGGGATGTAATGTGATTAGTCAGAGGAACGTCGGGGGGCTGCACACTCAAGGACTGGTCTGACGTAGATGAGGTACTGTGTTCTTAAGGCTCCATTTAACTTCTTGAAGCTTGTTCTGATATTCACTAGTATCAAATACATTGGTAACGTTCTCCTTTTTATGTGCGCGACCTGAGTTTAACGTCTAGACTCTAGATAAAGGGCATATATCTAAACCTACATATAGGTAGGCTTAGATCACTCTAGGTCTACCTAGAGTGATGGAGAGGCAGTGAGGCCTACCTAGAGTGATGGAGAGGCAGTGAGGCCTACCTAGAGTGATGGAGAGGCAGTGAGACCTACCTAGAGTGATGGAGAGGCAGTGAGGCCTACCTAGAGTGATGGAGAGGCAGTGAGACCTACCTAGAGTGATGGAGAGGCAGTGAGGCCTACCTAGAGTGATGGAGAGGCAGTGAGACCTACCTAGAGTGATGGAGAGGCAGTGAGGCCTACCTAGAGTGATGGAGAGGCAGAGAAGCCTACCTAGAGTGATGGAGAGGCAGTGAGGCCTACCTAGAGTGATGGAGAGGCAGTGAGGCCTACCTAGAGTGATGGAGATTACAGTCTCCAACTGTCGCGATTCTTCTCATTAACTTTACATCACATGTTTTGTGAGAAAAAACTAATTAATCACCAAAATGTCTACTAACACAACCTATTGTATCGTCTTGAACAGAGAAAAGGGGACTAGGGTGCCCATGATGCCCTGTTCCTTCCCACAAGGTGCCGACACTTGCCCAAACTGCGCACCCACTTGTGGCAGCCCACTACTAAGTCAATATGACGTGCTCTTGAAGTCAATATTGAGGAAGGCAGTCAACCTAACCTCAGAAGACTGTCAGTGGAGCAAGCAACACTTCCAGTCACCCTTGCGGGAATCCTACAGAACCAAGAGGTAGCGCTACCAGCATTAATATCCTCGTGCGTGGCTGCCACCGAATTAAAAGAGAAAATCCTACCAGAATTCACGATAGACTCTGCTGAAGGTCTCGATCCGATACAAAATATAGAAAGTATAGCCTCACCATACCACGGGCTATGGTGAGTCCGTAGTGGACTTACCTGGCACAGGAGCGGGGCTGTGCAGACAGGTTCACTAGGATAACCCCATAAAGGATAACATGTGCTTCAACAATGCTTGAAAATGCATCTGAGAACTCCCCCCTCCCGCCTTCCCCAGCGCCAATCCCAAGTTCGGAACGACAGCGGCTGGCTGGGTGGGGGTGAGGGATGTCAGGTCGCCAAGGCTGATAAGAGACCATTGTGTGTGTGTTTGGAGTGGTTGCCGCACAGGCGTGTGTGTGTGTGCTTTGTGTGTCTCCTGTGTTGACCACCTGTCCTCACTCTCATTGCGCAGGCGCGGCCTTCCTTCTGCGTCTCTTAAGGTATGCGTTGGTCGTGTCTAGTTCAGTGTTTACCTAGAGTGGTAGCTGAGAGGGTGGGTATTGACGAGATGGTGAGTATTGGAAGCTGAATGACAGGATGAATAGGCGCGGCTGTGACTGGATGAGTTGGGTGATAACTGGGTGAGTTGATAGTGAAATGATAATGCTGATGATGGTTAGGATGAATACTGATGATGACAAAAACTCATGATGTAACTGTAAATATTGAAGGAGTTTTAGTTTGGCTCATTTATTATGCACCTCATGTCCATCCTGTGAGTGGTAGTGGACCCCATGTCCATCCTGTGTGTGGTGTAACACTGTAAAAGTGTTTGGTTTAGGTTAATACACACATAGAGTACATGAGTCACAGACAAGGATCGGAGAGGCGCCAGTTGTCTGCCTGAGATCTCACACCTCTAACCGTTAATGACCCCAAGTGACCTGAGGTCAGATCATGATAATTTCACCTTGCTTCCGCTAAGCGTATAATTGGAGCCGGGTAGCCTTCAAACATGCCGACGTTTAAGGAGTGGCTTGGTAGTGCCGGAGGCTATCTACTTGTGGGCGGAGTTAGCTACTAGGTTCCCCAATATAAACTCGGAGAGCTATCCAGCATGAAGCATTAACAGACAGAGCAGCAGACGAGCCAGGAGAGCAGAGAGAAGACAGCCCTATCAGGGAGGCTGTCGGCCGGCAGGGGCGAGACAGTCTCTGTCAAGCTACAGACCCCCCCCCCCCCCCTCTCTATTCAACTTAGACTCCGTCCTCGGTGAGTGAACAGTGAGGTGACTTGGTCGTGTTTACATATGTTGTGTGATGATCAGGGGCAGTCAAGTTGTAGGGTTCTCGAATTCTTGGATGATGACTCTCTTTAACATTTGAATTGGATTGCTTATATTATGATACTTCATGTGAAATATAATTATGAATTTATTATTTAAATTGTGTTTAACTTTGTGCCCTAGAGCTTTG
The DNA here is from genome assembly GCF_040958095.1 of Procambarus clarkii. Classification (NCBI taxonomy): domain Eukaryota; kingdom Metazoa; phylum Arthropoda; class Malacostraca; order Decapoda; family Cambaridae; genus Procambarus; species Procambarus clarkii. The sequence continues at coordinate 10,686,808 of NC_091235.1, forward strand.
AGTTGAGGATTTGAGAAAGCCTCAGTGGTTACTGGGTTCATGATATAAATGAGTACATGTTTGGAGTTGATACATGGTACAGAGGGAACATACTAATAATGAACTCATGATAACATCCTTTGAGAATTTTGTGATACAGGCAAGTTCCATTCCTTGTCTTGTATGTAATGATCATGAATGGATGGTGGCAGCATTTCGTCTTCTACTATCTACTTTCTACTTCTACTATCTACTCTTCTACTTCAACCTATCTATACCTCTCCCTCCACCCCTCTCTGAACTCTCACTTTCAACTAATGACCCTCCTCGCCCCTCCTACCTCTCTCCCTCTCACCCCAAACCCTCACTAATTACTTCACTATTCATTTCTTTCCTTTCGTTTTCTCTTTTACGTTTGTGGCAATGATTTTGTATTCTAGAGTTCTCTCTAGAGTTTCGGGTAGCTAATCCAGTTACGACGCCTTGTAGTCTTAGTACCTAGGTAGTCAAATACCTAGGTTACAAGGTGTTGAACGAGAGAGGTTGCCTTAGGAACTCTGGAGGTGCTCTAGAATAGTTGGCTAACTGGGGACGGGATAACGGACTAGAGAGAGCTGTTTCCCCCGGCCTCGTTAGTTAACTGGGGGGTGGAATAATGGACAAGATAGAGCTATTTCCCCCCACCCCCCGTTACAGTGGTAGTGGACCCCATGTCCATCCTGTGTGTGGTAGTGGACCCCATGTCCATCCTATGAGTGGTAGTGGACCCCATGTCCATCCTGTGTGTGGTAGTGGACCCCATGTCCATCCTGTGTGTGGTAGTGGACCCCATATCCATCCTGTGTGTGGTAGTGGACCCCATGTCCATCCTGTGAGTGGTAGTGGACCCCATGTCCATCCTGTGAGTGGTAGTGAACCCCATGTCCATCCTGTGAGAGGTAGTGGACTCCATGTCCATCCTGTGAGAGGTAGTGGACCCCATGTCCATCCTGTGGGTGGTAGTGGACCCCATGTCCATCCTGTGAGAGGTAGTGGACCCCATGTCCATCTTGTGAGTGGTAGTGGACCCCATGTCCATTCTGTGAGTGGTAGTGGACCCCATGTTCATCCTGTGAGTGGTAGTGGACCCCATGTCCATCCTGGGAGAGGTAGTGGACCCCATGTCCATCCTGGGAGAGGTAGTGGACCCCATGTCCATCCTGGGAGAGGTAGTGGACCCCATGTCCATCCTGGGAGAGGTAGTGGACCCCATGTCCATCCTGGGAGAGGTAGTGGACCCCATGTCCATCCTGTGAGAGGTAGTGGACCCCATGTCCATCCTATAAGTGGTAGTGGACCCCATGACCATCCTGTGAGAGGTAGTGGACCCCATGTCCATCCTGTGAGTGGTAGTGGACCCCATGTCCATCCTGTGAGTGGTAGTGGACCCCATGACCATCCTGTGAGTGGTAGTGGACCCCAAGACCATCCTGTGAGAGGTAGTGGACCCCATGACCATCCTGTGAGAGGTAGTGGACCCCATGTCCTGTGAGTGGTAATAGATCTTATGTTCATCCTGTGAGAGGTAGTTGAAAAGACACTTAATGGGCTCAGAATCTGTACCCCAAACCCCGCTTATCAAAGAAAGTTAGACCATTGATGAGCTATCTACAGAGTTTAACATAAATATCAACAATCTATTCACAATTTTGGTAAATTTAGCTTAACGTGAAGGTTAGATTCACATAATGGGTTCAGGAACTGAACCCATTTGTTCTGTAGACTAAGCAATTTATATTTGTGGATTATTTTCTTATCATTATTACTTGAAACAAATTTGTGAGGTACAAAAATGAAGATCTTAGCATATTGCACTATGTACGTTGGGGTACGTGGCACAATGTAAGCCAATAAGGGACTTGCAAGCACTACACACAGAAATCACAATAGCCTGATGCATCAAATGAACAAATTTGTGGCCGTGCTGAGGGCTCGAACTTACGCCGTGGATGACCATGTCGTGAACTAGTCGACTAAGCCAGCGTTTGGGATCATTCCGGCCGTAAGTTCGAACCCTCAGCACGGCCCTTGTGGATTTGCAAACACTATAAGCTTACAGAAGAGTCTTCAGTTGGCTAAACAAGTTATTGCATTCTGTAATTTCACTCTGATATTCCAACATTTTATTGCACTGTTATATTATTATAAAATTATTGCAACATGTTGTTATTAAACAAGTAATTGCATCATATTAGTAAGCATGTTATTACCATACGATGCACCACTAGGAGTTGCAAATTACAGACAATTAAGAATCTGCTCGTCTTGCAAGCCCTTAGAAAAGTCTTGCAATCCCCCTATAAAAGTTATGCAATCCCCTAGGGCTTGTAAGCCACTACAAAAGAACTTACCTTTACTCAAAGCATCTAAATCTATGTGAAAATACTGATGGAATACATCGAGATGGAACTTGCACCGATTTCTGTATCTAAATCTATCCTGACATCTGACCAGATCCAGATATACGAACATGTAACCTCTCTAAATGCCCCCGCTCCTGTGCCAGGTAAGTTACGGGCTCACCATAGCCCGTGCTACTTGGAACTTGTTCCGAGTAGCTGAATCTTAAACAACATTCTCTAAATGCTTGACTCAAATGTTTACAACACTGCTCGATCGACAAACCTGCATCGTCCGCCAACACTGACATGCAGGAGGTGGTCGCCTCTCGCGCAGCCCACTCGTACACAGCAGGAGCCAACAATGGTCCCACGTGGTGATGGGACAGAGAAGTGGGCATGGAACAGAGGAGGTGGAAGAGCATATTAGGCTTCAGGGACGGGGGAATTATGTTACATGAGCGCCGTGCTCACCGCGGTCTCAAATGTGAGCCGGGGGGGGGGGGGGGAGGGTGTAAGACAAGGGGAGGGGTGGTCCCTAGTTAGGGAAGGAGTGGTCCCTAGTTAGAGGAGATGTGGGACTATTTAGGAAGGGAGAATTCCTCATATAGACACACACAACCCCGCTCCTGTGCCAGGTAAGTCCACTACGGGCTCACCATAGCCCGTGCTACTTGGAACTTGATCAGAGTAGCTGAATCTATAACAACAACACCCTCATATAGTGTAAAACAGGCTGTTTGCCGGGGCCTCGGAGCCGAGAAGGATCTCCTGTCAGATGACCCAGCTCCATGTTCTACCCATAATCCCCATCAATTGATCCTCCTGCATCCCATCCGACTCCTCCCTGCCCAGGACACTAACCCAGGGCATCAGTGAGTGTGCTAACTGCTACTTCAGAGGTCAGCTCACCTCCGAGGGCGGGAAATTGAGAAGAAGGAGATCCTTCCCGGCTCCGAGGCCCCGGCAAACACCCTGTTTTACACTATGTGAGGTTGTTGTTGTTATAGATTCAGCTACTCGGATCAAGTTCCTTCAAGGAGTGCCGGACCAACCGGGCTGTGGTGGGTATGTGGGCCTGCGGGCCGCTCTAAGCAACAGCCTGGTGGACCAAACTCTCACAAGTCAAGTCTGGCCTCGGGCCGGGCTTGGGGAGTAGAAAAACTCCCAGAACCCCATCAACCAGGTATCAACCAGGGCAAGTTACCTTAGGTCAGCCACTTTAGTGTCACTGTAACGGGGGGGTGGGGGAAATAGCTCTATCTTGTCCATTATTCCACCCCCCAATTAACTAACGAGGCCGGGGGAAACAGCTCTCTCTAGTCCGTTATCCCGTCCCCAGTTAGCTAACTATTCTAGAGCACTCCCAGAGTTCCTAAGGCAACCTCTCTGGTTCAACATCTTGTAACCTAGGTATTCGACTACCTACGTGCTAAGACTACAAGGCGCCGTCACTTGATCAGTTACCCGAAACTCTAGAGAGAACTCTAGAATACATAATCATTGCCACAAACGTATAAGAGAAAACGAAAGGAAAGAAATGAATAGTGAAGTAATTAGTGAGGGTTTGGGGTGAGAGAGGTGGGAGGAGCGAGGAGGGTCATTAGTTGAAAGTGAGAGTTCAGAGAGGGGTGGAGGGAGAGGTGTAGATAGGTAGAAGTAGAAGAGTAGATAGTAGAAGTAGGAAGTAGATAGTAGAAGTAGGAAGTAGATAGTAGAAGACGAAATGCTGCCACCATCCATTCATGATCATTACATACAAGACAAGGAATGGAACTTGTCTGTATCACAATATTCGCCAAAGATGTTATCAAGAGATTATTATTAGTATGGTCCCATCTTTATCATGTACTCATTCTAACCCATGAAACCAGTAACCACAGAGGCTTTCTCACCTCAACTCAAAATCTCTAGGGAACAAAATAAAGTCCATTTAAATAATAAATTCAACAATTATATTTTTCATGATAAGTATCATAACTTAAGCAATCCAATTAAAATGTTAAAGATTAATATTCAAAGTGAGTCATCCTCCAAGAATCTGAGAACACTACAGCTGACTGCCCCTGATCATCACACAACACTTGTAAAACACGACCAAGTCACCTTACTGCTCAACTCACCAAGTGTGTGCCTATAGCTGGATAGAGAGGGGGGGGGGGAGAGTCTGCAGCTGTCAGGCAGCTTCACCCCCGTCCGACCGACAGCCTGTCTCGGCTGCTCTGCTGACTGCCGTTCTTCTGTCTCGTTAATGCTTAATGCTCTAGAATCGATAGCTCTCCGAGTATATATTGGGGACCCTAGTAACTAACTCCGCCCACAAGTAGATAGCCCGAGGCTCTCTACGAAACCACTCCTTAAACGTCGGCATGTTTGAAGGCTACCAGGCTACAATTATCAGATTATCAGAAGCAAGGTGAAATTCGCATGAGCTGACCTCAGGTCACTTGGGGTCATTAACGGTTAGAGGTGTGAGATCTCAGGTCGACCAACTGGCGCCTTCTCTGCTCTTGTCTCTGACTCATATTCTATATATGTATTAAACTAAACCAAACACTTTTACAGTGTTACATCACGTGTCAGGTCACCAGGCCTTCACCAGGTCCCAACACGCACAGTTTGAAGGATCAAAAACCGGTTAAACGCAAAACTGAATACAGACATAACTAATCTGTAGTAACATATTCACCTGTGAATTCTTGCACGTTAAATAACTAACAACCAAATTGACAATTATGAACAGCTGTTTATTGGTGAACATTTCCGCTTGAAGTAATTGTCTTCTTACACCTCATTTGGTACACATTGGTCCCTATTGACGGTCGAGAGGCGGGACCAAAGAGCCAGAGCTCAACCCCCGCAAGCACAATTAGGTGAGTACAATTAGTTGAGTACATATCCAATTACAATCAATTAGAATAACATGTGATTGATACTCTTCGAAAAATACACATATACCTTGGAATACAATCATGTATATTATCCCAACGTCAAGAAACTGTGGTATTAAAGTGCCCTTATCCTAACCTACCAGAGGACCTAGGAACAGAAAACAGAACAGTACGTCAATTTCGCGAGCCGTTAATATTGCTCGCGAACATTCTAGTACGACAGTTTTTGGGCCTTAGGTAATGTATACGTCAAAATACGACGTGCTATTGAGAAGACGGGTTGATTGGGGGGTCTAGGCCCCCCTCAGCCTTGACGAGGTCAGACCCCAGCGTCACCAGTGGGGCGCTGGTGGCTGAGTGGACAGCACGCTGGTCACGTGGAACCAAAGAGCAGAGCTCAACCCCCGGCCAGCACAACTAGGTGAATACAACTAGGTGAATACACAATACATCACAACACACACATACACACAATACATCACAACACACACACACACACACATACACACAATACAACACTTACACACACACACAGCTACGGGGCCTCGTAGCCTGGTGGATAGCGCGCAGGACTCGTAATTCTGTGGCGCGGGTTCGATTCCCGCACAAGGCAGAAACAAATGGGCAAAGTTTCTTTCACCCTAAGTACCCCTGTTACCTAGCAGTAAATAGGTACCTGGGAGTTAGTCAGCTGTCACGGGCTGCTTCCTGGGGTGTGTGTGTGTGGTGTGGGGGAAAAAAAAAAGTAGTTAGTAAACAGTTGATTGACAGTTGAGAGGCGGGCCGAAAGAGCAAAGCTCAACCCCCGCAAAACACAACTAGTAAACACACACACACACACACACACACAATACAACACTTACACACACAATACAACACACACACACACACACACACACACACACACACACAATACAACACTTACACACACAATACAACACTTACACACACAATACAACACACACACACACACACACTACAACACTTACACAACTAGGCCAGCTCACAACACAACTAACCTGATACACCCAGCAACATCAGATCTTCAATTAACGGCGACACACTGTCAGGGGACAGGATGCCCCTGGCTGGTCAAGCCCTTCCCCACCCCTCAGCGCAAGATCATGCCTGGCTCACCCATCCACTTACTCCCCAAACCCATCCACGTTTAACCTAACTGACCAAGAGATAAATTAAATTATATTAAAAACAATAAATGCCAATGATCATCCTCAAAATTCTCTCTCTCTCGTGAATATATATATATATATATATATATATATATATATATATATATATATATATATATATATATATATATATATATATATATATATATTGTAGAGGTTAACTCAATTCATATCTTTAAAAGCAGGTATGATAGAACATATATATCGACAAATCGATATATATATATATATATATAGGGCCTATATATCGATATATATAACATTTAATATATATTTATATATTTATATCGAAAAAAGTTAGATTCCGTGTGAAATACCAAGAAAATGCTTCCCAAAATTTTATGAAATGCAAATTACGAGCCGCGACGCCCGCCCCAGACTGGCCGACGACTGACGAATTGGAGGAAATTGGTAAAATTGTGTATAAGTGGATGAGTCTGTTGAGGAAGGGGGGAGGAGGGGTAAAGAGGGGAGAGTTAGGATGGCTGAGGGGAGAGGGATGAGTTAGGATGGGTGGGAGGAGGGGAGGGATGAGTTAAGATGGGTGGGAGGAAAAGAGGGATGAGTTAGGATGGCTAGGAGGAGGGGAGGGATGAGTTAGGATGGGTGGGAAGAGGGGAGGGATGAGTTAGGATGGATGGGAGGAGGGGAGGGATGAGTTAGGATGGCTAGGAGGAGGGGAGGGATGAGTTAGGATGGGTGGGAGGAAAAGAGGGATGAGTTAGGATGGGTGGGAGGAGGGGAGGGATGAGTTAGGATGGGTGGGAGGAAAAGAGGGATGAGTTAGGATGGCTAGGAGGAGGGGAGGGATGAGTTAGGATGGGTGGGAGGAAAAGAGGGATGAGTTAGGATGGCTAGGAGGGGAGGGATGAGTTAGGATGGGTGGGAAGAGGGGAGGGATGAGTTAGGATGGATGGGAGGAGGGGAGGGATGAGTTAGGATGGCTAGGAGGAGGGGAGGGATGAGTTAGGATGGGTGGGAGGAAAAGAGGGATGAGTTAGGATGGGTGGGAGGAGGGGAGGGATGAGTTAGGATGGGTGGGAGGAAAAGAGGGATGAGTTAGGATGGGTGGGAAGAGGGGAGGGATGAGTTAGGATGGGTGGGAGGAAAAGAGGGATGAGTTAGGATGGCTAGGAGGAGGGGAGGGATGAGTTAGGATGGGTGGGAAGAGGGGAGGGATGAGTTAGGATGGATGGGAGGAGGGGAGGGATGAGTTAGGATGGCTAGGAGGAGGGGGGGATGAGTTAGGATGGGTGGGAGGAGGGGAGGGAGGAGTTAGGATGGGTGGGAGGAGGGGAGGGATGAGTTAGGATGGGTGGGAGGAAGAGAGGGATGAGTTAGGATGGCTAGGAGGAGGGGAGGGATGAGTTAGGATGGGTGGGAGGAGGGGAGGGATGAGTTAGGATGGCTAGGAGGAGGGGAGGGATGAGTTAGGATGGGTGGGAGGAAGGGAGGGATGAGTTAGGATGGGTGGGGGGGAGGGGAGGGAGGAGTTAGGATGGGTGGGAGGAGGGGAGAGATGAGTTAGGATGGGTGGGAGGAGGGGAGGGATGAGTTAGGATGGGTGGGAAGAGGGGAGGGATGAGTTAGGATGGGTGGGAAGAGGGGAGGGATGAGTTAGGATGGCTAGGAGGAGGGGAGGGATGAGTTAGGATGGGTGGGAGGAAAAGAGGGATGAGTTAGGATGGGTGGGAGGAAGGGAGGGATGAGTTAGGATGGGTGGGAAGAGGGGAGGGATGAGTTAGGATGGGTGGGAAGAGGGGAGGGATGAGTTAGGATGGGTGGGAAGAGGGGAGGGATGAGTTAGGATGGGTGGGAGGAGGGGAGGGATGAGTTAGGATGGGTGGGAGGAGGGGAGAGATGAGTTAGGATGGGTGGGAGGAGGGGAGGGATGAGTTAGGATGGGTGGGAGGAGGGGAGGGATGAGTTAGGATGGGTGGGAGGAGGGGAGGGATGAGTTAGGATGGGTGGGAGGAGGGGAGGGATGAGTTAGGATGGGTGGGAGGAGGGGAGGGAGGAGTTAGGATGGGTGGGAAGAGGGGAGGGATGAGTTAGGATGGGTGGGAGTGGGGGGGCGGGACAGCAGACAAAGAACAAAAGATGAACAAACGCGTAAATTCAGAACACATTTTCCTACTATTATTTTTAAAGTAACCAGCATTACAATTTTCCTAATCAATTATCATAATTTACCTCAAATCTTTATTTCTGAAGAAATAATGTATAGTTATGTATAATTCATTGTATACACAAGCAGGTACAATGAGTCGTAAAAGTGCAATGGTGGTGATATAGAGGAGATTTTTAAGACAAAGCTTCAAAATGAAGAACCCTTCAAGAGGTCAGTTTGGCCTAATCAGTTCAGTACCGTTCCGGGTAATGTATTCCAGCGTAATACATCACAGGGATACTAAATACAACAGGGGGCACAGTGTATGATTATGTTTTCAATTGCAGGATTTTAGAGTAACCATTGTGTAAGCAATACATGTTATACAATATGGAATATATATACTTACATTACGACACAGCTGTGTATGGGGGGTTGGAATCCCCTTGGATAATTTTGACAAATGATTTCCAAGACTCTGAACCCCCCCACCCCCCTCTGAGCCTACATGACTAGGCTCAGTCACGTAGGTTCAGAGCCAAGACTCTGAACACGTCTCTGAGCCTACGTGACTAATTATATATGTTAATTAAGGAGGTCAAACCCAATGCATTATCACCCAACCATTACAACCTCGCGAAACCCCACTAATTAGGCCTAGTTAGTCAATGGTGACAGTGACTAAGGCCAACCATCCTCCTGATAACATATTAATTTGTGTAACCATGTGGATGATCACCAGTTGATTGACGGTTGAGAGGCGGGACCAAAGAGCCAAAGCTCAACTCCCGCAAGCACAAATAGGTGAGTATATATATCGACGTGATAGACAGACACTAGAATTTGCTACTATTTATGTTATAAGAGTTGGGAAAAATAAGGCTATAGACCAAACTTAAATATTCATAGGAATAGTATAGTAAATATATGTACTATATTAGGCCTCGGATAACGTATGTTATTAGATCTGGGATGGTTAGGTCAGGGTTCATTAGCACACATTAGAAAAACTTTTCTCGTTGGTCCAAATTCAGTAATACAAAAGTGTACTTTCTGTTGGTCCATCAGGACCATATTGTAAACTACTGTAAACACTCGTTTCAACCAGTCCTCCTAACAAAGCGTCGCATTTTGACGTATCGTCTATGACCAAAAATCGTCGTACTAGAAAATAGTAGCGAAATTGACATACTGTCCCGTTTTCTGTTTTGGGTCCTCTGGTAGTTCAGGGTGCACTGTAGTACAGACAGTTTCTTGACGTTAGGAAATCTTAGGAGGACGGGCTGCTCATTTTAAGAGGCTGGGCTGAACCTACACACCCTTGCCCCTCCAAGCTCGTAAGGGCAAGGGGCTTTCTACAAATTTGTAATCTATACACAAATGCTTCGCGAACTGAGGCAGATCTAAATGGAAGTCTCATTTGATTTTTGAGGTTTTAGTAACGGCAATATTCTCTTGGTTCCAAACCACATCTCTCGGTCTCCTAACAATATCCCAAGGTCCCAAACAATATCCCAAAGTCCCAAACAATATCCCAAGGTCCCAAACAATATCCCAAGGTCCCAAACAATATCCCAAGGTCCCCCCCTCCTCCCCAGGATGACAGGTATATTCCATCACCTCCAGGTACGCCTTGTCATGCTGCACTAGTAGGCTTCCTGTATTATAATCTCCCGAACAGCATAAGTAGGTAACGCGATCTCAGATGGCTACTACTCGCTCGCAGGGAGCAAGGCTGGGTGGCACCTTAGCCTGGAGTATGCCTGGAGTATGCCTGGAGTTACCTGGAGTGTGCCTGAAGTGTGTTCTGAGAGTTCTTCTACTCCCAAGCCTGCTTGGGGGGCCCAAGCTTGCCTTGTGATAACTTGGTCCAACAGGCTGTTGCTTGAAGCGCCCCGCAAGCTCTTTGAGTGGTTCCTAAGGGTCCGGGTACAATTCCCGGTCGAGGTAGAAACAACTGGGTAATTTCTTTCACCTGATGCCCCTGCTCATCTAGCAGTAAATAGGTACCTGGGAGTTAGACAGCTGCTACGGGCTGCTTTCTGGGGATGTGTGCGCGCGTGCGTGTTAGAAATACTGAATATGTAGAAGACATAACATAGGAAAAAATAAATCGGTTAGAAAGGCGCCGTTCAAAAGCTAATAGCTCGATCCTGCAGGCACAAATAGTAATTACAGGCCCATAGAGCGGCCCACGGGCCCGTAGAGCGGCCCACGGGCCCATAGAGCGCCCCACGGGCCCATAGAGCGCTCCACGGGCCCATAGAGCGGCCCACGGGCCCATAGAGAGGACCACGAGCCCATGAAGCGGCCCATAGAGAGGACCACGGGCCCATAGGCTCACTCCCATCACGTGTCCTACACAGCTATACGAGCCTAACCTGGTTCCAGTTCCGTCATAAAAATCTGAGCTCGTTAAAGCTCCGTTTGGAGAAACCTTCTATAGAGTCAAAAGATCTTTATCTCACTTTGTTTGCCGCAAACAGTGTCTCCCACGGTAAGATAAGACGGACAAGCACGGCAATAATACACGCGGGAGACAGTACCTAGATGCCGCCAAGATGAACGGCACCGAGGCATGAGGAGAGGGTGGGGACACCGAGGCATGAGGAGAGGGTGGGGACACCGAGGCATGAGGAGAGGGTGGGGACACCGAGGCATGAGGAGAGGGTGGGGACACCGAGGCATGAGGAGAGGGTGGGGACACCGAGGCATGAGGAGAGGGTGGGGACACCGAGGCATGAGGGGAGGGTGGGGACACCGAGGCATGAGGGGAGGGTGGGGACACCGAGACAGTCTACCTACACAGAGGACACCTACAGTACCCAGGGCGGCGGCGGGGAGTATGAGAAGAAACAGGTTGGAAGCTGCGGTAAAGATGGTGATCTATGCCACACTATGCCCTCCGAAGTGGACGTCCCTCCCTGTACCACAGACATGCAACACACACACACACACACACACACACACACACACACACACACACACACACACACACACACACACACACACACACACACACACTCTTGCAATTGCAAAATCTTAGCTAAAAAGATGGCTACCACATCTCCCTTCCCCTCCCTTTCACCCTCGTTCATTGCTCTGAGATTTATGAGTGTAGAGTTTACGGAAATTTGCATATCAAAGTGCGGTGTGGGACTTGGAGGAGAGTGGGCCGCGACGCTGTGGGGCCGCGACGCTATGGGGTCTAACCCCCCCCCCTTCCCCCTTCCCCCAATCCTCCACACCCGTCCCCTATCCTCCCTTTTGTCCAGGTCTTTTATCGTCTGCTCGGCCTAACGTTTCTTGCCGGGCCGCCTCTACACAAACAAATAATCATCTGATCTAGTGGTGGCTGCCGCTCAAGTGCGTCTCAGATTACCACGCACATGGGCCTCGTGTCACTATTGGTCACCTGGCCGTGACGTCTCACTCTGCCATTGGTCCGATATTATTGATGTCATAGTGCTATGGGGGTCGACTACCAGCGACGTCGCTCCGACGCGCGGGGCATTATCTCCCCAGGTTTCGGAACATTTGCAAACCCACGAGATGTCGTCTGGCAGGAGATGGTTTGGAAAGGAAGTTAATGACGTCACACAAAGGCGGTCTATTGGTAGTTGTGGGCCATGGACGTCACAGGTTTGTCCCCCTGGGAGGGGTCAGGTGACGTGGGAGTTCCGCTTGCACCCAGGGGGGGAAGACCTGGCGCCAGTAGTCGTGAGATGGAAGCGAGCATCCACCTGACCTTGCCAGGAGTGTGAGTGGTGAACCCTGGAGTCTGGATCAGTATTCAGTAATGGCCCAGAGCTGGCCAGGGCAGGACGTGTCTATCGCGCGCTCTCCTCCATCCCACTCTACTCCACACACCAACGAGGCATCCTGACCATCCACCTCCGCTGATTAAGGTAAGTTCCTCCCGCTGTTTTATTTACGAACCATCAGCGCTTCATATAACGAAGCACTGATCAAAATGAACTATCCATAGTTCATTATTGTAAGATGTTTAAAGGTTGACAGATGTTAATCTTCTACTTTGAGGAGCTGTTCACTCGACACAGTTAAGCAAGTCCCAGCTGTGTCTGGGAACAAGTGACAGGATGAACAACCCAGCGGGTTTTCTTCCTATTGGGGAGTATTGTACATGCTGCTATGGCGGTGTGTACACTCACAGGATGAGTGGCGCCACCCAATAAACTCAGGGCAAAATTTAACACGCTACGACAATAGGGTATAATATTCAACCCATTACTTCGTAAACTAATGGTCTTACAGCTATTCATTATCTATTTTCCAACTATACTAGAGTGAAAGCACTCATGTGAAAGGTGCAATTTAACTCGAGGTATGCCGGGTGATCAGAAGGTGTTAAAAGCGAACTCTGTGGCTTCACTCTGAGGCTACGACCATGTAAGAAAGTTGAGTGAAAAGTTAAGAATGTGCGAGTATTCACTCGTTTTAATTTTGGTTCGAGGGGACAATTTAGTGGGTACTGTTATTCAACCCTGGAGTGAACACTTTTCAGACTCTAGAGTGAACACTATTCATCCCTACAATAAACGCTACCCAACCATACAGTGAACACTACCCAGCTCTCGAGTGAACACTACCTAACCCTCAAGTTATGGGTAGCTCAAGAGTGAACACTACCTGACCCTAGAGTGAACACTACCCGACCCTAAAGTAAACACTTCCCGACCCTCGAGTGAACACTCCCAACCCAAGAGTGAACACTACCCCAACCCCTAGAGTGAACACTACCCCACCCTTGGAGTGAACACTACCCAACCCTAGAGTGAACACTACCCCACCCTAGAGTGAACACTACCCCACCCTAGAGTGAACACTACCCCACCCTAGAGTGAACACTACCCCACTAGAGTGAACACTACCCCACCCTAGAGTGAACACTACCCGACCCTAAAGTGAACACTACCCGACCCTAAAGTGTATACGACCCAACCCTAGAGTGAACACTGTCTCAACCCCTAGAGTGAACACTACCCAACCCTAGAGTGAACACTACCCGACCCTAGAGTGAACACTACCCAACCCTAGAGTGAACACTACCCGACCCTAGAGTGAACACTACCCCAACCCCTAGAGTGAACACTCACCACCCTAGAGGAAACACTACCCCAACCCCCAGAGTGAACACTACCCCAACCTCTAGAGTGAACACTACCAAACCCCTAGAGTGAACACTACCAAACCCCTAGAGTGAACACTACCAAACCCTAGAGTGAACACTACCCAACCCTAGAGTGAACACGACCCAACCCTAGAGTGAACTCTCACCACCCTAGAGTGAACACTACTCGACCCTAGAGTGAACACTACCCCACGCTAGAGTGAACACTACCAACCCAAGAGTGAACACTACCCAACCCTAAAGTGAACTCTATACCCAACCCCTAGAGTGAACACTACCCAACCCTAGAGTGAACACTACCCAACCCTAGAGTGAACACTACTCAACCCTAGAGTGAACACTACCCAACCCTAAACTGAACACTACCCAACCCTAGAGTGAACACTACCCAACCCTAGAGTGAACACTACCCAACCCTAGAGTGAACACTACCCAACCCTAGAGTGAACACTACCCAACCCTAGAGTGAACACTACCCAACCCTAGAGTGAACACTACCCAACCCTAGAGTGAACACTACCCAACCCTAGAGTGAACACTACCCCACCCTAGAGTGAACACTACCCCACCCTAGAGTGAACACTACCCCACCCTAGAATGAACACTACCCAACCCTAGAGTGAACACTACCCCACCCTAGAATGAACACTTCCCCACCCTAGAATGAACACTACCCCACCCTAGAATGAACACTACCCAACCCTAGAGTGAACACTACCCCACCCTAGAGTGAACACTACCCAACCCTAGAGTGAACACTACCCCACCCTAGAGTGAACACTACCCCACCCTAGAATGAACACTACCCCACCCTAGAATGAACACTACCCCACCCTAGAGTGAACACTACCCAACCCTAGAGTGAACACTACCCAACCCTAGAATGAACACTCCCAACCCAAGAGTGAACACCAACCCAACCCTAGAGTGAACACTACCCAACCCTAGAGTGCACACACTCATGCACTGTGTAAAAGGTTACAGGGGCACATAATGGACTCAGGAACTGAACCTCTGTTCATTTAACCAATCAGGTTACAGCTTTGATTTAGTTACACTCCTGTAACCAACGTTACAGGACTTAGTCATGAGGTAAGCAAGTAAGAGACTTCAAGATCATGAGGTAAGCAAGGAAGAGACTTCAAGATCATGAGGTAAGCAAGTAAGAGACTTCAAGATCATGAGGTAAGCAAGCATGAGACTTCAAGATCATGAGGTAAGCAAGCAAGAGACTTCAAGATCATGAGATAAGCAAGTAAGAGACTTCAAGATCATGAGATAAGCAAGCAAGAGACTTCAAGGTCATGAGATAAACAAGCAAGAGACTTCAAGATCATGAGGTAAGCAAGCAAGAGACTTCAAGATCATGAGATAAAGTAAGAGACTTCAAGATCATGAGATAAGCAAGCAAGAGACTTCAAGATCATGAGATAAGCAAGCAAGAGACTTCAAGATCATGAGATAAGCAAGCAAGAGACTTCAAGATCATGAGATAAGCAAGCAAGAGACTTCAAGATGATGAGATAAAGTAAGAGACTTCAAGATGAGATAAGCAAGTGCCTGCAGGTAGTACAAGCAGACATGTGCATATTGCTACAAGAAACACCGTACTCTTCTAAGAAAGAGTTAGCTTGCCAAGCAGAGGAAGAGGGCGCGGACAAGCCGTTCAAAACACTCCCAAGACACTAGGAAATATAATAATAAACTTGTACAGGCGGCCATCCTTCAATATTTGGTTACTGTAACATCTGGTTCAACAATCTCTTTAACTTTATTCTGCATAATATACACACACTTGTATGTATATTAACATATACAGACTTGGTAGGTATTACGGTGTTAAAATACTCATGTTGTCAAACGCGCTGGTATACATAAGTGTATACCGGAGCAAATATTATATATTATATATATATATATATATATATATATATATATATATATATATATATATATATATATATATATATATATATATATATATATATATATATATAACTTTAGAACACTTTCCCACCAGGAGACTCGAACCCTAGCCAGCACAGAAGCCTTCCAGCTTCCATACCTGTTATGCCAGTTGCTGGAAGGCTTCTGTGCTGGCTAGGGTTCGAGTCTCCTGGTGGGAAAGTGTTCTAAAGTTATATATATATATATATATATATATATATATATATATATATATATTATATATATATATATATATATATATATATATATATATATATATATATATATATATATATATATATATATATATATATATATATAAATGCGTCAGACAATGTCAGACTAGGGAGGGAGAAAGGTTCAAGACAGAAAATTTCCTCAAGTACTTTCGTATTTATTAATACATCTTCAGAAGGATGGATTTACAGCTCAGTGGTGTGGATAAATAGGCAGGAATGAGGTGAGAAACAATGTCTTTAATGAGATAAGGGGATATTAATAAGGAATTATTTATATAAATGTGTATTAATGATCCCACTCAAATCGCTCTTTAACTGATCAATCAAAAATGGATCTAAATTATACAAACCACTGCTAATGTTCAAATTACATGATTTTGTTACACACAGAGATCATAATAACATGATGTATCAAATGAACATGATTTTGTAATCGTTATTAAAGCAGATTCAATAATATTTCTATTAAATATGTGTTTCTATTGAATATGTGGCTTTGGTAGATGGTCCCAACACGTAGTGGAAAGCCAGCAGACGACACTGGAGCCAGACGTGACGAGACTGTTACCCAAGTTTGACTGACACAGTTTAAGACTGTACGTGTCTTGAGTTATGTCGTGTTATACTAGACAGTCGTCTACGGGCAACGCAAAAGCTACTTTCAAACTGTCAAGGCTGACTTGAGTTTTAACAGGAATATGAGCGCGTATGACCGCTCCAAGCAGCAGCCTGGTGGACCAAACTCTCACAAGTCAGGGGAGTAGAAGAACTCACAGAACCCCATCAACCAGGTATCAACCAGGTATCAAGCATAATCCTTCTGTTCTGCAACAAGCTATACACAGGGTTAGGCAGTGATGTGGTGGAGGCAGACTCCATACACAGTCCCAAATGGAGATATAATAGAGTCCAATAGGCCTTAGAATCTATACACCAGTTGATTGACAGCTGAGAGGTGGGACCAAAGAGCCAAAGCTCAACCCCCGCAAGCACAACTAGGTGAGTACAGTCAAGATCCTTAATATCTCTCGCAAACCGCCTAAGTTTTATTAAAGGAATTACACAAAAAAAATAATTAAATTGAAATTTGCGTTTAAATGTACATAATTAAACCACAAAAAGACTCAAGAACGTTCAATCTATAAAAGTATTTTAAAAACTAAAAACATCACTTAAAATATATTGAAGAAATCAAAACATCTGAATTATATTGAATAAATCAACAGAACCTATTATATGGGAGAAAATAAGCACAACGCGTATATCTTTAAAACAAAAATTGAGGATGTTTGAGTACCTGTGTGTTCGAGGCTGGAGCCGGAGACTCGGAGCTAGAGCCTCGCCCAACTCTTGGGCAGACTAGAAATTGGTAGCTTGAGACTACTAATTTCCAATCTCGCTAAATTAGGAGAATGTTACAGTGATGATTTTGTGTAGTTAAGAGGGCTACAGTGATGATTTTGTGTAGTTAAGAGGGCTACAGTGATGATTTTGTGTAGTTAAGAGGGCTACAGTGATGATTTTGTGTAGTTAAGAGGGCTACAGTGATGATTTTGTGTAGTTAAGAGGGCTACAGTGATGATTTTGTGAAGTGTAGAGGGGCTACAGTGATGATTTTGTGTAGTTAAGAGGGCTACAGTGATGATTTTGTGTAGTTAAGAGGGCTACAGTGATGATTTTGTGTAGTTAAGAGGGCTACAGTGATGATTTTGTGTAGTGTAGAGGGGCTACAGTGATGATTTTGTGTAGTTAAGAGGGCTACATGATGATTTTGTGTAGTGAAGAGGGCGCTGAGTGAACGGCGCTTCGGATTCTTAGTCCTGAGGCTCTGGGTTCGATCCCCGGGGGATGCGGAAACAAATGGGCAGAAGTTCTTTCACCCTGATGTCCCTGTTCACCTAGCAGTAAATAGGTACCTGGGAGTTAGACAGCTGCTACGGGCTGCTTCATGGGGGTGTGTAACAAAAAGAAGGCCTGGTCGAGGACCGGGCCGCGAGGACGGCTGGGGCTAGAGACCCGGGAACCGCCGGGTCGCTCCCCTTCTAATGACAGACAAACACACTCCGGTCACTAAGAGAGCCAAAACTCCTGGAGGCGTGTACCCTCCCCCCCCCCCCT
Source organism: Procambarus clarkii (assembly GCF_040958095.1). Taxonomy (NCBI): domain Eukaryota; kingdom Metazoa; phylum Arthropoda; class Malacostraca; order Decapoda; family Cambaridae; genus Procambarus; species Procambarus clarkii. Next base: position 10,704,812 of record NC_091235.1, read on the forward strand.
AACCACCCACTCAGCTTCACTAACAAGCACAAACTACGTCTCAAAAGATCTGGAAAGAGTCGTCGCTCGGCTGCGGGATAATTCGAGCTACACACACACACACACGCTAGATTGATTGACAGTTCTGATCCTGTTGATTGGCAGTTGAGGCTAGTTGACTGACAGTCGAGAGGCGGGACCAAAGAGCCAAAGCTCAACCCCCGCAAGCACAACCAGGCGAGTACAACTAGGTGAGAACTAGAGCCTTATATCCTTGACAATGAAGAACAAGAGTTACCTTGCTGTGGTTCCCAGCTTCACCCCCACCCAACCCCCCAACCCCCCGTGGTCAACCAGACTGTTATGGCCAGGCTACAAGCAGCCCTCCCCCCCACCCCCCACCCGCCACAAACTACACCCTACCTACCTCATCTAAAACAATCCAATACCGCCAAGTTTGTTTTCCAGTGATTCAGGAGTCGTTGACGGACAGGAATCCGCCGTCTCAGAATGTGTAAGCTAATTAGGTCGAACTATTTATGGGTTTGATGAGAAAATAGTTCCCAAGGTTTATTAGGTCGATATTTGTTTGTTCTGAAGACTTTTCTCGCGTGGCGGAGCCTCTTTGAGACGTCTGGGAGTAGAGTTACCCTCAGGGCTGAGATCCCTGTGACCCGATGGTCCCTGTGACCCGGTGGTCCCTGTGACCCGGTGGTCCCTGTGGCAGGGTGGTCCCTGTGGCAGGGTGGTCCCTGTGGCAGGGTGGTCCCGGTGGTCCCTGTGACCCGGTGGTCCCTGTGGCAGGGTGGTCCCTGTGGCAGGGTGGTCCCTGTGGCAAAGTGGTCCCTGTGGCAGGGTGGTCCCTGTGGCAGGGTGGTCCCTGTGGCAGGGTGGTCCCTGTGGCAGGGTGGTCCCGGTGGTCCCTGTGACCCGGTGGTCCCTGTGGCAGGGTGGTCCCTGTGACCCGATGGTCCTTGTGACCCGGTGGTCCCTGTGGCAGGGAGGTCCCTGTGGCAGGGTGGTCCCTGTGGCCCGGTGGTCCCTGTGACCCGGAGGTCCCTGTGGTAGGGTGGTCCTTGTGACCTAGTGGTCCCTGTGGCAGGGTGGTCCCTGTGACCTGGTGGTCCCTGTGGCAGGGTGGTCCCTGTGACCTGGTGGTCCCTGTGGCAGGGTGGTCCCTGTGGCAGGGTGGTCCCTGTGGCAGGGTGGACCCTGTGGCAAAGTGGTCCCTGTGGCAGGGTGGTCCCTGTGGCAGGGTGGTCCCTGTGGCAGGGTGGTCCCTGTGACCCGGTGGTCCCTGTGACCCGGTGGTCCCTGTGGCCCGGAGGTCCCTGTGGCAGGGTGGTACCTGTGGCAGGGTGGTCCCTGTTACAGGGTGGTCCCTGTAACCCGGTGGTCCCTGTGGCAGGATGGTCCCTGTGGCAGGGTGGTCCCTGTTACAGGGTGGTCCCTGTGGTAGGGTGGTCCTTGTGACCTGGTGGTCCCTGTGGCAGGGTGGTCCCTGTGACCTGGTGGTCCCTGTGGCAGGGTGGTCCCTGTGGCAGGGTGGTCCCTGTGGCAGGGTGGTCCCTGTGGCAGGGTGGTCCCTGTGGCAGGGTGGTCCCTGTTACAGGGTGGTCCCTGTGGTAGGGTGGTCCCTGTGACCTGGTGGTCCCTGTGGCAGGGTGGGCCCTGTGACCTGGTGGTCCCTGTGGCAGGGTGGTCCCTGTGGCAGGGTGGACCCTGTGGCAGGGTGGTCCCTGTGGCAAGGTGGTCCCTGTGGCAGGGTGGTCCCTGTGACCTGGTGGTCCCTGTTACAGGGTGGTCCCTGTGGCATGGTGGTCCCTGTGGCAGGGTGGTCCCTGTGGCAGGGTGGTCCCTGTGGCAGGGTGGTCCCTGTTACAGGGTGGTTCCTGTGGCAGGGTGGTCCCTGTGGGAGGGTGGTTCCTGTGGCAGGGTGGTCCCTGTGGCAGGGTGGTCCCTGTGGCAGGGTGGTCCCTGTGGCAGGGTGGTTCCTGTGGCAGGGTGGTTCCTGTGGCAGGGTGGTCCCTGTGGCAAAGTGGTCCCTGTGGCAGGGTGGTCCCTGTGGCAGGGTGGTCCCTGTGGCAGGGTGGTCCCTGTGGCAGGGTGGTCCCTGTTACAGGGTGGTTCCTGTGGCAGGGTGGTCCCTGTTACAGGGTGGTTCCTGTGGCAGGGTGGTCCCTGTGGCAGGGTGGTCCCTGTGGCAGGGTGGTCCCTGTGGCAGGGTGGTCCCTGTGGCAGGGTGGTCCCTGTTACAGGGTGGTTCCTGTGGCAGGGTGGTCCCTGTGGGAGGGTGGTTCCTGTGGCAGGGTAGTCCCTGTGGCAGGGTGGTCCCTGTGGCAGGGTGGTCCCTGTGGCAGGGTGGTCCCTGTGGCAGGGTGGTTCCTGTGGCAGGGTGGTTCCTGTGGCAGGGTGGTCCCTGTGGCAAAGTGGTCCCTGTGGCAGGGTGGTCCCTGTGGCCCGGAGGTCCCGGTGGTCCCTGTGACCTGGTGGTCCCTGTGGCAAGGTGGTCCCTGTGACTTGGTGGTCCCTGTGGCAGGGTGGTCCCTGTGGCAAGGTGGTCCCTGTGGCAGCGTGGTCCTTGTGGCAGGGTGGTCCCTGTGGCAGGGTGGTCCCTGTGACCTGGTGGTCCCTGTGGCAGGGTGGTCCCTGTGACTTGGTGGTCCCTGTGGCAGGGTGGTCCCTGTGACTTGGTGGTCCCTGTGGCAGGGTGGTCCCTGTGACCTGGTGGTCCCTGTGGCAGGGTGGTCCCTGTGACTTGGTGGTCCCTGTGGCAGGGTGGTCCCTATGGCAGAGTGGTCCCTGTGGCCCGGTGGTCCCTGTGACCTGGTGGTCCCTGTGACCTGGTGGTCCCTGTGGCAAGGTGGTTTCTGTGGCAGGGTGGCCCCTGTGACCTGGTGGTCCCTGTGGCAGGGTGGTCCCAGTGGCAAGGTGGTCCCTGTGACCTGGTGGTCCCTGTGGCAGGGGGGTCCCTGTGGCAGGGTGGTCCCTGTGGCCCGGTGGTCCCTGTGACCCGGTGATCCCTGTGGCAGGGTGGTCCCTGTGACCCGGTGGTCCCTGTGGCAGGGTGGTCCCTGTGACCCGGTGGTCCCTGTGGCAGGGTGGTCCTTGTGGCAGGGTGGTCCCTGTGGCAGGGTGGTCCCTGTGACCCGGTGGTCCCTGTGACAGCAACGGTCGACCCCTCCCTACCCGGGACTCGAAGCGAGTCGACATTGTTGACGAGGTGGGGCGAGTGCGCTAGCCACTGCGCCACGAGAACCAATTGTATCGTCTTTCTCTTATCGGAACCTCTATTCCTACCATTCTTATTGTCTTGTAATCTTCTAACACTAATTCCTAGATCATCTATCTACTTGTCCTCACCTATTTCTTGTTTCCTTGTCAATTAAGTGGAATTGGAAGCATTTCTTCCATTTGAAGTGCTTATAATTCCACTGTTTCTTATGAAATCGTCTTATTCCCAAGACGCACAGGTCGCATAAGAAAAAGCAAATACAGCATCGATCAGGAAACCGGTTCAGTGGCTTATGAGAACGTTCAAAATTTGTAATTTTAATATATTTTTTGGGGCCCTGAAGGGCGAGTTTATTGGGCAGCATCACTCATCCTGTGAGTGATGCTACAGCCATGGCAACAGGTACACCACAGCCATATAGGAAGAACCCCAAGAACCTTGTGATCCGGATTGAAGAACAACTCAAGGGGGAGGGGGAGCTTTGGATTGTTCATCTCGTCACTTGTACTCACAGACCTTTACAGCACAAGTGACAAAGACTCACAAACACAGACCCCACAGACACAAACCTTTTATATTCAGTGATTCCACCACAACGTTCCAGCTGTTCATATCACTTGTTCTATACCGGGGAACACTCTTACTTATTCTTTGTTGAACACTCTTTGCCTGGAGAGGTGTTCAGCACTCTCACTTCCTCCTTCAGGGCAGGAGTGATGTCCGACACAGAGGGAACACAGAGAACATGCACCACACACACATGGACATGGGTAAAGAAGGACCTAAGTTGTAGGCACCGTCTCACAGCTCTCAAAATGTACTCTCTAGAAAGGAGACGAGAGAAGCATCATATAATATATTGTACAACAACTACTGACCCGGGCCTGGGTCAGTAGAAGATCTCTCGGAGTCATCACTTGCTTTCAATTCAACGTGAACACTGCCATCATTCGGGACAATAAGATATTAGGAGAGAAATATTGAGCGAGGAGGATGGAAGACAATGGTGAAGTGGGTGCTGTAGTTGACTTGGAACCCGAGACCTGAGGGACAACCAGGCCACTTTCCGGGGGACCCGACAGGAGCTGGTACTGACGACAGGGACTGGTAGTGGTGGTTGGGGCCAGGGACTGGTAGTAGTGGTGGTGGGGCCAGGGACTGGTAGTAGTAGTGGTGGTGGGGCCAGGGTCTAGTAGTGGTGGTGGGGGTGCCAAGGCGCCGGTCGCCACCTACGCCGTCGGGAAAGGTGAGAAAACCTACACATTGCAGTCTTCTGGTGGGCGCAGATCCCTCTGGCTGGAAGAGGCGAGCTTGCGAGCTAAATTATACGTTCGCGTGCATTATGAGGTCGTATTTATTACACGTGGCACCAAACTGAGGGAGGGGGTCGTGAGGGGGGCGTCTCCTAGTCCCAAACTGAGGGAGAGGGTCGTGAAGGGCGGCTCCTCCTCCACCCACATGCATCTGATCCCCAGTGATCTCACTCCCGGGGCCCCTGGCTTTAGTCACCGCTCCCAACATTTGGGAAATATGACTGTCTTTGGCGTATCTCGCAGCGTAGATCCACCGACGGTGACTCCAGACTTAAGATACCCGCTTGACGTGCCTCAGCGAGGCAACATCAACGCCAGTTGAAGAGTCATCAACTCCTTCCGTCAACCGGTCCACCACCGAGAGGCCCTCAATACTATAGATGAACACGGGAGAAACATTATATCCTGCCTCACCATGTATGTATATAGCGTAAGCTTCACAAAACACCAGAAAAACACTGCGTGGGTGAGACGCAAGATGCTCGCGTGACGTTAATTCAACGTCATTTGATGTCAAATCCACGTTAGCGATGTCAGATCAATTTCCGCTGAAGTTTTCAGTGGCTACATAGAAAGTGACTGTGGCGGTGTTCATGGTCCTCGGGTTCAGCTTCTACTGTGAACATTGTGACAGATGTGTGACAGATGTGCACACCCTTCACATATCTGTGACACATGTAGTAGCAAATTACTCTCTGATCACTTCTACTATTATCCCTCGAAACATTCTATCCTTTCTATAGAAGAATATTCTATCATTTATATAGAAGGATATTCTATCCTTTATATATATTTTGTTTGCTTCAGTGGTGTATCTATGAGAAATGATTGAGGCCTTACAAGATGGTTTAGAGTTAAGAGTTAGGTAGTTTAGAGTTAAGAGTTAGGTAGTTTAGAGTTAAGAGTTAGGTAGTTTAGAGTTAAGAGTTAGGTAGTTTAGAGTTAAGAGTTAGGTAGTTTAGAGTTAAGAGTTAGGTAGTTTAGAGTTAAGAGTTAGGTAGTTTAGAGTTAGTGTTACATGCTTCAGAGTAGAATTAGAGTTAGATGCTTTAGAGTAGAGTTGATGTTGAACACTGGCGTTGTTTCAACGGCTTGGGTACGAAATGAGAGACAGAACAAGGAAATGAATGATAGGCAGAGAGAGAGAGAGATTCCGTGATAATTATATCCTGAAAGGATATAGATATAGATAGGAAAGGATATCTTCCCTCTTCGGAAAATGTTATCAAGCTTATCATAGCATCGCACAAACAAGATAACATCAGCAGCGTCTTCAATGTCGTTAAACCTAAGAAACATTGGAAAGCTATTGTATATCACTAACGTGAGACCAGTGTTATAGTATGCAGCACCAGCACACACTCCCACAACTCAAACCACAAAAAGAACCTTGAAAAATGTCCAAAGTTGTGCCGTAAATCTTGAAGATAAGGAGAGACAGAGACTCAAGACATGCAAATGCATAAACAAAGACATTAACAAGGTAAACAAAGACATAAACAACGTGAACAAAAACATAAACAACGTGAACAAGGACACAACGTTAAAAAGATATAAGCAATGAGAACAAAGATAAACAACATGAACAAAGACATAAACAACGATCTGAAACCTTGTCTTGCAAACATGATGACGAGTCTTAAGGATAAGAAAAGGGTTCCTTAATTATCATGAATGAAACGGTTCATTCATAGATCATGCCACTACAGTTGTGAGCGTAGCGGCAGCAGCGGTTCATTCATAGATCATGCCACTACAGCTGTGAGCGTAGCGGCAGCAGCGGGTCATTCATAGATCATGCCACTACAGCTGTGAGCGTAAACACACACACACACACACACACACACACACACACACACACACACACACACACACACACACACACACACACACACACACACCAAAGGCGGGACCAAAGAGCCAGAGCTCAACCCCCGCAAACACAACTCAGTGGACAGCGCTCTGGGGTTGTAGTCCTAAGGGTCCGGGTTCGATCCCCGACAGAGGCAGAAACAAATGGATAGTTTCTTTCACCCAAATGCCTCTTTTCACCTAGTATTGAATAGATACCTGGGAGTTAGACAGCTGCTATGGGCAGCTTCCTGGGAATGTGTGTGTGTGCGTATGTTAGAGAAATATATGTAGTAGACATAATAGAGGAAACATAAATTAGAAAGGCGGGGTCCAAGAGCTATTAACTCGATTCTGCAAATACAAATAGTAAATACAAACGAAGATATCAGCCTTACTTACCAATGACCTTGGAAATGATATAATTTTGCTCACAATGGGAATTTATTTGATAACGTCACCCATCCTGTGAGTGATCATACCCTCCCATGTATACCCCATAACCCCCCCCCCATGTACAACTCTGGATGAGTTGTTCATCCAGAGTATGAACATGCTGTCATAGCAGCAGGTACAACACTCCCGACCACTTGGGCTGGACGGTAGAGCGACGGTCTCGCTCCATGCAGGTAGGCGTTCAGTCCCCGACAGTCCAAGCTGTTGGGCACCATTCCTTCCCCCCGTCCCGTCCCAAATCCTTATCATGACCCCTTCCAAGTGCTATATAGTCGTAATGGCTTGGCGCTTTCTCCTGATATTCACTCACTCCCTCCCACCCCATATATAACCAATTCTTTGTCACTTGTTTTCTTTACAATACATGAGGATCGTAGAATTTGTTCAGTTTCACCCTGAGACATCTGTCCTGTAGTCCGGTACCTCTCCTTCACCACCAACCTGTCCTCTAACAAAGAACGTCGCATTTCGCCCGTATGCGTTACATATGACCAAAAAAATGGTCGTACTAGAAAACGGAAGCGGCTGGCGAAAGTGACGTACCGTCCCGTTTTCTGTTTTGGGTCCTCTGGCAAGTTAACCGAGGACACCTTACATGGACCGTTTTCTTGACGTTGGGGAAACCTCCAGAGGAGGAGCTGGTCTACCAAGCACTTGATAATGTTGATAACCGTCCACCTCTTCAGCCAGAGGTGGTATGGCTCCGTGTAGACGTTCCCAAGACTCCTTACCGCCACTTTCACTAAGATATACACAGGAAGTTAAACTCCAGGACACTATTGCTTTCAAGAGAGGCTCTTTGTCCATGGGAGGTTCTTGCTCACGCAAACATTGCATGGTCCCATGACCAGCCTGTGAGGGGAAGGGGGGGGGGGTAAGGCACCCTATACCCATCCTGTGAGGGGGTAGTGGAAAGGGTTACAGAGGCACATATTGGGCTCAGTAACTGACCCACAAAATTTATTTAGCTAATGAACAAATCCACCAGGGCCGTGACGAGGATTCGAACCTGCGTCCAGGAGCATCCCAGACACTGCCTTAATCGACTGAGCTGAGATCGTCACGCCCTTGTGCATTTGTTCATTTGATGCATCACGTTAGTGTGATCTCTATGTGTTATTTGGCTAAAAAACTTACATAGTATACATATCAACATTACATTTATCAAGGGCCTTATGGTTAACTACTAACTTTCCCCAGAATGCCACCCACAATAGTTGCCTAACTCCTGGGTAATCTAACTCCTAGGTTAACAGAACTATCAGGTAAAAAAAAATGTGCCCGATCGTTTCGCCTTTCCCCTCGATTGTGAGTGGAGAACGCAGACCACTGTGCTTAGTAGCAGATGTTACCAAATCTCTGTTTCTTAAAAGACATTTGGTAGCTTTTTGGGCGCCTGGCAGCTGAGTGGACAGCGCTTTGGATTCATAGTCCTGAGAGTCCGGGTTCGATCCCCGGTGGAGTAGGAAACAAATGGGCAGAGTTTCTTTCACCCTGATGCTCCTGTTACCTAGCAGTACATAGGTACCTGGGAGTTAGACAGCTGCTACGGGCTGCTTCCTGGGGGTTTGTAACAAAAAGGAGGCCTGGTCGAGGACCGGGCCGCGGAGACGCTAAGCCCCTAAATCATCTCAAGATAACCTCAAGATATTTAGATCAACATAAACAATAATGATATACGAAAATTTGTGTTTACTAACACAAGCAAAATCATCTCCAGGTTCAAAACTTGAGTCCACTTTCAACAAGCTGAAGAAATCGCTTCTCCTGTTTGTTTCCTGGTGAGGGCCCGGGTGTCCTGTGACAGGCAACACTGCCTGGTGAGGGCCCGGGTGTCCTGTGACAGGCAACACTGCCTAGTGAGGGCCCGGGTGTCCTGTGACAGGCAACACTGCCTGGTGAGGGCCCGGGTGTCCTGTGACAGGCAACACTGCCTGGTGAGGGCCCGGGTGTCCTGTGACAGGCAACACTGCCTAGTGAGGGCCCGGGTGTCCTGTGACAGGCAACACTGCCTGGTGAGGGCCCGGGTGTCCTGTGACAGGCAACACCACCTTCAGGGAACCTCACAAAGTGGACCAACCCAAACAATAACACAAGCGAGTCGCCAATGAGTTTATTTACCCTTTGCTTGAGACATGTAAACACTAGACCAGTCCGGGTTACCAGCAGATACACGATACACTTGGACATAACACGAGTTAAAACAAATATATATATAGATAAGTTCCGGCAGGATGTGCTAAAGTAGCCGGGGTTGTAATGGATATCCTGACCTGTGGGACCCCCAGGGAACAGCTATCTCCAACAAGCAGTCACAAACCTGGCCCCAGTCCTAGGGCTTGGATCTCCCAGAAAGATAATAATTTCATTAATGTGTGTTAAACAGCCACCAGAGGTCACTTACAATCGTCTAATCACTCCCTCTTTGGCGCTATCTACATCCCAGCGGGCCAAACAGGTTCGGGTAACATTGAATCAACGTTGAAAAACGTTAATTTAATGTTATATCAACATATCTTCCTAGATTTAGAAGGGGTTATATGATACATCAACATCTTCCCAAATTGATAAAAGTTTGCCATTTTTAGATATTCTTTTTAGATTCATTGGGAAGATTTTTCATTAAAGTTTAGTGTTTATAGAAAGCCTACGAATAATTTATCTTATGTTAATTATCACACAGGGCATCAGGGCATAGGGCATAGATACAATGTGAAACACTCAATTTTTTCCTCTGTGTATCTTAGAGCTCTTCGGGTTGCTAGTCCAGAATTCTTAGATGAAGAGTTTAAGAATATTGATTCTATTGGTCTCACGCTTTGTTATCCACTGAGTTTTTTGGAAGCTTGCCGTTGTAAAGCACGTCGTACATATTATAATAATATATGCAGTGAGAGAATTCGCCCAAAGAATGAGTTATGTTTATCATATTTTTCTTTGTTGAAAATATGGTCAAGGCCATGAAACGTTTTAATATACATATTTTGTTTAATTACGAAAATGCTGTTGGAAAACTATTAGATAGAAACAGTCCTCGTAGTGATAATTGTGTCATTTATAAAATACCATGTAAAGACTGTAATAGGTTCTATGTTGGGCAAACATCCAAAGATTTGAAATGTAGAATATCGCAACATAAATACTCTGTATGACATGGTCAATTGTCTAATGCTTTGCTGGTTCATTTATCAGAAAATTCTCACCAAATTGATTGGGAGATGACTTTTCCAATAACGAATTGTAAAATTCACTCTCAATAGGAACATTACTGAATCTGCTTTAATACAGATTACAAAAGCATGTAAATTTTAATATTAGCAATGGTTATAATTTATATTAGCAATGGTTATAATTTAGATCCATTTTTGATTGATCAGTTAAAGGGCGATTTGAGTGAGATCATTGATATACATTTATCTCACTAATACCTCATTATTATCCCATTATCTCATTAAAGACATTGTACCTCACGTCACCTCTTTCCTGCCCATATATCATCACCCCACTGAACTGTAAGTGTTTTACGGGCTATTCATGCCCGTGCCACCTCTTGAGTGGCTTAGTCTTCATCAATCAATCAACTGCAAATGCATCCTTCTGAAGATGTATTATTAAATACGAAAGTACTTAAGGAAATTCCTGTTTTAATCCTTCCTTCGTGGCCTGACATTGGAGTATGTCCTCCACCACCGCCCACGGGATAGGTATGTCCTTCACCACCCACGGGATAGGTATGTCCTCCACCACCCACGGGATAGGTATGTCCACCACCACCCACGGGATAGGTATGGGGAGTACAATAAACGACTAAACTAGCTAAACGAAACCCAAAGGCTATAATCCTGTATAACACAGTGGCAGTATGTTATCAACCCACCAGACTACAGAAACTCTAGCTTAACAGAACGGGAATTAAAATTCACATCAAGGATAGAATAAATAAAGCCAAAACCTCTTTAGGTAAAGCAAGAAGATTCCGTCACCTTGGCACCAAAACACAACAACGCCTAGGTTATACAAAGCTCTTGTGACAACAGTGTAAAGACAAGGAACTAAGAAGACCCGCAAGATACCGCCCGCCTTAAGACCAAACAAGCCAAGAGCCGCCATGAATCGCGCAGCGGAATCGCACGCACTGAAGCCTTTACAACACCAGGGTGTGTGGGGGGGGGGGGGGGACGATAGAAATGTTACATGAGGCCATGTTTTACATGGGTTAAACCAAGATGGGTCACCCCACTCCAATAGGCGGTAGCCCAAGTGTTTAGATCTAATGAAAGAGTCACTCCACTCCCACAGCTGGTACTCCAGCTGTGGGAGTGGGGAGTACTCCCTTTGACTTAACTAAAGAGTCACCCCACTCCCACACACTTACAAGATGAAGTGCAGGTACACTAATCAGTTGAGACCTCCCATACACTATTAGACTTAATATACATACACGATTGCTTAAAATAATTGTTCTAAAATACTAACCAGAAATGCAGCTCCGGAAAGAATAAGACCCAATCGTGTCCTGAAACATCACAATAAACATGTAACAAAACATCACAAACATTTACATATGTAACTCGCTGCCCATCTCCTTCCAACGTTATTCGTATATATATATATGTCGTACCTAGTAGCCAGAACTCACTTCTCAGCCTACTATGCAATGCCCGACTTGCCTAATAAGCCAAGTTTTCATGAATTAATTGTTTTTCGACTACCTAACCTAACCTAACTTTTTCGGCTACCTAACCTAACCTATAAAGATAGGTTAGGTAGGGTTGGTTAGGTTAGGTTAGGTTAGGTTAGGTTAGGTTAGGTTAGGTAGGGTTGGTTAGGTTCGATCATATATCTACGTTAATTTTAACTCCAATAAAAAAAAATTGACCTTATACGTAATGAAATGGGTAGCTTTATCATTTCATAACAAAAAAAATAGAGAAAATATATTAATTCAAGAAAATTTGGCTTATTACGCAAATCGGGCCTTGCATAGTTGTCCGAGTACGACGTTCTGGCTACTAGGTACAACATTATATATATATATATATATATATATATATATATATATATATATATATATATATATATATATATATATATATATATATATATATATATATATATATGTCATACCTAGTAGCCAGAACTCACTTCTCAGCCTACTATGCAAGGCCCAATTTGCCTAATAAGCCAAGTTTTCATGAATTAATTGTTTTTCGACTACCTAACCTACCTAACCTAACCTAACTTTTTCGGCTACCTAACCTAACCTAACCTATAAAGATAGGTTAGGTTAGGTTAGGTAGGGTTGGTTAGGTTTGGTCATATATCTACGTTAATTTAAACTCCAATAAAAAAAATTGACCTCATACATAATGAAATGGGTAGATTTATCATTTCATAAGAAAAAAATTAGAGAAAATATATTAATTCAGGAAAACTTGGCTTATTAGGCAAATCGGGCCTTGCATAGTAGGCTGAGAAGTGCGTTCTGGCTACTAGGTACGACATATATATATATATATATATATATATATATATATATATATGTGTGTGTGTGTGTGTGACCCCCTTCATACGTCCTGTCGAACATGTAAACATGAGGTATAATAAACAAGAGCAGCGTGGAGGTAGCAGGAAAGGTGTTCTAATTGTGCGTGTGGGTCAAGCGTGTGGGTCAAGCGTGTGGGTCAAGCGTGTGGGTCAAGCGTGTGGGTCAAGCGTGTGGGTCAAGCGTGTGGGTCAAGCGTGTGGGTTCCACTGTGGTGAGAGTGACGATAAACACGAGTCGCCGCCTCAAGAGGGAGCATTACCCGCCCCATCTCGCCCCGGCCTCATGAAACCTATTAACACCTGATTTGGCGGGCGCCGGCAGTCTGTACACTGCATGTACACTGTACACACCCAGTACAGGGCATTTGGGGCAGAGAGGGGGACGGTTTTGTGGGGGGGGGGGTCTTGAACTGTGCTCTGTACAATGGTGGTGGTTCTGGGCCTGACAGAGGCTTAGATTTATGGAGGCGATGGGTCGCAATAACGTGGCTAAAGTATGTTGACTAAACCACACACTAGAAGGTGAAGGGACGACGACGTTTCGGTCCGTCCTGGACCATTCTCAAGTCGATTGTCTTGAAAACGTCGGCGCGAAACGTCGTCGTCCCTTCACCTTCTGGTGTGTGGTCTAGTCAACTTAGATTTATCTTATAGATTGTATTACGTGCAGAAGTCTGTCCATTATTTACTGTAGGCTTGGATTTTCGAACGATTCTGGTGATGGTACGGATTCATATTTGGTCAGAGTACGGATCCGGGAGCCGTATAGTCCTGATGATGTCCTGATATATATATATATACCGGGATAACATGCGGATATCGGGGGCGACGTGCAAGCCGAGATCTGGGTGAGGGATGCACTCCCCTGCCACTAACAAGGTGGTGAATCACAACCACAACTGACCACCTTGGGGCTCCTCGTTTACCGCCTCCTTCAACACCTCGGAAATGAGAGCTGTCGGCAGCGATGAGTGGGCGCGCAGCCCGCCCTCTCCCAGCGGGGCGTGCGGACGTGCACACGCACCCGCGAACAACGCTCCCATTTACGCCTGCACTCCATCATCCATCAAGACCATCTTGATATATTTCAGCCTTATCAGTGAAGATTAAGGCGACTTAAGATATTTAATTCGCCGCACAAGCAACATTTTGAAGGAAGACCGCGCCTGAGACCTCTCCGATACCGCTCATGGAATGTTGTTGTTGTTATAGATTCAGCTACTCGGAACAAGCTCCAAGTAGCACGGGCTATGGTGAGCCCGTAACTTACCTGGCACAGGAGCGGGGCAAGTAGCACGGGCTATGGTGAGCCCGTAACTTACCTGGCACAGGAGCGGCGCAAGTAGCACGGTCTATGGTGAGCCCGTAACTTACCTGGCACAGGAGCGGTGCGTCAGCTCATGAAAGGGGTACGCGGTGCGTAGTAAATACAATCACATAATTGCAATTGCAAAATACAATCACAATTGCACACACATGCAATGAAAGTGAAGACGTTTCGGTCCATCTTGGACGTTTATCAAGTCTTGACATAGGATATCTTGAGATGATTTTGGGGCTTAGCGTCCCCGCGGCCCGGTTCTCGACCAGGCCTCCTTTTTTATTACACACCCCCAGGAAGCACCCCGTAACAGCTGTCTAACTCCCAGGTACCTATTTACTGCTAGGTAACAGGAGCATCAGGGTGAAAGAAACATTTTGCCCATTTCATTTGTCTCCGCCTCCACCGAGGCTCGAATCCGGAACCTCAGGACTACGAATCCGAAGCGCTGTCCACTCAGCTGTCAGGCGCCATATTTGGGAGATATGGGAGACCATATTTTATGTCTTTATGGTCGGTATGAATACATGGCGAGAAACAATGGGCAGAGTTTCTTTCACCCTGCTGCTCCTGTTCACCTACCGAGTATAGTGGCCGCAGGGCCGGCGTGGCCCGGGGCTCCTCTACCCACGCTCGTGTGTCCTCTCTTCTCCACTTGCTTAACTTAAGTTAGGTTCATTGACTATGATTAGGTATCATTAATTACGTCTGATTAGGATACGTTTAATTCTGTCTTCAAGAAATTATGCCTTTCGGAGACGTCACTAGATAACCCACAGGAGACGTCACTAGGTAACCCACAGGAGGCGTCACTAGGCAACCCACAGGAGACGTCACTAGGTAACCCACAGGAGACGTCACTAGGTAACCCACAGGAGACGTCACTAGGTAATTCACAGGAGACGTCACTAGGTAACCCACAGGGGACGTCACTAGGTAACCCACAGGAGACGTCACTAGGTAACCCACAGGAGACGTCACTAGGTAACCCCATAGGCCGTGTCACTAGCAACGTAACCACACAATGTATAAAGAAACGTTGACGTTCCGACGCATTTGTCGTGGCGCGTCGCCTCGACACCCTCAGACGCAGCCGTACAACTGCTCGACCCACGTGTCGACGAGGGCCCAGGAAGCCGTCCGCGTTCAACCCTCGGCCGAGCTCTCAAACATAAACCAAGTTCCTGTTATGTTTGCGTGTGCCTGAGGCGGGCGGGCCGAGCGGGCGGGCCGGGCCCCATACATGCCTAATGAACACCCATTAAGAATGACTAATGAGGCCACATTCATGAATATATTCATGAATGAGCGTGATGGGTACCAGTGTTCAAGCAGACACGATCAGCAGCCATACTTGGGAGATGGATCCATGTGCTGTAGATGTGTACGCATGTGGGATTCAATGCGCACAAGTTAGTCGTTCGTGATTCGCTACGCATGCGTGATTCAATGCGCACAAGCAAGTTATTCATGAGTCACTACACATATATCGATCTCCGGCGATGGTGGAAACAAAAAGGGCAGGGTTTCTTGCACCCTGATGCGCCTGTTCACCTAGCAGCAAATAGGTACCTGGGAGTTAGACAGCTGCTACGGACTGCTTCCTGTGTGTGTGTGTGTACTCACCTATTTGTGCTTGCAAGGGTTGAGCTCTGGCTCTTTGGCCCCGCCTCTCAACCATCAATCAACTGGTGTATAGATTCCTGAGCCTACGGGGCTCTATCATATCTACATTTGAAACTGTGTATGGAGTCAGCCTCCACCACGTCACTGCCTAATGCAAAGCCCATTATGTGCCTCTGTAACCCTTTCCACTACCGCCCACAAGATGGGTATGGGGTGCATAATAAATGAAATAAACTAAAAACTAATGCATTCCATCCGTTAACTACTCTAGACGCTGAAAAAGTTCTTTCTAACGTCCCTGTGGCTCATTTGGGTATTCAGTTTTCACATGTGTCCCCTTGTTCGCGTACCAAATGACACAAACACAACACCGTACTAACGCAAATACACATGAAATACATATTTCAAATCACATATTAATACATAAATACACATTTCATATGTGTTTATTGCCATAAACACACACAGTCGATGTGTGTGTGTATATGTATGTATGGGTATAAAGTATATATGGAAGCTGCTCAGAATTACATTTCACCTTTGTAAATGCACATTAATGACACTGTAAAAGACACATCGAACACTTTGTGTAGGGCAGACGTAACTCTACGTATCTATGTATTTGTGTCTGTAGGTTAGATTAGCATTTTAAAAGCACTACAATCATCTTCTGTGGTTGATTGTTCAATAAACGCCTGAACTATATGTTTAACACATCTCTCACCCTGTCCATGGAGGACAGAAGAAAAAATATATATACTGGTTAGCATTGTAAATGTCTGGCCACGTCTGTGGTAGAAAATAATTAAAAAAAAACTTGATATATAAATAT
This sequence comes from Procambarus clarkii, assembly GCF_040958095.1. NCBI lineage: Eukaryota > Metazoa > Arthropoda > Malacostraca > Decapoda > Cambaridae > Procambarus > Procambarus clarkii. Next base: position 10,720,972 of record NC_091235.1, read on the forward strand.
GATTGAGTCCCACTCCGTCACGAACCTATTAGTTGGAGAGGAGGAGGAGGAGGGGGAGGACATATATAAGCGAGTACATACATACATACATTGCCCAACCGTGTCTGCGCACAAGAGACTATACCCGCCTTGATCTAGCACCCTAAGAACCATAACTTAAGAGGGCATAAAAAAAAGCGCAAACTGCGTGCTCTGTGGGCTACCGGCATGCCCAGCCAGACCCGCCGCCGCCATACCCAGACAGGGGGGGCATATGCCCGCCCCCCGGGGGCCCCCACTTGAAACAGATATACAGACTTATTATATAAACAAAAATACTGGCGAGTTTTTCTGTCATTTTTTGTTTGTTAAAGAGGGATTTAAACCCAGGGGAATACTGCATGAATGGTTAGATGCCACACGCCGCTGCTGGAGTACTGGACCCAGGAGACCACTGCTGGAGTACTCGACCTGGGAGACCACTGCTGGAGTGCTCGACCTAGGAGAGCACTGTTGGAGTACTCGACCTGGGAGACCACTGCTGGAGTACTGGACCCAGGAGACCACTGCTGGAGTACTCGACCTGGGAGACCACTGCTGGAGTACTCGACCCAGGAGACCACTGCTGGAGTACTCGACCCGGGAGACCACTGCTGGAGTACTCGACCCAGGAGACCACTGCTGGAGTACTCGACCCAGGAGACCACTGCTGGAGTACTGGACCCAGGAGACCACTGCTGGAGTACTGGACCCGGGAGACCACTGCTTGAGTACTGGACCCGGGAGACCACTGCTGGAGTGCTCGACCTAGGAGAGCACTGTTGGAGTACTCGACCTGGGAGACCACTGCTGGAGTACTCGACCCGGGAGACCACTGCTGGAGTACTCGACCCAGGAGACCACTGCTGGAGTACTCGACCCAGGAGACCACTGCTGGAGTACTCGACCCGGGAGACCACTGCTGGAGTACTCGACCCAGGAGACCACTGCTGGAGTACTGGACCCGGGAGACCACTGCTGGAGTACTGGACCCGGGAGACCACTGCTGGAGTACTGGACCTGGGAGTATCTTTATATACCTCATTGCTGACGCTGCTATTAACTAAGTTATCACAAGTCGAGCCTGGCCTCAGGCCAGGCTCGGGTGGAGTCGAAGAACTCTCGAGACCTCTCCAGGTAAGATCCAGGTACGGCAGGAATTATCCTGGGTGGGGGGAATACTTAAAACTATTTCGATACGGCAGAAATAACCCTTGTAGACGAACATAGGCTTCAACCCATGATGAGGAAGGCAAGGAGGAACTAAAGTGGGAAGCCTGTGAGGGATGAACAAATCCACAAGGGCCGTGATGAGGGTTCGAACCTACGCTCGGGATGAGGGATCAGTTAGACGGCCATTGGAAGACCCTATCACCAGGGGGCCAGATTCACAAAGCAGTAACGCAAGCACTTACGAACCTGTCCATCTTTTCTCAATCTTTGTCGGCTTTGTTTACAATTATTAAGCAGTTAATGAGCTCTGAAGCACCAGGAGGCTGTTTATAACAATAACAACAGTTGATTGGCAAGTTTTCATGCTTGTAAACTGTTTAATAAATGTAAACAAAGCCGTCAAAGTTTGAGGAAAGATGTACACGTTCGTAAGTGCTTGCGTAAGTGCTTCGTGAATCTGGATCCAGAGCTGCCCGTGTCACTAATCCGGAAACAGGAAGAGGGGATTGGCTCTTAATGGATTTGGGTGGGTAATTACCAGGATAGTCGGGGCTAATCCCGCTGTTTACCTTTATCTAGAGCTATCGTAGTTCTTGGGGCAACGGGAGACATCTCCCGTCACGCAGGGTGCAGTCGCACCTCCACAGGTCTCCAGTATCAGCTCTTGATACTGGTAATGGCTCAAAAGGGCCACCACTTACGGGCTATTCATGCCCGTGCCACCTTTTGGGTGGCTTAATCTTCATCAATTAATCTTCTTGGGGCATTATACCCATAGCTGTGAAATATACAACAGTATCATGTTAATGATGCCCAAGCAGTTTCTGTCAAAGCTGACAGCTGTATGCGAGGCTAACGCCACAGGCTCACTCACAACGGTCCAATTACCACTAAATTTTGGGCAGTTGTATGTAAAATTGCTTTGCTATTATGTTCAATAAATTTGCAATTTTAATAGGGGTAACATAAATAAAAAATTACTATTGACATAGTAAACGGGCTATTGACATAGCTCGAGTGCATGGGGGGAGTTGTGTAAAAACCCTGGTTTGTGCCTCCGAGAGGCTGCAGGATCCAGTAAGTTCAGTAGAACTTCGGTTTCAACTCCTTTTACCATGTCTTAGTTCAGTCGATTAAGGCAGCGTCTGGGATGCTTTCGGGCGCAGGTTCGAATCCTCGTCACGGCCCTTGTGGATTTGTTCATAAATAAAAAATTACATTAGTGTATTCTCAAGTAATCAATGAAGTCAAGAAGTGATAGAAACTAGCCCATTCATAGGATAGACTGTCCTAGCAAGGGTAAGCTGCCTATTCATCATATTAAACTGAATTTACCTGGATTTACCCGAGAGTCACTAACACTCTAGTTGCCTCAGCGAGAACAGAATATCGACGGCTTGTGAACGCTCCACCATGCGTCCAGATGATATTTTCAAGCTGGGTTTTAAAATTTTGCAATTTTGGCGTTTAAAGCTCCCGAGGGTAGGCAGTTCCGTGGTTTTATAACTATGGGGGAAAAAGCGTCTCGTGTTTTCTGCCCAGCATTGTGGCTTGATGAGCTGGAAATTGATGATCGTTCTTTGTGACCTTTTGAAGAAGTTGTCTGGATCAATGTCGTCCAAATTGTACAGTATTTTAAAAGTTTTTATGAGATCTACCATATGCAGGCGAGGAGTCACAATAACGGGGCTGAAGTATGTTGACCAGACCACACACTAGAAGGTGAAGGGACGACGACGTTTCGGTCCGTCTTGGACCATTCTCAAGTCGATTGTGACTTGAGACACGATTGTGACACAACTGACTTGAGAATGGTCCAGGACGGACCGAAACGTCGTCGTCCCTTCATTTTCTAGTGTGTGGATTGGTCAAGATCCACATTATGTCTGGTTTGCATTGTTAGCGCTGAGGCCCTCGAGCATTTTTGGTATGAAAGAAGACTTAGTTCAGGCATAATTTTTTTTTGCCCGGTGTTGAACTTTCTCCAAAACAGTTATAGGTGTTTCTGAAGACGAGGTCTCCATGCTTGGGTACAATAATCCAAGCACCAGAGATTTATACAGTTGTATAACTACCTTCTTGTCCTTAAAGTCAAACAATTCCTTCATTATTCATAGGATTTTGTGAGCTCTTTTTTTTTTTTTTACTGCAGCTCCCATTTGTTGGGCAACATGTTCTAGCGAAGTACGCTGCCCATTCATGGGATAGACGCATATCCCAGTGTGGGTAAACTGCGAATTCATGGGACAGACCAAGTCCCAGCGTGGGGGTAAGCTGCCCATTCATGGGATAGATCATATCCCGGGGAGGGTAAACTGCCCATTCATGGGATAGATCATGTCCCAGCGTGGGAGTAAACTGCCCATTCATGGGATAGTGTCCAAGCGCGGGAAACTCACTACCCCAGACCACAGGAGAGATCTCCCCCCTTACCTGGCTGTTTACTTACTGACCGCCTCAATTCTTACAGCAAGTTGTTGTTGCTTTAAGATTCAGCTACTGGGAACAAAAAGTGCCAAGTAGCACGGGCTAAGGTGAGCCCGTAGTGGACTTACCTGGCACAGGAGCGGGGCTGTAACCGCCTCCATTCTTACAGCAGAATAGTAGGTTATGATTATACTCCCGGGGAACCTGTACTGTAACCCCCCCCCCCCACTGTAGTCCACCCCACTCTACCCCCCACCCCACACAACCTCATCAAAGACCACACTACGCCACCCCACCTTACCCTGTCCCCAATTCTATCCCACCCCACACTATCCCAACCAACTCTATCCCCACTATATACCCCAGACTACACTACACCACCTCACATTACCCCATCCACACGGTACATTAATCTCACTCTGCCCAGCCACATTCTCATTCGCTCCTGTGCCAGGTAAGTCCACTACGGGCTCACCATAGCCCGTGCTACTTGGCACTTGTTCCGAGTAGCTGAATCTATAACAACAACCACCAGCCCCATTCTTCCCCCCCCCACCCACCCCTTTTACGTCAGAAGGTGCAATGACTACAGTGAGTTTAGTGATCACAGGATGATTAATCAGTGTACAAGAAGTGCTCTGATTACTCTTTACTGTATTTAGTACATGTTCTAACTACAGGGCGTGCAAATAGTGCAGGCTGCTGTAATGAGTACACAAACTCTTCACTACTGTAATGGGCACATATAATATAATTAATACAAGTGGCTCAATGAGAATATAAAGTGTTTTGACGACAAAGACAAAATACTTATGTACACCAATTAACTGACATTTCAGAAGCGGGACCAAAGAGCCGAAGCTCAACCCCCGCAAACACAACTAGATGAGTACATATTATAAAGGCTTCTTGAGGTTATCTTGAGATGATTTCGGGACTTAGCGTTCCCACGGCCCGGTCCTCGACCAGGCCTCATTTTTGTTCAACACCTCCAGTAACAGGTGTTTAGCACCTCCCTCCGTAGCAGCTGTCTAACTCCCAGGTACCTATTTATTGCCAGGTAACAAGGACATCAGGGTGAAAGAAACTTTTTGCCCATTTGTCTCCGCCTCCACCGGGAATCGAACGCGGAACGTCAGGACTACGAATCCGAAGCGCTGTCCACCCAACTGTCAGGCTTCATGATAAAAAAAGAATATTATATATATATATATATATATATATATATATATATATATATATATATATATATATTATATATATATTATATATATATATTATATATATATATTATATATATATATTATATATATATATATATATATATATATATATATATATATATATATATATATATATATATATATATATATATATATATATTCTGAGGCTACAGGCGGCATCCCTGGGGCTGACTCCTGGGATGTAGAAACTGGGATGAAGCTGCGTTTGTTTGTCGTCCAGTTAGCATTCAAGGTCAAAATCCTCTCCCTCTCCCCCTCCCTATCCTCCTACTCTCCCCCCTATCCCCCCCCCCCCCTCGCTCTCACTATCCCTCCCCCTCAACACCCCACTTTCCCGGAGCGCGGGTTTAAACTAGCCGTAAACTCCACCTCAGGTAGACTTACGAGTTATTCATGCCCGTGCCACCTCTTGGGTGGCTTAATTTTTATCAATCAATCACCTCGGGTAGACAGATGCGCGGGGCACGTACGGGGCATTACAACATTTTACCGACCTCTTGTGTTCAATATTTCAAGTCGATGCAATTCAATTTCTTTATTATGGACCCCATACCATAGGCGGTGGTGGAAAGTGTTACAGAGGCCCATAATGGGTTCAGGAACTGAACTCCATAGTTCGTTTGGCTAAATAAGTGACAATCTGAGGAGCAGGTGAAGTTGACAACTGGAAACAAGGCAGTGAGAATATTCGCAGACAGGTTGGAGTGTATGTAAGAAAGGGGGGCAGCTACGACATTGACCATGTCGTAGCTCAGTCGATTAAGGCAGTGTCTGGGATGCTCTCGGACGCACGTTCGAATCCTCGTCACGGCCCTTGTGGATTTGTTCATTTGATGCATCACGCAATTGTGATATCTGTGTGTAAGGAGGTGTAGACAGAGGGAGGGAGGGAGGGGAGAAGGAAGTGAGGGGAAGGAGAGGGGGGGGGGGAGCAGACACTTCGCCATCAGCTGGGCTCGCCCACCCACCGTTGGCGTCATTCATTATAGCGGCGCCAGCCTGAAGTGCCTCGCTATTACCTCGGGCTGCCTAGTCCAGCCTGGCCCCCCTCCCGCCCTCCCTCCCTCCCTCCTTCCCTCTCATCCTCCATCACCCTCCCGTCTTCTCTCACCCTCCTTCCCTTCTCCCCTACATCTCACCCTCCCTTCTCTTCCCTCAAACTCCTCTTGTGTTCTCTTATCCCTGACACGCCCATCGTTCCGCCCTCTCAAACTACCCCATCGTACGCTCTCACCGCCCTTCCACGCTCCCCCCCCATCACAATGCCCCCTCCACGACTCCCTCACACCATCCCCCCCTCCACGCTCCCCCTCACAATGCCCTCCCAACACGCTCCCTTACCCTTACTGGAGCAGGAGGCATGGAAGAGAGGGGGAAAATAGCCCCCGTTCAAAAGCAGGCACTATAAGAGACAAGTATCAACAGTGAGGGGACTTACGGGCTATTCATGCCCGTGCCACCTCTTGGGTGGCTTAATCTTTATCAATCAGTGAGGGACCAAGACTTGTCAGCACTCTGCCCCTATGCATAGGGGCGCTTAACTACCTCACCTCTCCCAAGTCCTCAAAACGAAACTTGATAAAACACCTTCAAAGGATACCTGATTTACGGGCTCACCATAGCCCGTGCTACATGGACACTTCGTTCTGAGTAGCTAAATCTAAAACAACAACAACGGGTACTTGATCGACCGAGCTATTGATTCATTTGTCGAACTGCGAACAGGATAATCTCACAGTTTGGTTGACCAGACAACCATCCAAGTAGCCTGTTCTCACACTAGACTTGTCCAAGCGACTGCTGATAACTCCAAAGATGCAGTTATCAATTTAACGAGAGGGGTAAGGGGGACCTGCTGCATGGGTAACAGCTTCACTGTATCAATCTAACCTGGCTTTGCGCCCTGGAGAGGCCACTCCAGACCGACAACTGGAAACAAATATTGATTAATATTAATACATATTAGCATCTCGTGCATATTTACGTGAAGGTCAGAGTTTGGTGTTCTAGGTTCTGTTCACAATTATACTCAGCGCCAACACATTAACCGCACTAAACAACAAAGGCTCAGAAAATACAGGTAGAAAACGGGATAATCGCTAAATACCAAAGAGCTGCGGAAATGTTAATTGGGAGAAGGGTTCTTGAGGTTATCTTGAGATGATTTCGGGGCTTTAGTGTCCTCGCGGCCCGGTCCTCGACCAGGACTCCACCCCCAGGAAGCAGCCCGTGACAGCTGACTAACACCCAGGTACCTATTTTACTGCTAGGTAACAGGGGCATAGGGTGAAAGAAACTCTGCCCATTGCCACCTCTTGGGTGGCAATGGCAGTTTCCTTTACAGAAGGAAATGACTTAATGGCAGAGTTTAAAATACACGAGTCCTTCGGCAACTTGTAACACTGTTAAAGGACATAGACGCTACACCTTTTATGTAAGTAAAGTAATGAGTACATATGTAGTAGGACTTCTTCTCCTTCTTCCACTCCTTGAAGGAAACAATCTAGTTTCCTCTTAATGATGTATACTCATCAAGCAATAGCCTCATGACGAAGTTGTTGAAGAAAGAAGGCCAAAAGATCAGTTGAATTTGCAAGCTGGTACAATGCAGCTGCAACCTGCAACCTGAATAGTTATGGAAGAGAGCTGGCCGAGGGAGAGAGCCTTGCAATAGCTACAACTCTACGCAAATACGCAGAAAATTCGGAATGAAAATGACAGCAGACAGCGGGGCTGCGCAATCTGTGGCAGAGATTCACCACGACTTGAAAGACTTGTGCCCACCTTGGAGACACTATATCTATATGTAGGATGAACAAATCCACAAGGGCCGTGACGAGGATTCGAACGGCCCTTGGATTTGAAGGATTCGAAAGGAATCTTCGTCACGGCCCTTATGGATTTGTTCATTTGATGCATCACGCAATTGTGATTTCTGTGTGTATATGTAGGATATTAAATCTATATGTAGGATATTAAATCTATATGTAGGATATTAAATCTATACGTAGGATATTAAATCTATACGTAGGATATTAAATCTATACGTAGGATATTAAAGCTATATGTAAGATATTAAACATTTGAGGCAGGATGAACAACCCAACGACTTTGCATCCTATTGGCGGATGTTCTGCACGCTTCTATGTCGGTGTGTTCATTCATAGGATGAATGACGTGGCCCAATTAACTCATCATTTTGGGGCCAAGTGCAAAAATGTAATGTGTGTGTCGGGAGGCGTTTGAGAGCTGGGGCCAGATTCACGAAGCCGTTACGCAAGTACTTACGAACGTGTACATCTTTCCTCAATCTTTGACGGCTTTGGATACATTTATTAAACAGTTTACAAGCATGAAAACTTTCCAATCAACTGTTGTTATTGTTATAAACAGCCTCCTGGTGCTTCGGAGCTCATTAACTGTTTAATAATTGTAAACAAAGCCGCCAAAGATTGAGAAAAGATGTACAGGTTCGTAAGTGCTTGCGTAACTGCTTCGTAAATCTGGCCCCAGGTTCGTAAGTGCTTGCGTAACTGTTTCGTGAATCTGGCCCCTGGGCGGCAGAGGCGCCTGATTAAGAGAGGTATGGTGGGTGGCACACACACACACACACACACACACACGGGGGCCGCATTGTACTACTCTGTTGATCTCTTGTTTTGCCACCAGCGATACGGTGGGACCACTTGAGTGACAAGTGGCCGCGGGAGGGGTAAGCAGAGAGGTAGTGATGGAAGGGGTCGGAGAAGGGGGGTGAAGGAGGGGAAAAAGAAGGGACGTAGCAGAGGAAGGGGGAAGGAAGAGGTGCTCCTGAGGGGCGAGTGGAGGAGCTTGGCGGATGGCTCCTGGCGCCGAGTACAGACGTCATGAATAACAAGGTCCTCCTCTTTAGCCTCGCCTCCCCGCCCTCCGTCCTCTATCCCAGAAAGCTTCCCGTCGATGCCTCTTCGGCTGTCTGTCTTACCGTCGTCCTCAGAGAGCCTATCGTCGACCGCAGCCCCGTCGCGGACGAACGAGAGTGTAAATACTCCTCCCGGCACTTGGCCCATGTCCTGTTTGTGTCGTGGACCAACTCTCCCGCCTCCGGCCCCGTCCCGTCGCCTGTTTATCGAAGCTTCTATTAACTCACATGTCTCGTTGACACAGCTCTTACAGTCTGCAACGTCACTTGCCATGCTGCATCCGGTTATCATATCTTGCAGGCCCGTGTGTGTGTCTTGCAGGCCCGTGTGTGTGTCTTGCAGGCCCGTGTGTGTGTCTTGCAGGCCCGTGTGTGTGTCTTGCAGGCCCGTGTGTGTGTCTTGCAGGCCCGTGTGTGTGTCTTGCAGGCCCGTGGGTCTGTCTTGCAGGCCCGTGTGTGTGTCTTGCAGGCCCGTGTGTGTGTCTTGCAGGCCCGTGTGTGTGTCTTGCAGGCCCGTGTGTCTGTCTTGCAGGCCCGTGTGTGTGTCTTGCAGGCCCGTGGGTCTGTCTTGCAGGCCCGTGTGTCTGTCTTGCAGGCCCGTGTGTGTGTCTTGCAGGCCCGTGGGTCTGTCTTGCAGGCCCGTGTGTGTGTCTTGCAGGCCCGTGTGTCTGTCTTGCAGGCCCGTGTGTGTGTCTTGCAGGCCCGTGGGTCTGTCTTGCAGGCCCGTGGGTCTGTCTTGCAGGCCCGTGGGTCTGTCTTGCAGGCCCGTGGGTCTGTCTTGCAGGCCCGTGGGTCTGTCTTGCAGGCCCGTGGGTCTGTCTTGCAGGCCCGTGGGTCTGTCTTGCAGGCCCGTGGGTCTGTCTTGCAGGCCCGTGGGTCTGTCTTGCAGGCCCGTGGGTCTGACTTGCAGGCCCGTGGGTCCGTCTTGCAGGCCCGTGGGTCCGTCTTGCAGGCCCGTGGGTCCGTCTTGCAGGCCCGTGGGTCTGTCTTGCAGGCCCGTGGGTCCGTCTTGCAGGCCCGTGGGTCTGTCTTGCAGGCCCGTGGGTCTGTCTTGCAGGCCCGTGGGTCTATTTTTTGTTAATTTCCCGCGAGTTTATAGGGCAGCGCCACTCATCCTGTGAGTGAACACACCGCCATAGCAGCATGTACAACACTCCCCAATAGGAAGAAAACCCGCTGGGTTGTTCATCCTGTGTGTCCATCTCACACAGACGCAACAGACGCTAGCTAGAGACGCAACAGACGCTAGCTAGATACGCAACAGACGCTAGCTAGAGACGCAACAGACGCTAGTTAGAGACGCAACAGACGCTAACTAGAGACGCAACAGACGCTAGCTAGAGACGCAACAGACGCTAGCTAGAGACACAACAGACGCTAACTAGAGACGCAACAGACGCTAGCTAGAGACGCAACAGACGCTAGCTAGAGACGCAACAGACGCTAGCTAGAGACGCAACAGACGCTAGCTAGAGACGCAACAGACGCTAGCTAGAGACGCAACAGACGCTAGCTAGAGACGCAACAGACGCTAGCTAGAGACGCAACAGACGCTAGCTAGAGACGCAACAGACGCTAACTAGAGACGCAACAGACGCTAGCTAGAGACGCAACAGACGCTAGCTAGAGACGCAACAGACGCTAGCTAGAGACGCAACAGACGCTAACTAGAGACGCAACAGACGCTAGCTAGAGACGCAACAGACGCTAACTAGAGACGCAACAGACAACTAATATATTGAGGTTTAGTTTGATTTTGTTTACAAATGTTATTTGATGTCTTCTTAAATGCGCGCCGTGTCTAATTCAACAGTTTAACCCCCCTTTAAGTAACGTTTTCTTTCTCCCACAGCCTTTGAGACGCGCTTGGCCAAGAGACTCCACACTTGGAGACCGCAGCGGCTCCAGTAGTCCACTCCATACATCGAAACCACGAGCCTATTGTATTCTGCATCCAGAGAGATAAATGTTGTCTACGTAGCAAATGTCCTCACTAGTCCCAGAAGCAGGACAAGGTGACAGTATACCAACAGACGAAATACTGAGAACGACTTTATAGAAAGTATTTGAAACAGTTTAAAAATACAGGATTTTCAACGGGTTTATATGGACCAACATGGAACAGTAAGCCAACGGTAGCTACAGCCACTCACACAGTACCAGAGCCCCAAGTTAAGTGGAAGCCGAAATATTCCAGCACTTGCAAGTGTAGTTGAAACCTGGACAGAAGTGCACCCACCACAAGGCGGGACGTCCACACGGGTGGTACTCCGGAAGCATGCGCTTGTCGCGGTGGTGTAGCAGTGCGGTGGGCGCGTCGCTGCTGTTAGCGGTGATGGGCGTGCGGGCGGTGATGGGCGTGCGGAGCATGGTGCGAGGCAGCCAGGCGCGGGACGTGGCCCTCGGCAGCAACACCCTACAAGGCCTACAGAGCATGTGGCACAAGGACAGTCAGGAGGAGGAGGTAAGGATCACACTCTCTCAGGTATCCCTTAGGAAGGTCTTCCTCAGCTCAACGACCGGGCCGCGGGGACGCTATGCCCCGAAAACCCCAAGGTAAGGTTTCCGACATTAGAGCGGCTCCCGTACCCACTCATACCCACTCACGTACCCTAAAGACCATACGTGCAACAGGAGCTGCCCAAACCGCATCCACTCATCTATCCTAAACCATTGATATCTATTAAAGAGAATATCTATTTGCCTGTCTCTCCACGGCTGTCTCACCCAACTTTTCAAGATGACACATGGGTACAATGGGACTGTCATAGGCCACTTGGAGTTGTTCCCAGTGCCCCCCACACCCCCCATTAAGAAGGAACAGCTCCTATTCCTAATCCCAACGACTCCTATGACGTCTGAAATAGGGGTTTAGTTTTCAAGAGCTTTTCAAACAGTTTTAAGCTGTTCATTATATTCCAACTGACAACGTAATCACAACTTTTTAAACTACATTGTTACAATGTTGCATCAAAGTAACGGTTGTTAAAATAACGTTGTGATTATGTTGTAATTGATGGGATCGCATGTTCTGAGAGAGAGAGAGAGAGAGAGAGAGAGAGAGAGAGAGAGAGAGAGAGAGAGAGAGAGAGAGAGAGAGAGAGAGAGAGAGAGAGAGAGAGAGAGAGAGAGGCAGAAGCAGGGGAGAGATGGAGAGTCAGGGAAGGAGAGGTTAGGAGGGGTAGGGGAAGAGAGGTGAAAGAGTGGGAATGTTAGGGGAGAAGGAGAAGAGGTGGGGAAGAGGACTAGGGTAAGAGAGGCCGTCGGAAAGAGACCCCAGGTACCCCCTATTTAGTATTTGCATTAACGAGACCCAAACCACATTCCCTCGGCCTCACCTTGCGTTGATTTCGGGGCTCAACGTCCCCGCGGCCCGGTCCCTGACCGGATCCCTCCAGGGTATCCTAAACTCCATGAGTGCATTCAACTCTGGATTCATTTTCCTTTATATTATGATTGTAGATTCAAGCTGGTCCCTGGAGTTAGGGGGGATGAATTTCTGGCGAATTTCTTTTGGTCTTAATCCTATAATCCTAAATCTTAATCCTAAAAAAATTGATCGACATGTCTCGTTAGCCTGGTGACCGGGCCGCGGGGACACTAAGCCCCGGAAGCACCTCAAGGTACCCTCTAGGTAACCTGACAGCTGAGTGGACAGCGCTTCGGATTCGTTGTCCTGAGGTTCCGGGTTCGATCCCCGGTGGAGGCGGGAACAAATGGGCAGAGTTTCTTTTCCCCCCCTGATGCGCCTGTTCACCTAGCAGTAAATAGGTACCTGGGAGTTAGACAGCTGCTACGGGCTGATTCCTGGAAGTATGTGACAAAAATAAGGCCTGGTCGAGGACCGGGCCGCGGGGACGCTAAGCCCCGAAATCATCTCAAGATAACCGGTCGTGGCAAAGTTCATTAAGACGCAACGCGATGGAAGTCACCCTCACAATGGCCATCAAAGTTAATGCTGTTAGGTACTCTTCTTGTACTCTCAGAGCTCCTCTTATGGAGAGTCAGTAATAATTAGCGTCAACGAGAATTAGTTGGCAAGAATTAGTATCAGTAAGAATTAACTTTAGCAAGAATTAAAAATTAAATCAACAAAACTTTAGCAACGATAGAAATTATCAACAACAAATTTGCATCAATAGGAATTAGCACCAACAAAAATCTAACATAAACAAGAATTACCACCAATATAAGAATTAATATCGTTAACAGATAATTAACACTAATAATAAGAATTATTTGTATCAACCAAAAACGTCAGCATCAATAATTGCAGACTCGGCTCACCTCCCCCCAACCGGAAATGACAAACCGGAAGGGACAAGGCTCTATGGCCCAACAGAACTAGAGGGTTCCCATCCCTAGAGGACGGAACACACTCATGGTCTGTCTGCCTTACCCATGGCCCGAGGAAGGGACTCACCAGACACCCTCGACCACAATAAACCATACCTAACTCTGGTCTTCAAAGACAGTATAAGACATGGGAGAATCAAGTATTAGACACCCGAGTCACACGTCTCAAAATTGACGTTATCTTGAGGTTATCTTGAGATGATTTCGGGGCTTTAGTGTCCCCGCGGCCCGGTCCTCGACCAGACCTCCACCCCCTAGGAAGCAGCCCGTGACAGCTAACTCCCAGGTACCTATTTACTGCTAGGTAGCAGGGGCATTGGGTGAAAGAAACTCTGCCCATTGTTTCTCTCCGGCGCCCGAGATCGAACCCGAGATCACAGGATCACGTGACCAGCGTGTTGTCCGCTCGGCTGACCGGCTCCCTCGACGTGTGTGACGTTTTGGTCCATCCTGGTCCATTGTCAGGTTCTGGACCGACAGAAGGAGGGGGGAAATTAAGGAAAAGCTCCAAGCCATTACAACTATATAGCACTTGGAAGGTCAAGTTAGAGCCCCGCTCCTGTGCCAGCTAAGTCCACTACGGGCTCACCATAGCCCGTGCTACTTGGAACTTTTTGATCCCAGTATCTGAATGTCCTCCATAAAATGCTCCCTCAATACATTATACGGTTCATAGAATGCGCACCCGAACAGTGTCCTCTCCACAGAATGCGTCTTCTCTATAATCTCCACGCCATAGTATGTGCACTCCCTACAGTGTGCTATCCACAGGAAGCGCCCTCCTCCACATAACGTGTCCTTACTCAACCCATTTGTCAAGAGGTTTTCATTTGCAGATAAATAAGATAATGTGCGTAGGTTAGTTGTAGGCTAACTGTTGCTAATTGTAATGTGTGGGGGGGGGGGGCTGTTGTGTTGTCTGTCATTACGCCAGCTGTGGCCACCACTGTGGGGTCCAGTGTCACCAGCTGTGGCCACCACTGTGGGGTCCAGTGTCACCAGCTGTGGCCACCACTGTGGGGTCCAGTGTCACCAGCTGTGGCCACCACTGTGGGGTCCAGTGTCGCTAGCTGTGGCCACCACTGTGGGGTCCAGTGTCACCAGCTGTGGCCACCACTGTGGGGTCCAGTGTCGCTAGCTGTGGCCACCACTGTGGGGTCCAGTGTCGCTAGCTGTGGCCACCACTGTGGGGGGTCCAGTGTCGCCACCACTGTGGGGTCCAGTGTCGCTAGCTGTGGCCACCACTGTGGGGGGTCCAGTGTCGCCAGCTGTGGCCACCACTGTGGGGGTCCAGTGTCGCCACCACTGTGGGGTCCAGTGTCACCAGCTGTGGCCACCACTGTGGGGTCCAGTGTCGCCAGCTGTGGCCACCACTGTGGGGGTCCAGTGTCGCTAGCTGTGGCCACCACTGTGGGGGTCCAGTGTCGCTAGCTGTGGCCACCACTGTGGGGTCCAGTGTCGCCAGCTGTGGCCACCACTGTGGGGTCCAGTGTCGCTAGCTGTGGCCACCACTGTGGGGGGTCCAGTGTCGCCAGCTGTGGCCACCACTGTGGGGGTCCAGTGTCGCCACCACTGTGGGGTCCAGTGTCACCAGCTGTGGCCACCACTGTGGGGTCCAGTGTCGCCAGCTGTGGCCACCACTGTGGGGGTCCAGTGTCGCTAGCTGTGGCCACCACTGTGGGGGTCCAGTGTCACCAGCTGTGGCCACCACTGTGGGGGTCCAGTGTCGCCAGCTGTGGCCACCACTGTGGGGGTCCAGTGTCACCAGCTGTGGCCACCACTGTGGGGGTCCAGTGTCGCCAGCTGTGGCCACCACTGTGGGGGTCCAGTGTCGCCAGCTGTGGCCACCACTGTGGGGGTCCAGTGTCGCCAGCTGTGGCCACCACTGTGGGGGTCCAGTGTCGCCAGCTGTGGCCACCACTGTGGGGGTCCAGTGTCGCCAGCTGTGGCCACCACTGTGGGGGTCCAGTGTCGCCAGCTGTGGCCACCACTGTGGGGGTCCAGTGTCGCCAGCTGTGGCCACCACTGTGGGGGTCCAGTGTCGCCAGCTGTGGCCACCACTGTGGGGGTCCAGTGTCGCTAGCTGTGGCCACCACTGTGGGGGTCCAGTGTCACCAGCTGTGGCCACCACTGTGGGGGTCCAGTGTCGCTAGCTGTGGCCACCACTGTGGGGGTCCAGTGTCACCAGCTGTGGCCACCACTGTGGGGGTCCAGTGTCGCCAGCTGTGGCCACCACTGTGGGGGTCCAGTGTCACCAGCTGTGGCCACCACTGTGGGGTCCAGTGTCGCCAGCTGTGGCCACCACTGTGGGGGTCCAGTGTCACCAGCTGTGGCCACCACTGTGGGGTCCAGTGTCACCAGCTGTGGCCACCACTGTGGGGTCCAGTGTCACCAGCTGTGCCCACCACTGGGGGTCCAGTGTCACCAGCTGTGGCCACCACTGGGGGTCCAGTGTCGCTAGCTGTGGCCACCACTGTGGGGGTCCAGTGTCGCTAGCTGTGGCCACCACTGTGGGGGTCCAGTGTCACCAGCTGTGGCCACCACTGTGGGGGTCCAGTGTCGCTAGCTGTGGCCACCACTGTGGGGTCCAGTGTCACCAGCTGTGGCCACCACTGTGGGGTCCAGTGTCACCAGCTGTGCCCACCACTGGGGGTCCAGTGTCACCAGCTGTGGCCACCACTGTGGGGTCCAGTGTCGCTAGCTGTGGCCACCAATGTGGGGTCCAGTGTCACCAGCTGTGGCCACCACTGTGGGGTCCAGTGTCACCAGCTGTGCCCACCACTGGGGGTCCAGTGTCACCAGCTGTGGCCACCACTGTGGGGTCCAGTGTCACCAGCTGTGGCCACCACTGTGGGGGTCCAGTGTCGCTAGCTGTGGCCACCACTGTGGGGTCCAGTGTCGCTAGCTGTGGCCACCACTGGGGGTCCAGTGTCGCTAGCTGTGGCCACCACTGGGGGTCCAGTGTCGCCAGCTGTGGCCACCACTGTGGGGGTCCAGTGTCGCTAGCTGTGGCCACCACTGGGGGTCCAGTGTCGCCAGCTGTGGCCACCACTGTGGGGGTCCAGTGTCACCAGCTGTGGCCACCACTGTGGGGTCCAGTGTCACCAGCTGTGGCCACCACTGTGGGGGTCCAGTGTCGCCAGCTGTGGCCACCACTGTGGGGGTCCAGTGTCACCAGCTGTGGCCACCACTGTGGGGGTCCAGTGTCACCAGCTGTGGCCACCACTGTGGGGGTCCAGTGTCGCCACCACTGGCCACCACTGTGGGGTCCAGTGTCGCCAGCTGTGGCCACCACTGTGGGGTCCAGTGTCGCTAGCTGTGGCCACCACTGTGGGGTCCAGTGTCGCCAGCTGTGGCCACCACTGTGGGGGTCCAGTGTCGCTAGCTGTGGCCACCACTGTGGGGTCCAGTGTCGCCAGCTGTGGCCACCACTGTGGGGGTCCAGTGTCGCCACCACTGTGGGGGGTCGAGTATCGCCATACCAATGTTGACTTAGGGTCGTCCTGAACGGTGGTGTCATATTCAAGTCATCTGTGTTGACTTCGCTTTTAAAACTGGCAACGGCGACTACTGCTGCAGCTGCTCCTCTTCCTGCAGCTGCTCCTGGTCTTCCTGGAGCTGCTGCTGCTGGTAAGAAATAAACAGATTTGATTGGGGGAAGACTTGCCTACTGACACGATCCACAACTGTCCGATTTCCTCAACGATTCCAGCAAACTTTTCAACAATATACACTCTTATCACAGGAACATGGAGCCGCTCTCACCCCTGCAGTTCCATCCCCAGGAAGCACAAAATCACCTGGTTGTTCAGTCTCCAGCAAGCACAAAATCACCTTGTTGTTCCGTTTCAACCCAACACGATCACCTCACAGTTCGATTTCCACCAAACAGGCCACCGAACTTTCAAACCTGTCTCTTCATACCAACATCCTCTTCCAGAATTTCACCTCCCCATCCCTCTACCTCCCTAAGCGTTTCCAAACCGTTTGGACATCAAATCCAAACTCACTCCTCCAACGCCTCGTAGCCTAGCTGCAGGCGCTGAACCCAAGCGAGAAAATATAATTATCAACATCATTATTTCTCCCGAGTTGAGGCTTATAATGTAAATTGCATTAAAAACATTGACTGACTACATCTTTATGAGCATCCATTTAAGAAAAGCGATGGGACATTAGCCCGGCGTATAGCTGTCAAAAAAAATGTTAATTCTGTATTTATTTTATATATTTGTTCGATAATGCTCCCCCTCAAAAACCCATTCCATTCCACCAAGACAAAAACAACGTATGATAATTTCCGTCTTTAAATCCAAACATACACGTTTATCATCATGTAACGGATTAAAGGTACGCCAAATGACCTTATAATTAACACGTCCCCATGTAAGGTTATTCACAGTGTAACTGCATATTCACAGTGTAACCTAAACCGGCAAGGTCACGACGGGAGAGTGGAGGCCGGGCCTGGCTCACATCCGGCCCCTACACCCTACACACACACACACACACACACACACACACACACACACACACACACACACACACACACACTAGGAATAAATGCATATCCTGCTGTCTCTGTATCGGGTGACGTGACACAGGCTTGCACAGCAAAGTGTCGTATAGAAACTCTGTATCCGTGAGTTGACTACTACGTCAGGCTGCGAGCAGTCGGGTCCAACAGCCTGGATGACCAGTCCAGCGACGAGGAGGCCTGGTAGAGGACTGGGTCGCGGGGACGCTAAGCCCCAAAATCATCTCGAGGTAACCTCAAGGTAGAGAGGGGATGAAGGACGGATGAGAGGGAGGTGCAGGTGACGAGTCTCCCGTATAATATATATATATATATAATGTGTGTGTGTGTATGTGTGTGTGTGTATCGCGAAAATAAACGTGATTAAAAATGTGAGTGTCAGACCACGGAGGAAAATTGAAACAGGAATTTCCTTAAGTACTTTCGTATATTAATACATCTTCAGAAGGAGTGAATGTGTGTGTTGGGGGGGGGGGGGGGTGATCAGGTCTCGTTCCCTCCCTCTTATCTTTCTTTCCTCGTCTTCGCCCTCTTTTTTAATCTACTCTCTCTCACATTCCTCTCCTCTCCTCTCCTCTTCCCCTATCTCACCTCTCGTACCCTCTCCAACTTTCCCCTTCCCTCACCCCCAACATCCTTCTTCCCCCCCCCCCCTCTCTCTCTCTCTCTCTCAGAAAATATAATATTATGAAGAGATTAAAACAAATACAGAAAACTAATCCGGATTTCAGACTACATCAGAATCGTAGGGGCGATGTTTCTTAAAGGGTGACAATGTAGCCTACTCCAACCAGCCTAGGACAGTCATATACTTCCTATTTGTCACCTTGAAAAGTTGGGTGACGCACGCCCTCAGCGTCTGGCCTACAACCTTAGCCAATATCTGTTATATAGATGTTTGTCCTCACATCCTGAATAGTAATCACCTATTTGTGCCTGCGGGATCGAGCTTTAGCTCTTAACCCCCCACCTTTCTAGCCGCCGGTTGTCTATTGCAATGATTCCTGGCGTATTTCCCAATCTACTTTCAAAATTATAAATGTAATTCGCTTCTACAATAAGTGTGGTTGTCACGAGAACAGCATTTCCAGTGGGAACTATAAGTGTATATGCAGACGATGAGTTACAATAACGTGGCTGAAGTGTGTGTAGAGGTATGAAGTATACAATCGACTTGAGAATGGTCCAGGACGGACCGAAACGTCGTCGTCTCTTCACTTTCTAGTGTGTGGTCTGGTCAACATTTCCCAGCCACGTTATTGTGACTCGTCATCTGCATTTCTCAGTTATGTTAATGACCTAAATAAAGGAGTGGAATCCTATATGTTGATGTTTACAGATGATGCAAACTTAATGAGAAGAGTCGAGATAGATGAAGATTGTATGATGCTCCAAGATGACAGACAAATTGCAGAGTTGGTGTGTGTGTGTGTGTGTGTGTGTGTGTGTGTGTGTGTGTGTGTGTGTGTGTGTGTGTGTGTGTGTACGCGCGCAAAATCCCAAACCAACAATAAACAATATATATATAGTTCATCAAGTAGTTTAATAACACAGCCCCGCTCCTGTGCCAGGTAAGTCCACTACGGGCTCACCATAGCCCGTGCTACTTGGCACTTTTGTTCTGAGCAGCTGAATCTAAAACAACAACAACAATTTAATTATTTAATCCATTCCCCTTCCCTGCCAGCCGTCCACCTAACCCCTCTCTCTCCTCCCCCACAGCGAGCTGTAGTGTATAATCCAAGAGACACCTTCCGCGCCTTCATCCTCAACTCGGAGCGCCAAAAGAAGACTCGCAAGCGCAAAAACAGAAATAAAAAGAAAAAGAACCAAATTCCTTTGCCCAAGGAGGGGCCCGAAGGTCCTCCCGGGCGCCGGGGTCCCCAAGGGCCCCCTGGACCACCCGGGGGAACTCTCACCACACAAGAGATGGAGGAATACATTAAGGACTTCCTCAGAGGTAAGATTACATCGTTGGCTGTTCCTGCATTTTCTTTTAGACCATTTTATCGATCAACAATTAATTTCAGGCTTTTTCCTTCTAATGTGTTTTAGTCTACAATATATTTCCTTGCCTATTAATATTAGTTTGAATAATGGTTGTAAATAATCTGTATTATTAATTGTATTAATCTGTCATGTATTAAATGTTGTAAATTACTTTAAACGAGCGTGAAGGCATATGGTACAATACTGCATGTCATCTTATCATTTTGTATACCCAAAATTATATTTGTTTTGAGTTATATGAATCAAGTCAATTTGTGGTTAGACTGACCAATGTCTCACTCTTAAGGGGGTAGAAAGAGCCTAAGCTACTCTATCCCTTTGAGATGTATTTATTTCTTGTCTCAATAAACATACTTGAATGTCTCACTCTCCTTGCCTGGTTTAATGAAAGTGGTTGTAAGACAATTTTTAGGCGGGACCATTTAGTTCACTGAAAAAACAATTGAATGCTTAATAGGCTACAACACTGAGGCTACTACGTCTCCCAAGTTCCTGGTAGAGTCTCAGCGACCGTTTCTGGCGAACATTTTGTTGGCAAGAAGGTTCTAAAGCAACGCGTCTTTGTCCTACAGACTTCCTGCAGCAGAACAAAACGTTGAACGAGGTTAGTGTGTCTGAAGAAGACGAGGGAGCCGACAGGGCGAGCAGAATGCGTGTGAAGGCGGCCTTCACTGCCACACTCCCGCAGCCCACGCTCCTCAAACCCTCTTCTCTCTCCGTCGTCGACTCCTTTACCATAGTAAGTTACTCCCTCGATGATTGATTAAGATTAAGCCAACCAGGAGGAGGCACGGGCATGAATAACCCGTAGGTTACGCCCTCTGCTACGTCCCGCTCTAATACTGCTACTCACACATTTTATCTCGTAAACAATGAATGCATCTTAACAAATCCGCCTCTTATCTGTCAGCCGTATGGAACTACACATTTTTCTTCATAAAAGCATAAAAAATTTACCCCAGCGGTAGTGATATTTTATATATTATATTCTTCTTATGGTTATTAGAGAAATTGAACCAATTTGTTGTTACAGTTTCTTATTAAGTAGTTGAATAATTTCCAATAGAGTTTATGTGCAAATAATAGCAAATAATTTTCCAGAGGTGGAAAATAGAGAGAATTTTACTCTTGCGTCCTCACCTCAATTCTCCAGAACAGGATTTGTAACGTTTCCCGAGATTGAAGTTCAAGTGTTCGAGGCAGATTACCTCAATACACACCAACTTGTCTTGTACACACCAAACTGTCTTGAAATGACCTAATTGTTTTGTACACACCAAACTGTCTTGTAATGACCTAATTGTTTTGTACACACCAAACTGTCATGTACACACCTAATTGTCTTGTACACACCAAATTGTCTTGTACACACCAAATTGTCATGTACACACCAAACTGTGTAATTCCCCTAAGTATACAGACGTCCCGCTACGAAATCTCTTCCTTTCGCAGACGTTCTCGCCCGGAGTGTTTGAGAGGAGGATGGTGGTGGAGCACGGCGGCTTCACCGTCACCAAGAAGGGCATCTACCAGGTGACAGCCTCACTGGTGCTCCAGCCACGAGGCAGACCCAACACCCCCCTCAGGCCGCTCAAGGATATCAGCGTCTACCTCTGTATCACCAACTGTACCAAAAACAGGTCAGTACTTATACAACTTGAGTGTAAACCCGTACAAAACAAGAGTATATCAGAGAGCTAGACCTACACCAACCTGTCCTCTTAAAAATAACGTCGCTTTGGCCGTTTACCAGTATGGCCGAAAGTGGATGTAATTTGAAAATAAAGAAATGAAAATAAATTTGGGATTTTTTTTTCAACAACAGTAAGTTAAGGGTCCTCTAGTAGGTTAGGTGGGCAGGAAATTCTCATAAAGTTTCAAAACGTTATGAAAAACGTTAATTGAAAGTTTCCTCTCCTAACCTTACCGAGTAAGCCGGACGACTCAAACAGAAAACGGGACAGTACGTCACTTTTGTGAGTCGATTTCACACCAGAAGATGAGGAGACGGCGACGTTTCGGTCCGTCCTGGACCATTATCAAGTCGATTGCGTAAGAGTATATATCACTGGGAGATTTTTTTGATTGTTGCCAATATGTACCTTTCGACGAAATAATTTATAACAACGAGAACCACGCCCCCGGTACATCAAAGCTACAAACTAGACCGAGTGTTGAGTAAAGAGTGAATGGAGGCATCGATTGATTGATTGATAAAGATTAAGCCACCCAAGAGGTGCCACGGGCATGAATAGGCCGTAATGGAGGCATCAAACCATGCTTGAATACAGCATGACTCTTGCCTCTTCTCCCTCATCCAACTCCTCAAATGATAGCCTCGCCTCTGTGGTGCATCTTACTTTCGTAACATCTTCAGCCAATTCGTCTCCCACAGCCCCACCCTCTCCTAGCGTCACCACCCGCATAGCTCCGTGACAAGCACCAAGACTGTCACCCTTCGGTATGACAAGATTCAATTCACAACTTATCCGATTCGGTTAGCTATAATGCGGTTATAAACGCCGTCAGTATATCGTTCATCACGGCCATGGTTGATATGAATAAATGAAACATGACCTATATAGAAGAAGGATGAACGAAAAGATGAGAGATAACAGCAAGCAGTTTTGGAGAGCTGTGTGTAAACACTGCTTGAAGGGCAGCTGCCCAGGCGGAAGTTTGCAGGAGGCTACAGTATTGTGTTCACTTGTTTGATGAAACAAAGAGCCAGAGAAGCAGCTTGTGTCTATTTTAATTTAGAAATCAATAATATCAATGGTATGATAAATAATACCAATGGGTATTGTCAGTAGTATCAATGTGTATGGTCAATTGTGTCAATGGGCATAGTCAAGTGTCAATGGATATGATCAGTAGCATCAATGGGTATGATCAATGAGTGAAATCACATTAACGTAATGTATCAATGAGAAATGCTTGGGAGTATTAAGTGAGCAGGGTTCGACTCCTCCTCCTACTGCTTCCCTCAACACAACAATGGTACTGGCAGAATTTGGTGTTGCGACACAGGAAATATTTGAAGGAGACAGAATTTAGAGAACAATTGGTCTTAGTGCGTCTATTTGTACAAATAAGAGATAAAATAAAAAGTTACAAAATTATTATAACCAGTATTTCGAAATAGAAAATAGTTGAGAGCACTAGGCTAATGTACCAGCCTCCTAAGGTTTCCCAACGTCAAGAAAACGGTCCATGGAAAGTGTCCTCCCCTAACCTACCAAAAATTCAATTTTTGTCTTTATTATGCACCCTATACCCATCCCGTGGGCGGTGGTGTAAAGGATTACAGAGGCACATAATCGGTTCAGGAACTGAACCCTCTAGTTCGTTTAGCTAAGCAAATAACAACCAAAAACCAAAACCCAAAACAGAAAATGGGACAGAACGTCAATTTTGCGAGCCGCTTCCATTTTCAAGTACGATAATTTTTGGCTTTATGTAACGCATACGAGCGAAATGCCACGTTCTTTGTAGGACAGGTTGAATGACTAAAAACATCATCACACAGACTATATACACTGACGGATCACTCAATACAGCTACAGGGAGGGGCAGGAAGTGCTGTTATTGCTCATCAACCCGATGGAAGCACAATTCAAAGGAATATAAGAGTTAGTAACTGGGCATCCCCAATGCAAGCTGACTGGCAGCAAAACTGGTAGCACTCAGAATTATTGACAACACTGAAGTAGACAGCTTAATTATTTCTGACTCACTTTCCTCACTACTAACAATAAACAGTTTACAATTAAGTAATAACGTGCTTGTCTCAGAAGCCAGACGTAGACATATAAGCATACTTAATAAGGGGGTAAATGTTGACCAAACTACACACTAGAAAGTGAAGAGACGACGACGTTTCGGTCCGTCCTGGACCATTCTCTAGTCGAGTGCGAGATCGACTTGAGAATGGTGCAGAACGGACCGAAACGTCGTCGTCTCTTCACTTTCTAGTGTGTAGTTTGGTCAACATGTTTCAGCCACGTTATTGTGACTCCTCGTCTGCAAGAGGGTAAATATCTAAATGTCGTGGATTCCTTCAGGTCCATTGTTCATCACAGTGAAATGTGTCGAGTAAAACCTGGTATGGGGCAAGTAACACAATCAGCAGGATAACAGACGTTGTCACAGCTCGAATAAGACTTGGCTACAAGTATCTCTGGCAGTTGGGCTTGTATAGGGATCTAGATGAAGTAAAGTGTAAAGTGTGTGGACAAAGACAGGGACACACACTCGAACATTATATCTTGGACTGTAATAAAATTGAGCCATTTACAGATAAATCTAAACTCACGCTGTATGAAATGGCAACCTATCTTATTACCAAGGATAAAATACCTGAAATCCTTGCATTGTATCCATTTTCGCTTCCAGTTGATAAACGACATATGAGATTAAGAAACAAGTAGTGTATTGTGAAGACTAATACTAATAAACAGCAGCTCCCCTACGACTCTGTAATATCTCCATTGCTCAGTTATTTATAAGCGATAAGACTTACCATGTATGTATAATGATTAACTATAAATAAATAGCTCTTAAAATAGAACATTCTCTGTAACTAGCTGACATTATAATTATAAGGTGAGAAGCATAGATGAAATTCTTTATGTAATAATCTAAGTTGAGGTCTGATAAAGACCTTTTGTGCCCTCTGTAATCCTTTTTTGCGCTACCGCTCACAAGATGAGTATGGGGGTGCACAATATGTATGAGTATAGGGGTATAATACCATTTGATTGTTGCCGCCGGAGGGGCAACAATCAAAATCTAAGACGGAGTAATACATGCACCATCATACAGAACTCCAAAGTGTTAATTATAGCGTATATGACGCTGCTATAGGCAATTTTAAGCTTCTCAGACTAACATTAGTTATGTTGTTGTTTTTTATTTAGCTACTCAGAACAAGAAGTTCCAGTAGCATAGGCTATGGTGAGCCCGTCAAAAACAACATTAGTTATAATTCTGCGTACCTTTACATCAACAGTCGACGGCTGGAGTGGTCAGGCGCGCTGGGCGAGGGGTCCGTCACGGCCGTGCTGGCTGGCCACCTCCTCCTGCTACGGGGAGACACGCTTCTCCTCGCTGTTGACAACCGCACCAAGTACGTTCTTCCCTATCTTATCAACCTAGCTGCACGGTCTAACGTGTTGCTCTAAGCTCATACTCTAAGCTCTTGTCAGCTTACTATGTTGCCTAACATTATTTAGGATGGTTAGCCAATGTAAACTAAGGGACTCTAGTTTTATATCTGGCATTGATGACAGCTATAGCCTGGTCATCAATGGTAACCTAAAAGTTACTCTTCCTCCCCCCCCTCCCAAGAGTGCCCCAAGTTTATGGTAATTGTATGCGTTTTTAATAACAGTTTTTAACAAACGTGAGCTAACTTGACTTTAACCCCTTTAGGCTTTCTTTTCTTTTTCTTATCTTGCTATCTCTTTTGTCTCCACCTCTTTCCCTTTCCTATTAGGTCTTCGGCATTTTCTTTATTCATTTTAACTCCTATGGTATACTTCAACCTTTTCGACTTTCTCTGTCACTCTTTACACGACTTGATAATGGTCCAGGACCGACCGAAACATCGTCACTTTCTTTAATGTCAGGTAGTTATTGTTAATTTAATTGTTTTGTCAGGGATAGGTAGCCTGTGCATATATATATGTTTGGCTTTTAATGAGTCCCCCCCCCCTCCCTTCAAAGTGGCACTCCTGACCCTCCCCAGGATGCAACCCCACAACAAGCTGACTCCTAGATGAAGAACTATTAACTGCTAGATGATCAGAGGCATCAGGTGATAAGAAACGTGCACAAGCATTTCTGTCCCTCCCAGGATTCACGATTGTGAGTCGAGAACGAAGCCAAATGTACTAAGGCGACCCTTTAATGTATGTATACGTTGGGTGTTCAATTTTCAGCCACGGTATTGCGATTTACTGTATGCAATGTATATTTGATTCAGCTAAGATACCGCGACTTATTCCTAATGAACCACCTCATGATATCTAAAGGTAACGCTCTCTACCCCCACCAGGAGGCCGCTGCAGGTGGGAACAGGCTCCAGCTTCTCTGCAGCGCTGATTGGAACATAGGTGCCGGAGGGCAGGGGTAAGCGGCGACGCGCTGAACCCTGTCTAACTTCCGACATATCAAACATAGACAACAAAAATAGTGTACAATAATAAATAATAAACTAATGGATGAGTGAATATTCGTGTGAAAAGCAGTCTCAATGGTACTTTTTAAACTTTTCCAGTGCAAAAGTTAGTCAAGAACAATATTCTGTGGTAAAAGTTGGTATCGTTTGACTTTCGTGGCAGCGAGATACAAGCAGCAAGTCGTTGTTCATAAGAGAAACGCTAATTCTTCAAGAGAGAACAGCCGAGGGGGCCGAGTGAAAAACCGCCCTGAAGTCCCCCTTAGGGATGAGCTCGAGTCAACCAGCCACTAGACCACACGATGACATCATTTGCTGACATCCTGACTGGATATAGAGTGTTTCTGGTTGTATGTTGCGTGTGTACTCACCTAGTTGTGCTTACGGAGGTTGAGCTCTGGCTCTTTAGGACCGCCACTCCATTGTGTGTGTGTGTATGTGTGTACAATAAATATTTTAAGTATATTGATATAAAGTGACAATAGCCGTGCCTGCTAAACTAGTTTTCCGGGACACTTGGATGGTGTTACTAAATATATAAGACAATAGTTGGTTAGAGAGAGAGAGAGAGAGAGAGAGAGAGAGAGAGAGAGAGAGAGAGAGAGAGAAGTATGGGTAATGTGCCTCGGTTATTTAAGTTATACAAGAGGCTATACTTTGGTGACTTGGAAATGTACATATTTATTTTGTGTCTTGTCGACAACATAAGAGTAGCGTGTGCTAATCCTGGCAAAAGAAGTTCCATAACATTGTTAATTATAGTATGCGACAGCGAGCACTAAGAAAACTTGTGATTACATTATTATATATTTTATGTATATCCCAAATTTGTGTGTAAATATCAGACAGGGTTTGCATATTGTCTATTTTTTCCCCCAATATCGTAATAGTTCGCTTAAAAATGGTTCACTTCGTAATAGTTCGGTGAATGGAAGAATTCGCTTGTTTCAAAAGGTGTGTTAACTTCTCTCGTTTGGGCCTTGGTCCCGATTTTAATTGTTTTCTTAATTTACGAAGGGTTATTGTACATTGTCATCAAATTAAGTTTAAAAGCTTGACCCCACTTAAGGTTAGGAGTTCAATTAGAGTTTGAATTTCGTTCAATTTCAAGTTCAATTTCGCTGAGTCACAAATTTTAAATTTCATCACAGAGTTCAATTTCGCTTTACCCTAATTAGGTGACCGTGAAGAAGCTGGCTGAGAGCTTTATCCCAATTTACAAGGTTTGGAAGTTTCACCTTAAAGATAGGTTAGGATGCCTCGTTTATTTAAAAATTATATGGCCATTCACATTCCTACGAGGTCTCCATTCTCAATAGGTATGGACTACCTCCTTTCTTTCAGAGGTGTGGGACTATCCTCTTCCATCGAGAGAGATTGGACATAGTACAAAATCTTAACAACAATACATAGACACCCAGTAGATGGTAGACATTAATTGAGATGAGGTTTAGCCCTTTAGGGTTTCACCAAATCCAATATACACAGGCCAGCTAATTATCACGGGAAAAGATGGTATGAAGGCGGGGGATGAGGCTATAAATTGATCAACGTTGATCGTCTGTTGATTAAACATTACTCAAGTATGTTTAGCCAGATCCAAGTTGAAAGATCAAGTATGCCACAATTTACATTTTCTTCGAGTCAGTTTAGCAAGTGGGAAAGCAAAAGTTTACCCCACTTGCTGATTCAAATAGTCTATTTGAAAACTGATTCATATAGGATATTTGAATCCGGGGTGCTACCTAAAGTTAGTGGTTCTACCTTAAAGCTGATTTAAAAATAAATTGTGACGTACCTGATCTCTTAACTTCCCGCTTTTTTTCCACCATCATTTTACCTTATTTTCCCTGCGTAAGCAACTAGCCAGTGTAATTAACTGTTAGGTTTTATCACGGTCTTACATGCGAAGCCTATCAAATATACCCTATTCTCAACTTTGTGATTGTCAACTTTTAAAAAGTATTAACCATCCCAATTCTTTTTAATCAAAGCGAGAGACATAGTTCATATCACTGGTGAAGGATGTATCATGCCTTATCTATATTTGAAATTAAACCAACATCATCCACATTTCAAAATATAACATACTATACGGACCTTCCTAACTTGTAAAGTTACTCTGGGAGTAGACCCAATATAATTACACGTTTTTGTGACTCAAATCACGGGCATCTCGTCATTACTTTGGACAACATAAGATACAAGTATCATGCATAATACAATTTTGTATCTCATGGAGAAAGTTGCCAGTTATGTCCTCTCACCCCCTCCTCCCCCCCAAAAAAAAACTTAAGTTCAAGTGGGGGGGGGAGAATGTGTTATTCACCTCCCCCCCCCCACACACACACCCATACACACACAACACCCACACACCACCCACCCACACAACACACCCACACCCACATTCCCTGTAGGTGTTCTTGTGTGCTACCACACCACCATTCTCTGGCCCAATACCAAGCAATAATAAACACGCAGCTTTATGCGTGTTAGTACAAAATTGCGTTACAAGTGTATCCTGTCGATAGAAGCGTCAGTCCACCGAATTATGTACAGTGAAGTATGGTAAGAGAGTACAATGTAAGTTAGCCTAGTCCTCGCTGTGTTGTCATGGTGTTCGTACATTCCAGGGACGTAGCCACTTTGCTGAAGGTGTAGCACTTTAAGCAAGACATTTTCATTTTCCATGTTCTCCAGCATTATCTTTGTGTAAATAAAGTATTTGAAGATATAAGAAACTATTAATGGGTCCTTTTTTAACCTTACATTACAAGTTAAACCCAGAAATAGTCTCAAGAAGCAAACTTCCAATTTAACAGTAACGAAATTACAATCATCGTATTAGATCACCAACGAATAATCACAAGCACATATATAAATATATATAATATATATAATATATATTATCCCAGCTTCTTCCAGCTAGAGGTGGTACTCCCTTCCATATATTATATATATATATATATATATATATATATATATATATATATATATATATATATATATATATATATATATATATATATATATATATATGTACGACATATATATATATATATATATATATATGTCGTACCTAGTAGCCAGAACTCACTTCTCAGCCTACTATTCAAGGCCCGATTTGCCTAATAAGCCAAGTTTTCCTGAATTAATATATTTACTATAATTTTTTCTTATGAAATGATAAAGCAACCCTTTTCTCTATGTATGAGGTCAATTTTTTTTTATTGGAGTTAAAATTAACGTAGATATATGACCGAACCAAACCAACCCTACCTAACCTAACCTAACCTATATTTATAGGTAAGGTTAGGTTAGGTTGCCAAAAAAAGCTAGGTTAGGTTAGGTTAGGTAGGTTAGGTAGACGAAAAAACATTAATTCATGAAAACTTGGCTTATTAGGCAAATGGGGCCTTGAATTGTAGGCTGAGAAGTGCGTTCTGGCTATTAGGTACGACATATATATATATATATATATATATATATATATATATATATATATATATATATATATATATATATATATATATATATATAATATATATATATATGTATATATTATATATATAATGTGTGTGTGTGTGTGTTTTACCTAATAGACTACGTTGCCTAACAAGCCGATTTTTCTTGAAATTATATATATTTTTTTATTTCATTATTATAGAATGATAAAGCTTTCCATTATACATGATTTTAGTTTTTTGAGTTAAAACTAACTTAGACATTTGATCAAACCTAACAAAGTCAGTAATTCATGTTCTTAAAATAATATTATAATATAAGTACATAAGAATATTATAATATATTATAATATTATAATATAATATAATATTATAATATAAGTACAAGAATGTAACAACTCTTGTATATATCTAAAAAAAAAATATCAATTAAAATAAACCTATTTGAAAAGATTTGCAAATAACGAAAAGACTGCCTGTTAGGCAAATCGGGCCTTGCATACTAGGCCAAGTAGTGCTTTCTGGATATTAGGTACGACATATTATATATAATAGTATTATCCGGTTACGCCCGGGTCTCTCCCCCCCCCCTCTTGCCCACTCTCTCTCTCCCCCCCCCCTCTTCCCCACTCTCTTCCTATCTTGCTAGTACTGCCTTCACCACCTTCCACTGGAACATTTAATATGCTAGATTAATCTTAACGAGAGTGGAAACTGATGGAATTTGCTGTTTAATGCAAAGAGGGAACGTGGGGCTGCAACTTTCCCATCCTCTGTACTGCCCGCAACCCAGACCATTCTGCAAAATTTCGTGAGGCCAGGTCGAAGTCTGACTGCCTAATTAGGCAAACAGACATTCTCTTAAATATATTGATATAAAATGATAGAATATAGATAGAAATTGAAATGGTCTTCAGGCTGTATTTGAAACACTTTACAATTCCAAGTACCGAGGTCTGTGTTTATGCCCAAGGTTGGAGGACAGACGTTTCAGGGTTAGCCTTCACCCAAATTTGTTGGGGAAATGGTCTACGACATGACGGACATAGGCTGCTCGGGGTAGGCCTGAACTTGGATATTGGAACGATCACTAGCGTATCTTATCCTTAAGATATTAATCAGAGCGGATCTAGTGCACAAAAAATGAAATCGCAATAACGTGATATATCTAGTGACCTTCTACAGTAAGCTACAAACTCTTAGTCTAGATAGGCAGCACTTCCGCAGCTCTGGGAAATAGACCCAATATAGTTATGCGTTTTTGTGGTTTTCAAATCACAAAATCTCGTCATTACTTTGGACAACATAGATACGAGTATCGAGTATGATGTGGTGAAACGATGTAAGTCCTACGAGTATTCTCGACTTTTTGCTTGATTTTGGGGCCACGATGTTCCCTTAAAGGGTAAAATTCAAAGCGCTGAGGCTACGTACCCGCCGCCTATCGGTGGAAATAAATGTGCCTTGCGGCAGATCAGCACACTGGTGGGCAGTGGTTGGGGAGCCCCAACAGTCCCACAGGGAGGCAGGCGCCGGCCACCACCACCACACACACACACACAAAATATTGGGTAGTCAAATATAGTTGCTGCAGAAACGCAATGACCGCTCCTGAACTCGTAACCAAATAGCAAATACGCAAAAACTTCTTCCCGTGACCTGAAGAGCAGGACCTGCCTTCCCCCCCCCCCCCCCACTTGCACCTCTCGGCCAAGCAGCTGCCGGACAGTCTTTATACCTCTCCCGATGAACCAAAACGGAGAAACTCTATCAACTTACCTGTGACCTCAGGTGTTGAGTGCGCCAGGCCGCTGAAGACTACTTTCCTAACGGTAGGACAGAGACCCCAATGGGTACAATGGAGGAACACGACCTACACATTCACAAACTACTGTGTTTATTACGTCACTGTGTTACGAACGTTCTTAAAAACACTGCCAAAGAGACCACAACGCGCGATTCACCAAGGTATTCTTGCAACAAATACTGAGTCAACTGCTGCTCGGCAGAAGTCACTACTGCTTTTTGTTTGACCAATCAGAGTGAAGGTAATTTTCTTATCGTATCGCTTACCCAATCACGTTACCGGCTCAGCTAGACAACTGACCAATCACGGACGAAATACATACGCTGATGTATGTCCACAAAATTAGTACAGATATTCACAAATTTTTTTTACCACTAATTATCGGTTTACCCGGTATATAGTTAGTTTTTTCATCCCTAAATTATGTTCAGGAATAAAGTAACGTAATTGAAAACCAACATATCTGAAAATGGAGAAACGACGTTTCGGTCACAATATTAAATAATGTAGCTGCCTCCATTTTTCATAATCTTCTGTTTATAGTGGTCACAAAGTGGCTTTATAAAATATACAAATATTGTACCTACCATGTAACCACTCTAAGTAAGTAATTATCAATAGAAGGCACCAAACCGGGAAGGCTATGTAGCACCATCAGACGTTTCGATCAGTCCTGGACGATTGTTACTCTATAATTGATAGTTGGCCAATAAACCCCTGTGGAGGCCTTATATAATTCCAAGTTTTAAATATTATTGAAGAGAGAGAGAACCACGTTAAAGGACTAGTGTTATGTGTATGAAAATGACATATACACCCAAATGTGTGCCCCATTTATCGATGTATAGTTTACTTTAATCTCGGAGTACGTTTAGGAATAAAGTATACTTACTAGTTGGTCAGTGAGCTATTGCCACGACCTTAATAACTATCGTGCAGTTGAGTGGCCTCTCACTCAATCCCAAGGATTGTTGATGTAATAAAGGATTATTTAGAAGTTTCAATATCGTAAGCCCAATATATATACATATATATATATATATATATATATATATATATATATATATATATATATATATATATATATATTATATAATATAATATATAATATATATATATATATATATATATATATATATAATATATATATATAAATATAATATATAATATATATATATATATATATATATATATATATATATTTTTTTTTAATTTTTTACTTATTTCTTTGCAACTTTGATGAAAGATAATTACATCTGAATGATCATTGGTTAGGTAAGCATAGAATTTTAAAACCTACAAAATATATTATTCATAAACAACTCATCTATTAGAAATATTTAGCTTCACATTTTATTTTATTAACAAATTAACTATTCATTCTATAACATTATTTATAAATAGTTGTTCCTTCATAAATGACTTATTTGACACAAAAAGTAAGTAAATTAAAAATGACAAGGAAAAACTACTGTCAAGTAATACAGTATTATGTATTATATATAAAATGCCAATGTTGACCAAGCTCATGCCCATCTGACACCAAAGAAAAAAATGCAAACAATGGCAATTTTTACAATTCTTGTGACAATAGATACTTTATAAAACGGGGAACATTTAAAGTTGTCTGTCTACCTTTTCCACCTTATTTTGAAGTTTTTTTTTTAGAAAAAATAAGTTTTTTTTTAATTAATTAAAATCTAAGTAAATTAATAATGCTTGAAATAGCAGACATACATTAGCAAATCAAAAAGTATTGAGATATATAAAATTATAAACATGGGATTTCCATAACCTAAATATAATAATTATTTAATAATGTCAAGTACCTAGCACAAGGCACAAACCTCATACAATTTGCCTTACTTTATGACCATTATTTTTTTAGATGAAATTCTAACAGTATAAGATATGTCCTGTTAACAATAAAATGAATTCAATGACATTAAAATCTGTACTACAATGCATAAATACTGGAATAGGTGGGGTAAGGATACAGTATTTATTTTACATTTTCCATATGAGCAAGTGATTTCAAAGTATCGTGTAAACTATTTGAATGTGGTAAGTGCTGTATTCAAAAACTTAAAAATTGTATTCAATTTGCCATGAATAATTTAATATGTAGGCCTCTGATTAATAAAATAATTGACAACTTAAATTTTGGGCGAGCTATTTCTTTTAACAAAAAATTTGGTATGGAGAAACAGACTATTGGCAGTTTAAATCGACTTATTCAGTATTTATATAACTTGCTATTCAAATTATGCCTTCACAAAATACATTTAATACAAGTATTATACACGGCATATATTGCTGGCATGACATGAGCCACAGGTAAATAGGTACTAGTATATGTCGAGTTACTGGTCACGTAATTGAGAAAGCTTTACTTGTGTACAGTTTATATAAAGTTGTAAGTGCTCTACTGGAGCCGTCTTGGTATCAAGCGGTGTTCTTAGGATGATCAGCATTCGTAAACAGTTTGTCGAATCACGACGTAACCGCCAAGAACGAAACGTTTCATAGGTTCTTGCACAACTGCTTCATGAATCCTGCATACTTTTATTGCAGATTTGGAAACTGCCCTCCCAGAGTTTTCTAAATTTGCCATTAAAGTGATCTCAGTAGTTCAAATACCTAAATGTTTCTATGCAGAAAGAAAATGTTCTTTACATTTTCAAACTTCCACATATTATCTGTTTTGAAGAGGAATTTGAGGAGTAATCCATACCTATAAAAATAGGAGTCTGTCTCCTAAGTTGGAGGCCAGACACTTTGAGCCAGGCTTGCCAAACTTTGCAGAAAGACTGGTGTCCCCACCTCTAATACCAAATTTCAACATCGATATATACCAAACTAGCCTCGCCAAGATTCACTTGGCATATTTTCTATACAATAGTGTTGGGAACTCCCAGAATCAAGAGAAACCTTGGTTACAGTTATGAGGGTCTGTATAGTAAAGTGATAAAGGTGTATTAGATGATTATAGTGATATAGCATATATTGAAGACAGTTTTAGCTATGAAGGCAGTGACCTTCATTTTTTACCAAGCATCACTGGGTACTTGACCTTGTGTTACACATAGAATAGTATTTGGTGCTTTTAAGAGTATGAAACCATCATTGTGGCATACCTCACTTTGAATATTATGTTTATCCACCCCGGCGAATACAATATTTTTTATTGTTCCGTTTAAAATGGCGAGTTCTCCAAGAGGTTGTGTTCATAGAAATTCACACACACATTCTTACTTACCATCAAAGAGGTAATGGGAGGGAAGAGGGAAATGAAGTTCTACAGGATGCTCAAGAGGCAAAACATGGCTCATGTTCTGTGGTGTGGGGCTGGCGTCTCACTCATGAACTCTGCCTAGTGCAACGGAGAAGTGGGTCATCCAGAAGAGTACTGGTGAGCCTGGTCACCCCCCTCAGGAGTACACACACACATACAGTCATGGGGGGCCTGACAGCCAAGTGGACAGCACTTGGGATTCTTAGTCCTAAGGGACCGGGTTCGATCCCCTGCACAAACAAATGGGCAGATTCTTTCACCCTGATGCCCCTGTTCATTCACCTAGCAGTAAATAGGTACCTGGGAGTTAGACATCTGCTACGGGCTGCTTCCTGACTAAGCTCAACCCCCGCAAGCACAACTAGGTGCACGCGTGCGCACACAAATATAATTATATATACTGTATATATATATATATATTTGCGTTTCCCTGATTTTATATCTATATAAAATATAAATATAAAATAAAATATAAATATTTATATTAGATATAAAATCAGGGAAACGCAAGTTCTAATCAGTTGTGTATTTGTGAAGTCTTTGAAAATGTAATATATATATTTATATATATATATATATATATATGTCGTACCTAGTAGCCAGAACTCACTTCTCAGCCTACTATTCAAGGCCCGATTTGCCTAATAAGCCAAGTTTTCATGAATTAATATATTTACTATATTTATTTCTTATGAAATGATAAAGCTACCCTTTTCACTATGTATGAGGTCAATTTTTTTTTATTGGAGTTAAAATTAACGTAGATATATGACCGAACCTAACCAACCCTACCTAACCTAACCTAACCTATATATATAGGTAAGGTTAGGTTAGGTATCCAAAAAAAGCTAGGTTAGGTTAGGTAGACGAAAAAACATTAATTCATGAAAACTTGGCTTATTAGGCAAATCGGGCCTTGCATAGTAGGCTGAGAAGTGCGTTCTGGCTATTAGGTACGACATATATATATTTATATATATATATATATATATATATATATATATATATATATATATATATATATATATATATTATATAATGGTTCTTCCAGCAGGGTGGAAGCTGGAAACTCAAGACGAGTCACAGATGTTAGGAAGTTTTCGTTTAGCGCGAGAGTAGTAGAAAAATGGAATGAACTTAAGGAGCAGGTTGTGGAAGCAAGCTCTACCCAATTTTAAAACTGGATATGATAGTGAAACAGGACCGGAGTCCTTGCTGTAAACAGCAGATGGCTAGAAAGGTGGGATCCACGAGTCAATGCTCGATCCTGTAGGCACAAATAGGCGAGTACACACTATATATTATTACATATATATTATATATGTGCCTGTGTGTGTACATGTATATATATGAGAAATTTTGTATTCATCCTTACCTTTTACCAAAGGTAAAGCTAAACCAGTGACTATTTTGGCCTGTACCAGATCATTAAGTTTCAAAATAACAGTAATTTGAAACCAAATTGTCCAAAGATGACTTGGGTCAACCAATATGACTGGATCCCTCCTCTTTATTTGTGTACCATGAACCAATTTTTAATTATCTGCAGTGATTGTGTTCATGACTCACAGGACACACTATAGACAAATTGTTTATATGGCTGAATGACTAATTGTATTGAATCAGTCATGTTAGCTCTGAACTATGCAGTTTTAAAAGTATTTATTGAAAGGAAAATGATTTTTTAATGTAATTACAGTACCCTAGGTGTATGAAATATTGTTATAAGCCAATAAATATTTGAAGTATTGTAGTCAAGTACAGTATATTTTATAATGTTGCAGGTTTAATATCTTATACTTTTCATTTTAAAATAATTAACAATTAGGCTTACAACTTTTGACAAATAATTCATTGGTTAGGACTGGAAGAATAAAAACATAGGAAATAATGTGGAACAGATTAATAATGTGAAATGCAACCATTTGCTAAACAAATTTTAACATCCAAATTGATCACATTACCACAAAACATTTTCCAAATTAACAGTGACATTGTCAACAGTGTATCCAACCGAGATGGAAGCACCCTGGTGTAATAAACTAACACTTATGAATGTCTACAGAACAAATATTGAAACAACTTCACTATCAGCTTCATTCCCGTAACACAATTGTCCCACTGACTATGCCTGAAAGGGTTGGCAGGCACACAGTTTAACATGTCCAATTATGATTACTTACACCTGCAGTGTGTTTCAGGAGTTCTTCTACGCCCATGAGCCCGGCATGAGGCCAGGCCCGACTTATAGGCCAGCAAAAACAGCTTATAAAATCACATTTATTATTTTTTTTACAAAACCCCCTACAAGTCAATGAATAAACTGTCCAAAAGTCACTTAAAGTAAGAATGCTTAGTGAAAAAAATATGTACATATATATATACATACACTGCATTTATATTAGTAATAATGAAAACTTTTAAATAGAAAATTTGTGATAATGAAATTACCCTTGTGGGTTTCACCACAAGCAATCACCGAAGACAATCTATATCACAAACTCTGGACATCATACTATTCTACAATTTGCTGATGTGTTGGACTTCACAATTTGCTCTCCTTGTCCAGTAAAGCATGAACCTTGGCACGCAAACCCTGCAATAGAAGAAAAGAAATTAAGACTTTTGAAAGTAGATTGGATATACAGTAATTTTTTTTAATAAATTTTAAATAAAAGTATAAATAGCTCATTTGCAAGTCTCGGAGCTAGATCTGGTCCTCCATGGACACTAATAGGAAAATACAATCTAAGACTATCAACATAACCCATGGGTAAAAATCTCCTTCACAGAAAATATAATTACAAATAAAATTAACCACTAACTTTTATTTAAAACTTACCAGAGCAATTTTTGCCATGGCTGCACTACTCAGGGGATTAAAGACTGACTTTTCATCCTTTTTCTCCTCCTTCACTTCTTCGTCACTTCCTGCCACATCAAGACTATCACCATTTCCGGGTTTCTCTTCTGCAATGGGAGCAAGGCGAGCAGTAACAGGACTTGCAGGTACTGGCGGTAAGGGAGGCGTGGATGGAAGTGATATGCATTCTTCAGCAATTCTGTTGAACGATGAACTGGGAGAAGAATATATGCAGGGTTAATTGCTAATAGGTCTAAAAATGTATGCAGTCAAGCTATATATTATGTAATTATCAAAATATTTTATGATCTTTAACCTTCATTTTATTATATTTACTTATTTATATCATGCATCATCTTAAGAGTCATGTCCCCTTTTGAAAGGGTGTTTGTACCCATAAACCTACACGTCTAAAAGTAAAAGCCTTGTTACAAGGGAATTCCTATTTCATGAAAGATAGGCCTCTTGTGTTCTCTTGACATTTCACATGCCTACATGTGCATTTTTGAGGGAACAACTGGAACTCTCCAAAGAATTTTACACGTTAGTTTGATTATCACATGTGATGATGATCTAAGTGATCATCATCATTTGCTTACACTAAAAGATTAAGTGGCAAGGAATCACTTCAGACAAATGCCATATGATTTGAACCTTAATGACATGTTTTCATTCACCAAGCTTGTTGTTCATTACCTAAACCAAACACTGCTTGGCTTCATGATAATATTTGTCAACTAAAAACTAAGCAATGTTCCACAACGACTAAATTTAAGAAAGGCAGAATTCTTACCCAAGATGAGAGAGGTCAGAAGGGCCAACACTGACCACACTTGAAGCCCGGGATTCTCTCTTGCTGTGGACTGGAGACTCTCTTAAGAAAGAAATGAGCAAAAGTTGAGGCAATTATCCTATTGTATTAATAAAGGCTAACTAAATTTTAAATTAATATACTTTCTTCAACTCAAGAGTGAAACATTGACCAGACAATTATTTAATCTTAAGAGCCTATTCATCGAGTGACTAAGGCTTGATGTGACTGATGCAGCTCTTAGATAAAAAAATAATATAAATTTGCTGTACGTTTTGGAAATTAACAAAGTTTTTACCCTACTTTTAAACCATTCTGAAAATTGTAATATATAGAAATTAAAACGTTTTGTATAAGATTTATAACAATTTGTTTAAATAAATTTTATCCAACACTGAAAATGAACCACAGAATTTTGTTATAATTATATTTAGTGAGTTTTCTCACAACAACCACTTAAATTTTTTAGTTATTTTAAAATGTGTTCTCTCAACCCTTACACTGTTCAAATCACCAAATGCAATTTTTCTAAATTTGATTTGTTACATATTTTCAGTCATGAACACCTCAATGTAATCCATACTTTTAAATAGATGTGCCATTAAGCGTTTAAAAGGCAAAATTAAATATACATTTCACTAATATAGCTCGAGATGGCTCCTCAACAAAACTTACAAATTTTTTTTGTATAAAATCATAAGATTAAGCTACAGCACTTACATTACTTGTACTTCATTATCTGATGGCGTTGTGGAACTAGAGGAGGAGGAGGAAGGACCAGAGGAATCTGACGATGAGGATGAAACACTCCGTCTACGCGACTTTTTGCTCCTTCTGTCCCCTCGTTCATGACGAGTACTGTGCTTGCGGCGCTTCTTCTTGTGAGATGACCGGCTGTATAGGGAATTAATATTTAGATTAATGCGTATCTAACATATTTAGGCACTAAATTTGTCTTTTGTTATACACACAAACAAATATTTAAAACACCAAAACCATTTACTAAGGAGAGATAATTATTAGGATAAAACAATAGCCCATTATGACTAAATAGTACTTGGAAAGGATACTCGGATAAAGATTTGGAATAAGACCAAGGAATTTTATCATCCTTTTGTCTAATATATACAATACTACTATATTTGCTTATACTGTACTTTCAAGATAGACTGCAAAATAGATTAAGTCAGTCATCAAAATTGTCTTCATACACACCTGTGAGTTTTGGGAGACCTAGAGCGAGAGCGACGTTTCTTGTGCCTACGTGACCTTGACCTCGATCTCTTCCGCTTCTTTTTATCTCGCCGACTACTGGGAGAGCGACTTTCTGACCGTCCGTGACGCTGCTTCTTACGACTTCGTGTTCTAAACAGGAAAAAATATATACTTAAAATCTGCTTTGATTATTTAACAAGCCACAAATAAATCCTGCATTAACCATTTAGCTGTTGTCCCTTCTGCTTCTTAGGTATTAATAGAGCTAAAAAATGTTAATACTGTAATTTAATTTTTTATATTTTTATACAGAAAATTACGCATTCTTTCCAATGTCGTTAAAACTAAAAATTAGGTTATCACCAAAAAGTGTTAAGCCAGTAATTTTTCACCATTTGTTATGTTTGTAATATGAAATAGTGCTTTTCCATATACTGTACATGAAAAATCAATATACAAAGTAAACTATTAACATTTGATTTATCCATTAAAAGTGCAGTTATTGTTGATTCCCAGAGTAATGAGGTTACCACCATACGTTAATTTTAATTTCTAGTTGTTATTGCCCAATTTCTGATACGAAAGTAAATATGGTTATACATCTATATAAACAAAAGTTAACAAAACCACAGAGAAATTTTGCCATCTTTTTTAATTGCTTATTACCGATGAGGTAATCATGTATCACAGTCATGCAATTGTCAAATTACAACTTGGCATTTCCTATCAGTGTTTTATATATTTCTGGACAATATTGCTGACAGAATAGTATCAAAAGAGTGGGTTGCAAGACACTTCCATTGAGGTGTGCTAGGAACAGATTTGTGTGCAATATAGTTGATCACATTAAGTATGCTTCTAACACTGCACTTTCCAATCATTTTAAGAATATTATATGTTGTATATGTTGCTGGAAAATTGAGGGAGCATTAAGGAGTGCAATTATTTTTCAAACTAAAGTGAAGTTTTGAAAGTCTCTGGCACATCATCCTATTTTTACCACATATTTTTACAACATAGAACACATAGAGGTGTCTAGAGACGAAGTGGAAAAAATGCTCAAGGAGCTCGGTAAGAACAAAGCTGCTGGCCCAGATGGCGTTTCACCATGGGTTCTGAGAGAATGTGCATCTGAGCTCAGCATTCCACTTCACCTGATCTTTCAGGCATCCCTGTGTACAGGAATCGTAGCAGACGGGTGGAAACAGGCTAACATAGTTCCAATCTACAAAAGTGGCAGCAGGGAAGACCCCCTCAATTATAGACCTGTATCATTGACAAGTGTAATAGTGAAAGTATTGGAAAAACTAATCAAAACTAAATGGGTAGAACACCTAGAGAGAAATGATATAATATCAGACAGACAGTATGGTTTTCGATCTGGAAGATCCTGTGTATCGAATTTACTCAGTTTCTATGATCGAGCCACAGAGATATTACAGGAAAGAGATGGTTGGGTTGACTGCATCTATCTGGACCTAAAAAAGGCTTTCGACAGAGTTCCACATAAGAGGTTGTTCTGGAAACTGGAAAATATTGGAGGGGTGACAGGTAAGCTTCTATCATGGATGAAAAATTTTCTGACTGATAGAAAAATGAGGGCAGTAATCAGAGGCAATGTATCAGAATGGAGAAATGTCACAAGTGGAGTACCACAGGGTTCAGTTCTTGCACCAGTGATGTTTATTGTGTACATAAATGATCTACCAGTTGGTATACAGAATTATATGAACATGTTTGCTGATGATGCTAAGATAATAGGAAGGATAAGAAATTTAGATGACTGTCATGCCCTTCAAAAAGACCTGGACAAAATAAGTATATGGAGCACCACTTGGCAAATGGAATTTAATGTTAATAAATGTCATGTTATGGAATGTGGAATAGGAGAACATAGACCCCACACAACCTATATATTATGTGAGAAATCTTTAAAGAATTCTGATAAAGAAAGAGATCTAGGAGTGGTTCTAGATAGAAAACTATCACCTGAGGACCACATAAAGAATATTGTGCAAGGAGCCTATGCTATGCTTTCTAACTTCAGAATTGCATTTAAATACATGGATGGCGATATACTAAAGAAATTGTTCATGACTTTTGTTAGGCCAAAGCTAGAAT
This sequence comes from Procambarus clarkii, assembly GCF_040958095.1. Taxonomy (NCBI): domain Eukaryota; kingdom Metazoa; phylum Arthropoda; class Malacostraca; order Decapoda; family Cambaridae; genus Procambarus; species Procambarus clarkii. Next base: position 10,762,395 of record NC_091235.1, read on the forward strand.
ATGCAGCTGTTGTGTGGTGCCCATATCTTAAGAAGCACATCAACAAACTGGAAAAGGTGCAAAGACATGCTACTAAGTGGCTCCCAGAACTGAAGGGCAAGAGCTACGAGGAGAGGTTAGAAGCATTAAATATGCCAAAACTAGAAGACAGAAGAAAAAGAGGTGATATGATCACTACATACAAAATAGTAACAGGAATTGACAAAATCGACAGGGAAGACTTCCTGAGACCTGGAACTTCAAGAACAAGAGGTCATAGATTTAAACTAGCTAAACACAGATGCCGAAGAAATATAAGAAAATTCACCTTCGCAAATAGAGTGGTAGACGGTTGGAACAAGTTAAGTGAGAAGGTGGTGGAGGCCAAGACCGTCAGTAGTTTCAAAGCGTTATATGACAAAGAGTGCTGGGAAGACGGGACACCACGAGCGTAGCTCTCATCCTGTAACTACACTTAGGTAATTACATAAATAAACCTTTTATTTTTTGTACACATTTTCTCAGTTTACGAAAACATAACCACTGCAAAAAGCAAAGGGCCACCACCCTTCATTCACCGAAGTCAGATACGTTTACATGGCATTACCTGGACCATATCTGAATTACATTAAATTAATACTCATAATTAAGACTTTAAAAAAATAGATTTCTTACTTTTCCCGGTGAGGCACTTCTATTGGCCGGGACTTGCTTCTCCTACTTTCCAAACTTTGACTTCTACACCCATCCTCGCTTGTCCCTGTGAACAGATAGATACATGAATCTTCTGCTGGTAATTAATTATAGTCACACATTAGTCTAAAGATGCAGTTTTCATTCACCACTTTTTATTTTTGCCCAATTGCCCATACAAGTAGCACACTGATATTCACACACTTGAAGCAGAAAAGAATTTGATATAATTATTTACTTTTTTTTTGTAAACCAATCATCCACATAAATGGTGTTCTCAAGAGACCAATCAGTACAATATGAATAATTATTTTAGACTAAACACAAAAGAAACATAACCAACAGATCTATCTAAGATAATCTTAACTACAAAAAAAATACTACTAGTACCTGGTCTTTTGAGAAATTAACGCCTTGTATCCTATATTGAAAAACTGACATTCATTCTATCGGACTGAGGATTTACTTACCTGAACTTACCCGGTCTGGTAAGAACACACGGTGGCGACCCAAAGGACCTGAACACTGACATAATAAAAGGAAGAAATGTGTAGGAATGGGAGGTTGTGGGGGATCTAGGTTCAGCAGCACATTACCCCTTCACTACCATCAGTCACTATCATGGTTGCCCGCAATTCTTGTTGTCATCGAATTATGTCACTGAAGATGCAAGGAATCAAGCTGGATTCTCATCCAAGTCCTAAGCACCACATTAAAAGATCCAAGATCTTAACCCCTCGTAATAACTATAGCACTGAGCAGCTAATTATTCTGCACAGGCTACCGGAAGAATAAATGTAGTTCTCTGTTGGCGATTCGTACCTACACCTGCACGGCTGCCCACGGTGAAATATCAACAGCAGAGAGCCACTGCAACACATCTGCAACAAGTCAAAAAGACCATAGATAACTGCAGCATATGAGGGACACTTAGCCCCATGAAATGTCTACCTGCAGCAAGTCCCCTCTCAAAACAACGACTAAACATATTTACACACATTGGACTAAGGTTACTCGTTTGTGAGGTAACATTTGCTGCAGACAAACTTTAAAAAATTCAAAATCTTTAAGTCTTAAAACTGTTGAAAATGCTTTTCAGCAAGATCAGACTGAAAGTGATTAAGTAAGAGATGAAACCTTCTTGAACGCTGACTGTCACTTTGGATATACAAATGAGGAATCTCTTCCATGTTCAAGAAGCTTTCTCATTCTTTCTCTTGCTGAGTATTAAGTGACCCTAGAGGCACACCACAGCCCTGAGGAGGAGAATGTAGCATAACATATTACAGGTATACATACCCGACAAAACAGTTGCCTCTTTCACGTTTGCAGTTTTAGACCGCTCTACTAACTCAGTACCAACTGGAGGCTCTGGAATGGAGGCCCTAAAAGAGAGAACAAAAATAAGATTTATAGTCATTATTTTGCACAATAATGAAGTCTTCGAAATGAAGACTTCTGCCATTCAGAAATTAATGCTCCACAGTAAACATGGATAAAAATGGCATACATATTAGCTTAAGCATTGTGTCAAGGAATATACGAGTTTATGAGCAAACTATTTCTAGTTATTTATCATAAACAAATACTGTATGGATCGGTTCACAAACTACTGATCTTAGTGCTGTGAAAAGAGAAATGGCTTGCATCATTTTTTCGTCATATAATCTGCAAAGTGATGAGAAAATACATTCAGCCTGAATGATCACGAGCGATAGGGCAGTTTGTTGATGTGATCCAATTAGACCCCTGATGAGTTCAGTTCACAATACCCTGCTTGTGCATTTCTAGAATTTTGTCGTCATCACTAATGAATGGTTAAGGGGAGGAATTTTCAGAAATTCAGGTCTGATACAACCTTTAGCGTCACCACACAAAATATGAATAATTACGAATGACACTTATCAACCACTTATGTGCTTAATGTACACGAAGTAATTCTCCCAAAATCAGTGTTATTTAATACTTAATGTAAATTTGTATTAGCATTTCTCTTTGAATTTACAAAGTGCCAAAAATAATCTAAGTGTTGAATACATTTCATATATTAGAATTTAGACAAGAAATTCCCAAAACATCGGGTAAAGTTGACAGTCTTTGACTACTTACGAATCATTATTGCTTTAAGAGGAACAACCAAAGTTTCATTAGTACACAGTATCTGTTTTCTTTGGAAGAGCCCCATGTTATGATTTAAATACTTTATTAAAACAAAAATTCATCCTTAGGCAAAACTTCCACAGCAGCAGCATGCAGTTTTTGTATCCACCAGTTTTTTGGTTAACCATCTAGTACACAAGATAAATACATAAATACATCATTTATAAACAATTCCTGGGTACAAATTAAAATTAAGTAAACTGTAATGGCTTGCACAGAGGCAAGACTATTTCTGCTATTTTTTTAATATAAAATTATATACTGAACATTTTGATGCAATAAAATGCAGGTTGATTATATTTAAAAATAATAAGCTGAAATATGTAATGCTATCAAAACTAACTGTACTATCAAACAGTTACAAAGAAAAAAATGTAAACGTTCATTCCCTGTCTTCCATTATGTTTCATTTGATTAACCAATAAGAGGAAGAGATGGAGAAGCAAAAAAGGATTTGAAAGAGAAGTAGGGATGATTACAATACCAAGGTAAATGATAAACATAGAATTGTATTGCAATTAAAAAAAGTACATATTTACCAATTATTTTTTGCAATGCCAGAGAATGAGTCGAGCATTTCTGTTCCCCTAGAAGGTGAGGGAGACTGAGCAGGTGGCGGTGGTGGAGGGGCTGGTGCCTCTCTCGGGGGCATGGGGATTCCGGGTCCAGGACTGGTCGAGTGAGATCGAGATCGTGATGGGGAAGAGTGTCTAGTGCTTGCAAGTGAAGAGCGTGGCGACTGTGAAGCAGAGTTCAATATCTGAGCAGCCATTTCTGGTGGCAGCTGTGGTCCTGTAAAGAAAAATATAGGTCATAAATCCACAACAATGAAATTGTACAGCTAAGATTTAAGTGAAGGCCCACCTTCACTACACATTATCCTCATCACTATAACCCTTCTACACTATACTGACCATCCTCATCATTAACCCCATCTACACTACACTGATCATTCTAATCACTAACTGCATTCCCCATCTATAAACTTCCCTCTTCTTCACCACCTTCAGGTTAGGACTATACCTACTAACCTATCTGTACCATACAGCCAAGGGGATGTATTTTACCAACAGTATGTTATTTTAGTACCATGTTTCCATACCCCATTTTTAGTCAACTATTGCCCAGAACCCCATTAACCAGGTATCAAGAAGATCCTGAAAAAATAACTGCAGTAATAGTCGTTAAAAAAAAAAAATGTATGTATACATATTTTCAGTTTAACTTAGTTCATAGTAAAGGTAACCATGTTTATATTTCAAAAAGCTAAATATCAAAGAAATATAGCTTTGAAAATACAGTACAATACTGTTCTCTGTAAATGTGACTGGCTGGCCCCCCTCAAGGTACACCTTAATGCAGACGAGGCGTCACAATAACGTGGCTTAAATATGTTGACCAAACCACACACTAAAAAGTGAAGGGACGACGACGTTTCGGTCTGTCCTGGACCATTCTAAAGTCGATTGTGTATGTGTGTGTGTGTATCGTTCTAAAATCATTCTCACACAATTGACTTGAGAATGGTCCAGGATGGACCAAAACGTCGTCGTCCCTTCACTTTCTCGTGCGTGGTTTGGTCTACACCTTAATGCTATACAACCTCAAAATTAAAAAATCCTCACCATAAACAGGCTGTACAGGCACTTCCTCTTCTCCATTTTTCTTCAGGCGGGAAAGGAACATGGCTGCTTTCTTCCTCCTTTCTTGCTGTTTTCTCTCGGGATGAGACACGCGGGGTGAGCTGCGAGAGGGCCCAGGTGATATGCTGTGAGATTTATCATGATGCAACCCAATGCTGCTGTCTCTAGAGCGTTCGTCGTCATGAAGTTTTTCACTGCGAGTGTGTTCTTCTGCATCAGCTTCATTACCCATCTCTTGTGCTATGGACAAAAAATTCAAGCCTTTTAAAAAACAAATTACAAATAATGTGTGTACATTTTAATAACTTACTTTCTATCAATACACTCACCACTAATTTTAATGCAACACACACCTAAGCCAATATATATAAACACATCTAGTCAATTTTCCAGGTGGCAAAATTCTGAATGACCTGCAGAAAATGGGATCTGTGATGTGGAACAAATTAGTCATTCATAGACCTTGTGGATTTAAAAAAAACATTTTATCTCCTTTCAAAATATATATCACTAAGCTAAAGATCATATATATTAATCATTTCCACTTACATTGATATCACTGCTTGCACAATCAACTATTTCACCTTTCCTTGGGATCAAAACTGCTAAATTCAAGTTGTAGTACTACTACTATGATCCAAATTAAGTGGTAGAAACAGGTGCAACCCCTCCAAGATGCTTTCAGCGCCTTTGTATTCTTTAGCAATTTCTTATGACATGAAAGTATGGAAGAGAAATGATCCCTTGTACATAGGTCAACAAAAAAATTGTACTATGTAATAAAATTATAAAATTAACAAGACATCAAATCATCAGCAACCCCAATTTAGAACCCATGACAACCAGTTGCATGGAACTGCACTTAAAATCACAATAACCCCAAGGAGGTCACCAATTCCGAAAATAGGACTGTCGGAAAATTTTGGACAAAGAAGTAGAAGGCTGCCAATTTGGCTGAACATATTAGACACCAATGACTTCTACAGTCTACCCCAACTAGCAAAATAACAGGGATGCAAGAACACAACCTTAACATTTAAAATTACCATTTGCTCCCTTCAACATCTAACAATTCATAATGGTTGAAAAATCATAGAAACATTAAATCATTCACATTAAAAAAAATTTTGTATAACCAATCACTTTCCAAAAGTAAATACTGAATATCGGTACTCTTTATTGAGACCGATACAAAATGGATAATTTGTTAGCATTTAGCTATGCTTAGTTATTAGTTAAATTTCTGCCGCTGACATTTCTATTTTAGCTCTTATACAGTACTGAAAACTGGTGTTGCAACTTGTATAGCAGATTATTTATATTCCATGTATGTTATAGTGGTATGTTGTATGAAAAGCTGAAAGCTACTTGACTGTGCACTTCTCTTTTACCCAAATCATTTGGCAAGTGTTGAATATAATATTTTGTTCTATATAACCTTCAACACAATGCAGTTACTTAATTTGCTCAAGACCAAGTCAATATATTTATCTAAACTTACACAAGGTCAGTCACATTTGAGGATATTGCTTAATTCTACATTATTGATAAAAATGAACAAATACTCACCAGATCCTGTGCAGTATCTTGCAGCTCGTCACTATGCAGTTCCTTGTCTTGGCTATGTAAAATCCACTAAATATCTCCCTCAACACGAGGGTGTATTGTACGTCATATCACTATAATCACTAAAGGACGTAGTGAAGCAATTAAAAACCGATTGTTAAAGCAGGGCAAAGGTGTGACACCTGAATCCTTTCAAAGACGTGCCCACTGGCTAACAATAAAAATGACTCAAAAGTCCTCCCCCATCTTGCAAATATGGCACCACTACCTAACATGTTTGCACGTATATGTCTGCCCACTGTCTTATCACATGTCTAATTTTTGTTAAATAACATTTTTTATAATTACAAGGTAAAAAATTGAGCCTATGATGCAGCGTTTCCTTATCTTCAACTCTTGTGCTCTTGTCGACTTTCGATCTGCAGTTATAAAATTGAAATCATGGTCTCATTCTTCTTCATTTAATCTCAGGATAATTCTGCAAAACCTTATTTTATTCAATCATTAGTAAGCCCCTTTTTGGCCATCTCTTTTTTACAATTATTTTTACACCATAGTAATTTGTCTCGTCGTCTAAAAACCATTGTTCTCGAATATACTGCATATTTGCTCACAGTAAACCCAACTACCAGGTGCAACTGCCTCTGCTTTCAAACACACACAAGCAGACTACTACATGAATTATTACTGTAGAATAAAACAGCTTATGTTTAATTTGCATGCTTTTTTGTCGAGGTTCAAGATAAAATACTCTGAAGTTTCACTACAATAAAACTGGCGATCCTCACAAAGTTTCTACACAATTCTTATTAATCGATTCATACATCCAATATAAAAACCAGAGAATTCAAGGTAGCATTTTCATGATGATTTCCCTTAGCAGACTGTCAATACTACGACCTCACTAGTAAAGTTCAAACCAATTTTTATTTAAATAAAGAGGGATAGGCAGTGATAATACTATGCAATTTATGCAAATGCAGCACGGAGACTTCAAGTGGCAAGCACTAGCAGTAACTATTGGTTTTCTTTGTTCAAATTCAACTTTCAATGAAATCCTGCAAGATGTATATAATTCACGAGAGATTCCAACTAAATATATATCCTCCCCACCTCCCACTTTTGTCTCGGATGTATATTTATATCTAGTTTTGCATCATGAAACAGTGTCAACCCTTACACTGATCCAATCGTGCTCAAATTACTATGCAATTGATCCTTATGGGGTTTTTCCAATACTTCCACCCCCCCCCCCTCTACAATGTGTACCTAAATGTAGGTCTTAAATAACTTGTAAATAAATAACTTAGGGGTTGAGATATTGGTGATGACCGAGAAGTGAATGTGAACTATAGTAGCTATGGTGCTCGAGAGGTGAATTGTGTGATTGATAAAAAAAACATTGAAGAACCATAGTTGAAAGTAGCTTGTGAAAGAAGAGTCCTACTTAGCACAAACAAGGTAAGAAGGCTGCATTAAGAAATAGACATGTCGACTTGTAAACAAGACCGATTCTCAAGTTCATTTCACATAAACAAAAAACAACAGTGTCAAGTAAATGGATAATTTGAGAAGAATGTGGTCCTCACTTGGAGAAGTCAATAAATTGCGAGACCAAGAAGAGCATAGCGAGATGGTTTTGGCATTTACAATGAAGGGATGACAAAGTAGTGATGAATTGCCTACATGCCTATAAGTGGAGGTAGTGAGGAAAGCCAGATGATCAGACAACATGAAGCAGGGAGCATGGACAGACAACACACAAGATATGGTAATACTTTTTTTTTCTGGCATGGAGTGAAATTGTGTATGAAAATTGTATATGACAATTCACAAGAGGCACTGTATACCTTGTCTTATAAAGTGGTGGGGTAATGCTGCAGATGAATGCTGTAGTAAAGAGGAATTTGTTTCAGACTTATTGTGGATGATGACTGGAGTAATAATTTAAATAATTTATTAAACACAGCATCTATAGCTGCTGCCTCCTATATTACAGTATTCACCTTTTTTCCTCTGGGAAAATGCCTCCTCACCCCAGGAATGTAGGAAACAGGATAACAATAACGTGTATGTGTAATTGCATCATTGAGGCCCGATTCACAACCTTTATACCATTGAGGAAACCCATAAAATATTTTTCTTTATACCGAAGAACCCTCATCTTATAAATACATACCTAATAGAATTTATTTTTATATTAATTTTTTTTTCTGTTTGCTAAATACATTACTCACGGCATGTTCAATATATGCTCTCATACACAGTTTAATTCATAAATTATTGTTGGGGACAGAAAGCCTGTGTGTATACATACATATAACTTATCAAGGTACACACTCCCAGATCGAACTACCGACTTTGTTTATCTCTGAACGACAACATTGTGCAAGTTATATTGTACTGTAGAACCTGGGATTTCAACAAGTCCAAAGGACATCTGGAGGCTCCTACTGAATCCTACAGTGTTCTGTGGACTCCGAATCCCAAGCTGTATAACTTATACCATGTAGTGGTCCAGAGGTATGGCGAGAGGCTTTGGAATACCCAGGTAGAGGATTCGAATCTCCTCATTACCCATTTATTTTCTCATCGACATATCACAATGTATTTCCTCATCATACCGACTTTCACTAGGATGTAACCCCACAATAGTTACCCAATTTCTAGGTATTGTATTTGTTTTATGTCATGTGAACAAAGGCATTAGGTGAAAGGAAATGTACCCAACCACTTGTCCCACCCAGATATCAAACCAAGAAACCCCTCTCCCCCATTGCGAGTCAAGAACGAAACAACTATGCTAAGTGTATATTTCTAGTTATTGAAGCATTTTGTAAGGAACCATATCCAATGGTAATTGGCAGTCAAAGAAGATGAAATCTACTTCCCTTGCCATAGAACGCTTAAGTTTACCTTAACTCCCTCTAAATTCATATGTATTAAATTTTAGACCTTTTTTCAAATGCTCTACCATTCACTCCATAATGATATTTTCTAGTATTGTACTTATTATGGAATGCACGTTAAGAGACTGGTCTGCTGGTACGGGCGTGATGGTGGTGTGGCGCTTACCTGGGTGTGTACAAGGAGTGAGATCAAACTAACTCCTGCCACTTGAACCTGATACATTTACTCTTTCCAATGTTCCATACTGTTCTGCTTGCTCTTGAAGCTGTGAATTGTGATGGTTTCCACCACCAATGTCATCAATTCCAATTTCACCTCTCTCACTTCATAAATGAACTTTCCCTTACATTTTTCTGGCTCTTGCATTTCCAACCTACACCTGTGACCACTTGTTCTGTTGTCTTTCAAATAGAAAAGCCTATTTTAGATGTGTTTTATGTGAATTGTATTTTGAAACATTTCTGCCAAAAGTTTTTAAAAGCTATACATGTGTTTGATAATTTTGCATATGCTGCTGTCAACATGCAACTCTGAAGATAGCCATTATACCCACTCCAAGGTCATTTTTCTCAATTTCCTATACTTGTCTCCCTCTCAAACTGTACAGTCAGTCCTCTTGGTCTCCTCTTCCCTCCCAAACCTTAACAGCTCTTGCACACTTCACATCCCATCCTGGCTCTCATCAAACACCAAGCATGAATGTACGATACCAAGCATGCATCATACTTGCCTCTCCTCCTACCATCAAATAAACTAACACCCACCTGACCACTTTATTCATTATAACCAAATCCTAAACTCTCAACCCAAAATTTACTGACTTTTGGACACCACAACTTTCCAGGACATTCTTATTCTTTACTCTACTCCCTTAGCAACGACAGTGGTAAGAACATCATTCAGCAGCAAGAGAACACAACATATATCGGAAAATCTTTTGTGGAACAACAGTAGGCTACACTGTATGCCGACAGACTGTTATAGTTTGGCAACAACTATTACCTTATTTCATTAAAGTTTTTTTTTTTATACAAAATACGTACAGCAGTTCCCTGGGAGAAAGATCTAAGTGACCATGACAAGCAACTAATCTTCATTATTATAAGCTTTATCCCCCAACTGCAAGTCCATATTACTTGACTAAATCGGTCAATTTGGTAAAGGCTTTTCTAACAGGCCTAAAGTGGTGGCAACAAATAACTTTCCAAAACCACCTGTACTAGATAAAAGAGAAAGCTAATTTCACTTAGGTGAAGACCAAGTTAACCAGAAGATCAACACCAGTACATACATACATCTCTTGATCAAAAATGTTGTTCTGCACAGAAGAAAATGCATGACTAGTGTCATGGAAGTGCTTGGTGGGAAAAAGATATATTGCATTCTATTTATAGCATAATAAATGTAACTGGCAATGATTATTCTCCATTATACTTCCTATCTTTATGGTAACATTAGGAGTAACAAGTCAACTCAAAATGTAGCATTTAAAAAAATTATATATGCAGTATATACAGTAATCTACATACATACACAATGGTAGACAACAGAGGGTAGTATATACTGTATAAACACTACAATCTTCAAAAACTATGAAAAGAATATGAATACAGAAAACCACAGAAAAAGCCAGGAAAATCACATAAAAATGCAAAAGGATCAGAAAATGACATGCAATGTACAAGCAGTGGAACCTCCACCACAACTAAATAAACGAGTCCACCCAGCCAGCAGCATCACTTCCACAGAACAGGTGGAAATGACCACCACAAAATATACCAGTAGCCCCCCTCCTCCTCCTCCATATTAGGCATACACCAATCAAATTCTACACATTGAGCAGAAACTAAATAGCCCCAAGAGATTTGCACAGCAGTGGATGTACACAAACGCAGATGGAAGAGAAAAAGAAGCAAAACTACCAAGATGCCATAATGACAGCCACATATTGCAATAATGACTAAACTTAAAAGTCTAAAGAGAATGCAGTTTTCCCTTGAATATATAACAAGGTAGATGTTGTACAAAGGAAGGAACAGAAGGGGAAACTTTAGCCCTACTGCAACAGAAATTCTGACTTTTGAGGGGAAAAAAATACAGGAGATAATTAACTTAAATGTACTACCAAAATACTGGGAATGGCAAGTAGAGAAAAATAATGGTTGGGATCATGACAATTCATTCTCCATTCCCCACCCTCCCAAACTAAATACACACTATACAGTATGTGTGTTAGACCCCACCGAGTTTGCAGCACATGCATAAATTGACAGTGGCGAAAAAAAAGCCTCTGATAAACATCACTAAAGACCCAGAGCTCACAGAATTAAGTAACACTAGCGGTAAGCAGATTTAGGAGTCACGACAATACCGACACACATTGACAAATTAGATAGAAACCATCTAGTCCAGATGAATAGTAGCCTTAAGGACACAGATGGAAACTACAAATTAATGACCAAGATTCTAATACAGTACCCCTTCATTGTACATGACAGGGAGCATGTCAAATGTGCACCAGGAAGAGGTGGTTGAAGCCAATTAAAAACAAAGTAGGCATGACAAGCAACAACACGCTACACCTGTAAAAAATATATATAATAGATATATCTATTATATATATAATACTGCATATATAATCTTCAAATTGTATAAATATTCCATCTAAAACTACTACAAATCTGAGAGGCAGAGTATTATTGTGTTAAAGAGTACAGTACGGTTAAATAGAAAATGAAAATTTAGCTAATTTATGAAACATTTCCGTTTAACGGTTTGTGAAGCTTCCAATTACAATGATGAACTTTGATATACTTATAATGTATTTAAATATCACAAATCATAAGAAAAACTTTAGATAAAAAAACTTGCCACTTATTCTTTTAATTGGAAATTCAGTTGGACATTCTTAAAATGGTCAAAACCTTTTATAAAAATCCTAACAATATATATATTTAATATAACCAAACCAATAGAAATTAATAGTACAATAATAAAATAAATAGGAGCTAGTAACTTACCATATTTAAAGATGTCATAAACATCCTCATTATCACCGGATGCATCTGTCGACTCTTCCGTCTTTTCCATCATCTTTTCACGCTCTTCCTTTTCTCTGCGCTCTCTTTCTTCCCGATCACGTCTCTCTCTCTCTTCCTTCTCTTTTACTTTTCTTTTCCTCCTCCTCTCTTCTCTTTCTATTCTTCTTCGTTCTCTTTCATCTTCGTCCAGATCTTCATCATCTGACGAGGAAGATTCCACGGGGAAAGTGGAATGACGATCAAGGTTAACTTCTTGCTCCCGAGATTTAATTGAAAAGCTAATGGTAGAGGGCTGCTTGCTGTTAACACGTTTTTCCTTTTTGTTGTTGCTACTGCTGCTGCTAGCACCATTGTTGCCGCCACTGTTCAATCCAACACTGCCACACCCTACTACTGCACTGCCGGTGCTGCCACCAGCACCGTTTTCTCCTCCAATTCCTCCTTCATTGCTACCCAGTGATGGGTATTTGTCAGGGTGTACACTATGCTAAAAATAAAGAAATTAACATTTAGAGCACAAGTTCAAGTCTCCTTCTGTAACTCAACACAGTATGCCCATGTAACTATACAATATTTAATAGGGCAAGTTGTTTTATGTAGAAAGCATAAATATACAATACAGATGCAGACGATATACAAGAGTTCATTTATTTATATATACAAGTTCTTACGTTCTTGTACAGCCACTAGTACGCGTAGCACTTCAGGCAAGTCCTTAATCCCTATTCCCTGGAATACGACCCCACGAAAAATCGTTTAACAACCAAGTACCCATTTTACTGTTGAGTTAAACAGAGGCTACAGTTAAGGATTTGCGCCCAGTAAATCCTCCCCGGCCAGGATACGAACCCAGGACAAAGTGCTCGTGAAGTGCCAGGTGAGCGTCTTAACCACTACACCACGGGGACTGTATAATTATAAAATGCATCTTAAATGCCAACAAATACAGAAGAGATAATGAATACAATTTGGATTAAGACAGCCAGCCAATATTCTTACCTCTCCACCCTCCTTGAAGATATCTCCATACACTTCATTGTATAAGCGAATCTTGCAGCGGTAGTATGGAAAGTACTCGTGATCTTTTTTAAGGAAGCTGAATCTGGGATCATCTACAAAAATAATATCAAGATTAATTAACAATAATGAAAGATCGTACAACAAAACCAATAAATCGCTCGAAACTAAAAATATATTATAAAACCATTACCAGTAAAAATTATATGCAAGGTTATGTAAATCCTTGTATAAATGCTTATCTAATTGTAAAATATAAAAACATTTCAGAAATTATTTTGGATGCCCAAAACCGTTTTGTAGCATTCAAAGATAATGCTGTTGTTTATGTAGCATTATCTATGGATATCTAATGTCTTATCTATAATGATACCAGTATTATCCATAGATAATGCAGTAGTAGAAGTGTACTCTATACATCTCCCCATTAATTCTATATTAAATTCTCAGATTCCTGAAGAAACATGAATGAAGAGTGCCAAGTAAACATGAAATACTAACAAGTACATTTATATTCAGAACATCACTAGAGATCTCCAGACTTTAAAAGCAACAAGCAAGGTAATGAAGGCAACCTTCTAATAATGGAAACTTTTGCATATAAAACAGGTCTCAATAAGCCAAAGTGGATCCAGATTAATGAATCTTCAAAAACTTGGATTGGACTAAAATATTAAATTATACAGTTTTGTTCAAGAAATGTTTTCAAGGGTTGTACTATACTATAAATTTAGTGTAAATGAAATTAAATGTCCTTTCTGGAATTGCACAAGCAGCAACTAGTCTTGCATTCAAATACAGTACCATGCATTTTTTTTTAACTCTTACCTCGACTGCGCACCATGGCCTCGAAATCATCGCCATTCTTTATGATATAACTTGCCATCTTATCAATAACCATCTGGACATCTGGTGGAGGCCACTTTATATTGCTATATTCACTAGTGCTTTCAGCATTACTATTTGAATTGTCTGGTTTACCATCCAATTCATCATCAGAATCATATCCTTTGGTTCTATTGAAAGAAGGATAGTCAACTAGACTTGTAACCTTGGGCGATCCAACTGGTGTGATATCTGAAATAGTTTTCTTTTTCTCCTGAACGTGTGGGTCAAGGGTATCAGTTGCTGCAACAGGTGTGGATACAGGCGTGGAGGCTGCAGGAGGAACAACGGCAACAATTGGAGAAGCAGGTGCAGGAGAGTCTATTCTCTCCACTACAGCTGAATTTTTTTGCTTCTCCTTTATTTTATGAATTAACTTCGAATATGCACAATCTGCAGATGGTTTGTGAACAGGGATGGGGGTCCCTGGAGCAAGGTCTGGCTTAATGCCTGCAGAAAGACTCGGATGCAGGTACTGACCCCCATTTCCATCGCTGTCCCTTCTACTCTTCACACGTTCAACTTCATCAGCAGGACGAAACCTATAACAAAAATAAAAACAAAAATATTACGCAAGAGATGGATTAAAATTCTGGAAGAATATGGTCCCAAGGATAACAACGTGATACCAGGCTATAAAACAAGTAAAAAAAATCTGACTTTTTATATAATTAAACAAAAGGCACACTTTTTCCCATATAATGTACACTAAACCCCCCTCTTTTCCCCCCTACAATTTTTTTTTACTGTAAATAAAAATCAAATTAATGAGAAATAGTGCAAGTACTGTATACTATACTGTACATAAAAAATGTTTAGGCAACTCTACATAGCCATAATTATTCCAAATTCATATAATAAATTCAAGGAATAATATTTTTTTTTTAAACGAAAAGTAATATTTACTTACATTGATCTTTCTCGGTATTGCATTCTCAGTGCACTTACTTTTCTTCCTCAAAATTTACCTTTATAACACCCATAACCATGAGTTTCCAAAGGGGCCAAGATATTATAACATTTAGATCTACCGCACAAGGCAACAAACCCCTCGTTTTGTTGTCAGATATCTGGACAAACATTAATCCCTTTCCTTCTAGTGTGGTTACTGCCGTACATTCATCACCTGGGTAATGCAGTCATCACCTGGCTTTTATACTAATGATATAAATATGGTTGTAATACAGTGACAAGTTCAGCCAACACTATTGTATTACGACAGTCCAAGTGACCCTCCTCACCTGCCATTATCCCAATGTGAAACACCAACTACCTGTATGTACTCGGATGAGTCATTTTGCATTTTTCTTACTCTTAAAATGAAACTATTTATTTTTCCTCAGAGGCACCTTTGACACCTATTTTTCCTCAGAGCCACACTTTAGGAGTTAAATGATAAAGAAACTTTTTCAAACATTTGGTAAGCTCGCTCATCACAATATAGCATCACTATACAGTACTTCGTGAAACAAATGTGACCGTTTATAACAGTCAAAGGGTTAATCTTCTATTGCATATGAATACTGAATAAGGTGTGGAAATAATAAACATGCTTACCTGCCATTCTTGATCATTGCCACCATGTGCTTATAATAAGCATTAAGGGGGTTGTCAAAGGATAAGAAGCTGAACATAGGGTTGCCAGCCTGCTTGGTCTTTATAACTATTTCCATCTGACCGCCCTGAGCAACGATGAACTTGGAAGTCTTCACAATAATCTTGTTTTGCTTCACCGTTTCAGGCTGCGGGGAAAAAAGTTTTGTTGTCAATGACATTAACTGCAAAAAAATGTAAAGGATCTATTATGTCATGTGATCCAAAGTTTTAAATTTAACACACTGCAGATATTAATTTTGAAAAGGCAACAGGACCCAAGATATACCAAATATACAACTTTAGACCAATTGTACTTTATCCTTGTTAATTCTTTGCCATCCATCCATTCATTCATCCACCATTCTTCATACATGACCAAAACAAAAACCTCTCTCAATCCAGGATACAAATGAAATTAAGTTTTAAATATGGTCATTCTTCTCATGAAATCCACATCATATTAGAATTCATAAATGCCATTTTTTTATCAGCCCTGAACCTCTGCTTCCCAAATAGTTTTAGAATAGCACACAATACAACATGTCAAAATATAGATCAGTCATTCCTTCCTAGTGTATCTTAATATTGTAGTGAAAATACAAATACAGAAAAATAGAAAACTTAAGGATTTGGAAGAGTTATTGAAACTATGTTATATTACGGGACAGTATCCCCAGTCCCAATGCGTGGCATCTCTGAATACAAAGGTTACTACAAATATTCAAAATGGTGAAAGCAGTATTTCAGAGGACTGATCGAGATGGAATGGAATATGGTTGATAGGGTCGATGGGATGTACAGTAGTTGCCGTTATATGGACATCAGTGGGTAACTTCAAGCAACAGCCTGTTGGACCAAGTTATCACAAATTGAACATGGCCCCTGGCCGGGCTTGGGGAGTAAAAGAACTATAAGAACCCTTTCCAGGTAGTGGTTATGGGTGGAGTAGCTGTTGTTAGGACAGGTCTGTAGTAGAGTGGTTGGGTTGGGTGTGGTTGAATGAGATGGGCACTGGTAGACTGTGAATTTTAGTTGTGGGTGGGGTTGGTTGGACCTAAACATCATTGACCTTACTCCCAATTTAACCTCTATATAAGCACTAAATGTGAATCTCAGGTTTTATAAAGGCCTTATAGGTAAAACATTATAATGCGAGATGACTCGTCTTTGCATTTCTCTACATTGTTGTTAGCATTTTGTGCTCTTTAGCATCAAGTATAAACGTGACAAATTTGAGTACACCAAGTACAAATAGATAAGAAGCAGGACTCAAAATGACTTCATAGTCACAAGTAGAAATCTAAACCTAAGAAATGTATAAATGTTTGAAAAAATATAAAAAAGATACTAATATTCATATCAAGCAGCATTAGTATTAAAGCTCATGTGCTTTCCTTCAAATTTGTCTGGCTTTAGATTTAGAGACTTCACTTTGACTATGCAGTCCAGTTTCGGGTACCATATTACAGGATCTATGCAAATTCTGATTTTTAATTAAGGAAGATGGGAAAAATTTGTAATATTTTGTATTAAAACTAATCACTCAAAATATGCAAGGATACTAAGAGAAGGAAAGCAAATAATTGAAACATACTTAAAGAACAGCCATTATAACAAAAAAAACTGAAGTTGACGACTTACCACAATCATTCCTTGAGGAACATTAAGTTCAGGAGGAGGCACAAATGTGTCTTCATCGGCATCTGGAAAATATCCTGTATTTTGCTCTTCTTGATCATTATTTTGATTGTTATCATTCTCAAGCTGTGGTTCAACTCCATGTTCATCTGTTACAGCAGTAGCTTCAGTCGCCAGCACTTGACCATCGTAGTTGAAACCTACTTGACTGTATGCATAAACATCTGAACCAAGTTCTGCCATCAATCGCTTGGCTTCTTCATCTGAGAAAGCATCATAAAATTTAATATGTAAATAGAAATTTAAATGAAACTAATGAAAAAATCTAGGGGAATGGAAACAGAAATGCTTTATAGCAAATATTACAATATAACCAAACGATGAGTCACAATAATTTGGCTAAAGATATGACCAAACCACACACCAGAAGATGGAGAAATGACAACATTTGGGTCCATCTTGGACCATTGTCAAGTTGTATGTGATACGACTTGATAATGGTCCAGGACAGACCGAAACGTCGTCGTTTCTCCATCTTGTGTGTGGTTTGGTCACTATATAACCAACATCAAGGCTTTAATTTCTTTCAACTCCTATAAAGTTGGTATATATAATATCTTAGATGCAACAGAGGTGGAGGCGATGAGTCACAATAACGTGGCTAAAGTATGTTGACCAGACCACACACTAGAAGGTGAAGGGACGACGACGTTTCGGTCCGTCCTGGACCATTCTTAAGTCGATCGTCATCGACTTGAGAATGGTCCAGGATGGACCGAAATGTCGTTGTCCCTTCACCTTCTAGTGTGTGGTCTGGTCAACAGAGGTGGACATAACATGGTTAACAGTATTAACAAAACTAAATATATAATTGTAAACCTTGCGTAAAAATAATATTCGTAATATTATTACTGTACTATGTACCTGGGAACACCCAGCGCATAGGTTCAAACCTTCATCAAGACTCCTGTGGACTTGTTCATCGATATACAGTACATCACATTAATGGGATTTCTGTGTATTCATAATATTCATTTAATTACCGAAATCGGGAAATAAATTATACAACAAATTTTTTAATAATGAAGTGCATCAATTAATCTGTTAATTTTTTTACGAGTTGAAAAAACTATTCATACTGTGTATCAATCATATGTTATATTGTATGTTCAGATACATTTACTCTCCAGTGTTCCATATTCTTATTTTATAGACAACCAGAATTTTCAAAAGCCATGGTAAATTTTAGTTAGTTGTAAAAATACAAATTTTAGCCAACTCTACATTCTGCCCTAGTTGATTTAATGCAGACATTCTACATAATATAATAATTCAAACCATTTATTGGTTTAATATGGTTACCATTTTTTTTCGAAGCCATCACTTTGACTACATTTATAAAAAAAAAATAATACAATTTTATAGACTGTATGAAATAAAATACACTTGGTTAAAACAATAAAAATATTCAATTACTAATAAGAAAACTTTTCCCAAGTTTACCTGGTAAACTTAGGTTTTCGTCAATCTAAACTGAACAATATTGTACAGCAGACTCATTCGCTTAGATCTGGAGATTAAATTATTATTTTAAGCCATGGAGTGTGCATTTAATATAAGCAAGCTCAAGTAACGATGTAATAAAAAAAAGACAGACACAGATGCTGTACTCGCGTCAGTATGCATCTACCTTTACCAAAATTTCTTTTTAATATGATGTCATTCTATTGTTTATTTTTTATTACATTTCTAGCCTTTTTTTTTCCCCCTCTCTGGGTAGTCTGTTCTATTCTAATTGCTTATGCCTACTAAGTATAGCAAATGGATATTAGTCCCTTTGAACATTTGCTTTGACTTTTGCCTTTGACAGCTACAGAAGAATACTTGAAGATTGCCAATTCCCTCTCTCGATCTGTGACAATTTGTGACAGCTCTAGATAACCTTGAAGACATCTCCCCCAAGCTGTTCGAGGCAAATCAAAGCAAAATTTAAGGGAAATAATAGTCACTTCCTATAATTTAGAGGCATAAGCAATTAGAAAATAATACTTACTACTCAAGGGCTAAAATTGTGTTTTAGTGTTGATAATTATCCAATTTCTTTATTTATAATAAAATACTGTAGTACTGTATTTATATGGCAATAGTCACATATGACATCTGCATACCTATTTTATTGTGTGGTACAGCACAAGTACCTCGTTTGTATATTGTTGATAATCGCTCTATTTGCACATTGTAAATAAACTAACAAATGGGTGTAATGGGTTGCGAGGTATAAGAAAGAAGGTAGGTCTATAGTAATCGGCAAGGCCGGTAGGTTATGAGTGAGGCAACAGTCACTTGGGACAGACGAGGGGTAACCTCCCCGTCAACTGTCACTCTCAAGTCACATTCAAGATTTATCACAATCTTGTCAACATATCTTCTCAACAAAAGTGAAGTCTAGGTAAAAGATTTGATCTAACTTTACATCAAAGAGGAAACCTGTTGTCATACAAATTACAAAGAAACTTGAGCTAATTCTGTGAACCTTAAGACTATTCAAAAGATGCAATCTGGGAATGATACAAGCAGCAGCAAGGATTGAGCCAAAAATCTGATACAAGGATGACACTTATGAAAATAGTTGGGTCTTTACATGAAAAAATTAACAAATGCATTACATTTATTTTACTGAAGAACAAACATGCCATTGGGCATATCAAGGCAGCAGGCAAGAGGCATCTGCTGGCATTACAATAATGCCACAATCAAGTAGCAAGCAATTTTTTCAGCATGAACAAAGCTCTTAAATTCTTTTATAATGTTATTTTCTGACAAAACTAATTTAGGAATAGTTGTAGTTCATATTAATTACATATAGTTCCTCCTAAAGTTAAAGAAACTAATGCCTTTTAAACCCATTATAAATTGCTTATACTTTTACTCAAGGAATACTTCTTACACTTTTGGAACCATTAATGGTATTAATACGTAGTTGTAATATGATCACTCACCTTGGTAAGCTTGGTACTGAAACTCATCATGATAGAGCGCAAAATAGCGCTCATAATCACACCTTTCTTCTTCTGCTCGTTCTTCATCCGTCATATCCTCCAATCTGTCTCCGTCACCGCTCGACTCTACTTCACTCAGGTCACAAACAGCACCACGCACATCATATCTGTATCAAGGTATAACCGCCAGGAAGTTAAAGGCTTACAAAAATTTCCATACACTTCTCCAAAGTCTAGTATATATTGCCAAGTGTATTGTAATAGTGAAAAAACTACTGTACATAAACTGATAAACCCAATGAACATTCAATTTATATAGTCTACCAGTTCTGATATTTATTTATTATTTATACACAAGAAGGTACAGTGGGTTTGTGAGGATACATAGCATGGGATTTACAATCGTGTAAAGCCACTAGTACACACAGCGTTTCGGGCAGACGAAACGTTTCTGCCCGAAACGTTTCGGGCAAATATGTTTCATAAACATATTCATTATATCTAGCCAGGTGCAAAATGGCTGTAAGCCACGTAGTCTCACCAGCCAACAGTGTACACAGGACCAGCCGCTGGCACTCCTGACCCCTGGGCACAGTGCCACTGGACCAGCCGCTGGCACTCCTGGCCCCTGGGCACGGTACCACACACTCCTCCAGGAGGCTTATGACAAAACTCCTTCAACTCTTGACACATTTCCTTCCCAAAACTTTTCTAACAACTAAACCTTCAAGACAAGCTTATGTACAGCACTGTCAGCACCCCAAGCACCTTTTGATGTGCCCGAAGGTCTTTTTTTCTGGTCAATAAAGGAAAAAATAGCCCAAAACGCACACACACACACAGTTGCCCCTACACAAGTGACGGAGGCTCAGGCTCACCTGTCAACCATCAGTTCGCTGTTGCCCATCCACGGAATAAGATGCTTCCCCTTATCCAGGAACAACGCCTTCTCATTGTCACGAAATAGTTTGCAGGAATAGCCGAAGACGAGGAGCTCCTCGTGGCCGTTACTGGCGGCTTTGTCCCGGCCTTCCCACACGGTCCTCCCGAGCTCGGCCGCCATGTTGTGAGTCCCCCGCCTCCAGGGTTGCCAGATCCTAATTGCTGAAAGTAGCGAGCTGACCGTCTAAAAGTAGCGAATTTGTAATAAAAGTAGCCCAATTTTTTTTAGTCACATTCAAATTCAAAATTAGGAAATGTAGATGTTTATCTCTCAGAATGTTTGGTAATATGTTTATTGTTTGTGATGTGTTTATATGTATGTATTAACACGATGTACTGAACGGGGTGAGAATAGCTTGAGCTACCTCATCCCTTTGTGAGTATTTTACCTCAATAAACTTATTTCAATTTCAATTCAAAATTCAAATGTTTATTCAGGTAAAGTACATACATACAAGGTGTGATACAAATATTGATGAATTTATAGATAGAGCTAGTACATACAATGCCTAAAGCCACTATTACGCAAAGCGTTTCGGGCAGGAAAACGCCGAAGAGTAAAACTTAATACTAATTGAGATTAAAGTATAAAATGTGTTCAGAAAATATAAAAATAAAAAAAAGGGGGAACATGGCAGAAAAAAAACAAAAATACAATTTGGTCGACAAACAGCATTGTTTAAAAAAGCAGACATGGGAAATTGACATTATAGGGGTAAGGTAGGTTACAGGGAGCTAATTAGGTAGTGCTTAGTTTTTATCTTAAAACTGGTTGAGAGAGGTACAGTCTTTAACATGGTTGGGAAGGTCATTCCACATTCTGGGTCCCTTGATTTGTAGAGCATTTCTAGTTTGATTAAGTCGTACTCTTGGAATATCAAAAAGGTATTTGTTTCTGGTGTGGTGCTCATGGGTTCTGTTACAACCTTCTAGGAAGCGTTGAAGGTCAGGATTGACATTACAATTCAGAGTTTTAAATATATAGAGTACACAAGAGAGGATGTGCAGTGACTTAATATCTAACATATTCAGAGATTTGAGTAGGGGTACCGAGTGCTGTCTGGGGCCAGAGTTAGATATTGTTCTAATAGCAGCTTTGTGTTGGGTAATTAGAGGACGTAAATGAATTTGGGTAGTAGAACCCCAAGCACAAATACCATAGTTGAGATAAGGATAGATGAGAGAGTAATAGAGCGTCACCAGGGCAGAGCGAGGAACATAATATCTGATCTTAGAAAGAATGCCAACAGTTTTAGAAACTTTTTTTGCTATATTTAGAATGTGTCCCTGGAAATTCAGCTTGTTATCGATGAGGACACAAAGGAATTTACCATCAACTTTACTACTGATTTGTACATTGTTTATTCTTAGATTAATTTCATTTGAGGATTTATTACCAAACAAAATATAGAAAGTTTTGTCAATGTTAAGGGTGAGTTTGTTAGCAGTTAGCCAAAGATGGACTTTATTTAGTTCAGTATTCACAATGACATTTAGGGCAAGAGGGTCAGGACTGGAGAAAATGAAAGTTGTGTCATCAGCAAATAAGACTGGTTTGAGGTGTTGAGAGGCCTTTGGAAGGTCATTAATGTAGATGAGAAAGAGGAGAGGGCCAAGTATGCTGCCCAGTGGAACACCAATGTTGATAGGTAGAGGGTTCATTAAGCATCCCCTATTCAATCAGCGAGTGGTAGCTTATTGTGCACCCCGAAGCCCGACCAGTTGTGTAAGCGGACCCCAACCAGTTTTGTAACTGCAAGCCTAGCATGAATGAACTGAACAAAACCTCTGATGCCCAACTATGCACGAACCGAAGCCCGACCATGCACAACCAGAAGCTCAAATGACACCCCCGGAGCCCGACCAGTTACGTAACCGGAGCCCGACCAGTTGTGTAACCGGAGCCCGACCAGTTGTGTAACTGGAGCCCGACCAGTTGTGTAACTGGAGCCCGACCAGTTGTGTAACCGGAGCCCGACCAATTGTGTAAACAGACCCCGACCAGTTGTGTAACCAGACCCCGACCAGTTGTGTAACCGCAAACCTAGCATGAACGAACCGAACAATCAACATGTGAAGCACAACCATGCACGAACCGAAGCCCGACCATGCACAACCCGAAACCCAAGTAACACCCCCGGAGCCCGACCAGTTATGTAACCGGAGCCCGACCAGTTATTTAACCGGAGCCCGACCAGTTGTGTAACCCAAGCCCGACCAGTTGTGTAACCAGACCCCGACTAGTTGTGTAACTGCAAGCCCAGCATGAACGAACCGAACAAACAACATCTGAAGCACAACCATGCACGAACCGAAGCCCGACCATGCACAACCCGAAGCCCAAGTGACGCCCCCATAGCCCGACCAGTTGTGTAACCAGAGCCCGACCAGCTGTGTAACTGGACCCCCGACCAGCTGTGTAACTGGACCCCCGACCAGTTGTGTAACTGGACCCCCGACCAGTTGTGTAACTGGACCCCCGACCAGTTGTGTAACTGGACCCCCGACCAGTTGTGTAACTGTACCCCGACCAGTTGTCTAACTGGACCCCGACCAGTCGTCTAACTCTACCCCGACCAGTCGTCTAACTGGACCCCGACCAGTTGTCTAACTGGACCCCGACCAGTTGTCTAACTGGACCCCGACCAATTGTGTAAATGGACCCCGACCAGTTTTGTAACTGCAAGCCTAGCATGAATGAACTGAACAAAACCTCTGATGCACAACCATGCACGAACCGAAGCCCGACCATGCACAACCTGAAGCTCAAATGACACCCCCGGAGCCCGACCAGTTACGTAACCGGAGCCCGACCAGTTGTGTAACCGCAAGCCTAGCATGAACGAACCGAACAAACAACATGTGAAGCACAACCATGCACGAACCGAAGCCCGACCATGCACAACCCATAGCCCAAGTGACACCCCCGGAGCCCGACCAGTTATGTAACCGGAGCCCGACCAGTTATTTAACCGGAGCCCGACCAGTTGTGTAACCGAAGCCTCACCAGTTGTGTAACCGGACCCCGACCAGTTGTGTAACTGCAAGCCCAGCATGAACGAATTGTACAATCAACATGTGAAGCACAACCACGCACGAACCGAAACCCGACTTTACAGTGTAGCCCGACCAGTTGTGTAACCAGAGCCCGACCAGTTGTGTAACCAGAGCCCGACCAGTTGTGTAACCAGAGCCCGACCAGTTGTGTAACCAGAGCCCGACCAGCTGTGTAACCAGAGCCCGACCAGCTGTGTAACCAGAGCCCGACCAGCTGTGTAACCAGAGCCCGACCAGCTGTGTAACCAGAGCCCGACCAGCTGTGTAACCAAAGCCCGACCAGCTGTGTAACTGGATCCCGACCAGCTGTGTAACTGGATCCCGACCAGCTGTGTAACTGGACCCCCGACCAGCTGTGTAACTGGACCCCCGACCAGCTGTGTAACTGGACCCCGACCAGCTGTGTAACTGAACCCCGACCAGCTGTGTAACTGGACCCCGACCAGCTGTGTAACTGGACCCCGACCAGCTGTGTAACTGGACCCCGACTAGCTGTGTAACTGGACCCCGACCAGCTGTGTAACTGGACCCCGACCAGCTGTGTAACTGGACCCCGACCAGCTGTGTAACTGGACCCCGACCAGCTGTGTAACTGGACCCCGACCAGCTGTGTAACTGGACCCCGACCAGCTGTGTAACTGGACCCCGACCAGCTGTGTAACTGGACCCCGACCAGTTGTGTAACTGGACCCCGACCAGTTGTGTAACTGGACCCCGACCAGTTGTGTAACTGGACCCCGACCAGTTGTGTAACTGGACCCCGACCAGTTGTGTAACTGGACCCCGACCAGTTGTGTAACCGGATCCCGACCAGTTGTGTAACCGGACCCCGACCAGTTGTGTAACCGGACCCTGACCAGATGAGTAACTGGATCCCGACCAGTTGTGTAACCGGATCTCGACCAGTTGTGTAACCGGATCTCGACCAATTGTGTAAATGTACTCCGACCAGTTTTGTATTTTGACCCCAACCAGTTTTGTAACTACAAGCCTAGCATGAATGAACTGAACAAAACCTCTGATGCACAACCATGAACAAACCGAAGCCCGATCATGCACAACCCGAAGCCCAAGTGACACCCCCGGAGCCCGACCAGTTACGTAACCGGACACCGACCAGTTGTGTAACCGGAGCCCGACCAGTTATGTAACCGGAGCCCGACCAGTTGTGTAACCGAAGCCCGACCAGTTGTGTAACCAGACCCCGACCAGTTGTGTAACCAGACCCCGACCAGTTGTGTAACCACAAGCCTAGCATGAACGAATTGTACAATCAACATGTGAAGCACAACCATGCACGAACCGAAACCCGACTTTGCACAACCCGAAGCCCAAGTGACACCCCATAGCCCGAACAGTTATGTCACCGGAGCCCGACCAGTTGTGTAACTAGAGCCCGACCAGTTGTGTAACCAGAGCCCGACCAGTTGTGTAACCAGAGCCCGACCAGTTGTGTAACCAGACCCCGACCAGTTGTGTAACCAGATGCCCGACCAGTTGTGTAACCAGATGCCCGACCAGTTGTGTAACCAGATGCCCGACCAGTTGTGTAACCAGATGCCCGACCAGTTGTGTAACCAGAGCCCGATCAGTTGTGTAACCAGAGCCCGACCAGTTGTGTAACCAGAGCCCGACCAGTTGTGTAACCAGAGCCCGACCAGTTGTGTAACCAGAGCCCGACCAGTTGTGTAACCAGAGCCCGACCAGTTGTGTAACCGGATCCCGACCAGTTGTGTAACCGGATCCCGACCAGCTGTGTAACTGGACCTCCGACCAGCTGTGTAACTGGACCCCGACCAGCTGTGTAACTGGACCCCGACCAGTTGTGTAACTGGACCCCGACCAGCTGTGTAACTGGACCCCGACCAGCTGTGTAACTGGACCCCGACCAGCTGTGTAACTGGACCCCGACCAGTTGTGTAACTGGACCCCGACCAGTTGTGTAACTGGACCCCGACCAGTTGTGTAACTGGACCCCGACCAGATGAGTAACTGGATCCCGACCAGTTGTGTAACCGGATCCCGACCAGTTGTGTAACCAGACCCCGACCAGTTGTGTAACCGCAAGCCTAGCATGAACGAACCGTACAAACAACATGTGAAGCACAACCATGCACGAACCGAAGCCCGACCATGCACAACCCGAAGGCTAAGTGACACCCCCATAGACCGAACAGTTATGTGACCGGAGCCCGACCAGTTGTGTAACTGGACCCTGACCAGTTGTGTAACTGGACCCTGACCAGTTGTGTAACAAGAGCCCAACCAGTTGTGTAACAAGAGCCCAACCAGTTGTGTAACAAGAGCCCAACCAGTTGTGTAACAAGAGTCCAACCAGTTGTGTAACAAGAGCCCAACCAGTTGTGTGACAAGAGTCCAACCAGTTGTGTAACAAGAGCCCAACCAGTTGTGTAACAAGAACCCAACCAGTTGTGTAACTGGACCCCGACCATTTGTGTAACTGGACCCCCGACCAGTTGTGTAACTAGACCCTCGACCAGTTGTGTAACTGGACCCCCGACCAGTTGTGTAACTGGACCCCCGACCAGTTGTGTAACTGGACCCCCGACCAGTTGTGTAACTGGACCCCGACCAGTTGTCTAACTGGACCTCGACCAGTTGTCTAACTGGACCTCGACCAGTTGTCTAACTGGACCTCGACCAGTTGTCTAACTGGACCCCGACCAGTTGTCTAACTGGACCCCGACCAATTGTGTAAATGGACCCCGACCAATTGTGTTAATGGACCCCGACCAGTTTTGTAACTGCAAGCCTAGCATGG
This sequence comes from Procambarus clarkii, assembly GCF_040958095.1. Classification (NCBI taxonomy): domain Eukaryota; kingdom Metazoa; phylum Arthropoda; class Malacostraca; order Decapoda; family Cambaridae; genus Procambarus; species Procambarus clarkii. The sequence continues at coordinate 10,789,303 of NC_091235.1, forward strand.
ACGAACCGTACAAACAACATGTGAAGCACAACCATGCACGAACCGAAACCCGACTTTGCACAACCCGAAGCCCAAGTGACACCCCCATAGCCCGAACAGTTATGTGACCGGAGCCCGACCAGTTATGTAACCGGAGCCCGACCAGTTATTTAACCGGAGCCCGACCAGTTGTGTAACCGAAGCCTCACCAGTTGTGTAACCGGACCCCGACCAGTTGTGTAACTGCAAGCCTAGCATGGACGAACCGTACAAACAACATGTGAAGCACAACCATGCACGAACCGAAACCCGACTTTGCACAACCCGAAGCCCAAGTGACACCCCCATAGCCCGAACAGTTATGTGACCGGAGCCCGAACAGTTGTGTAACCAGAGCCCGACCAGTTGTGTAACCAGAGCCCGACCAGTTGTGTAACCAGAGCCCGACCAGTTGTGTAACCAGAGCCCGATCAGTTGTGTAACCAGAGCCCGACCAGTTGTGTAACCAGAGCCCGACCAGCTGTGTAACTGGACCCCCGACCAGTTGTGTAACTGGACCACGACCAGCTGTGTAACCGGATCCCGACCAGCTGTGTAACTGGACCCCCGACCAGCTGTGTAACTGGACCCCGACCAGCTGTGTAACTGGACCCCGACCAGCTGTGTAACTGGACCCCGACCAGCTGTGTAACTGGACCCCGACCAGTTGTGTAACTGGACCCCGACCAGCTGTGTAACTGGACCCCGACCAGCTGTGTAACTGGACCCCGACCAGTTGTGTAACTGGACCCCCGACCAGTTGTGTAACTGGATCCCGACTAGTTGTGTAACCGGACCCCGACCAGTTGTGTAACTGGACCCCGACCAGTTGTGTAACTGGACCCCGACCAGATGAGTAACTGGATCCCGACCAGTTGTGTAACCGGATCCCAACCAGTTGTGTAACCGGATCTCGACCAATTGTGTAATTGTACCCCGACCAGTTTTGTATTTTGACCCCAACCAGTTTTGTAACTACAAGCCTAGCATGAATGAACTGAACAAAACCTCTGATGCACAACCATGAACAAACCGAAGCCCGATCATGCACAACCCGAAGCCCAAGTGACACCCCCGGAGCCCGACCAGTTACGTAACCGGAGCCCGACCAGTTATGTAACCGGAGCCCGACCAGTTATGTAACCGGAGCCCGACCAGTTGTGTAACCGAAGCCCGACCAGTTGTGTAACCAGACCCCGACCAGTTGTGTAACCGCAAGCCTAGCATGAACGAACCGTACAAACAACATGTGAAGCACAACTATGCACGAACCGAAGCCCGACCATGCACAACCCGAAGGCCAAGTGACACCCCCGGAGCCCGAACAGTTATGTGACCGGAGCCCACCAGTTGTGTAACTGGAACCCCATTAGTTGTGTAACTGGACCCCGACCATTTGTGTAACAAGAGCCCAACCAGTTGTGTAACAAGAGCCCAACCAGTTGTGTAACAAGAGCCCAACCAGTTGTGTAACAAGAGTCCAACCAGTTGTGTAACAAGAGCCCAACCAGTTGTGTAACAAGAACCCAACCAGTTGTGTAACTGGACCCCGACCATTTGTGTAACCGGAGCCCGACCAGTTGTGTAATTGCAAGCCTAGCAAGCAAATATCTCACCCCCCCCCCCCACCAATTTGCTAAGTGGGGTGCCACAGGGGTCCGTTTTGGGGCCAATCAATGACATAGATGAGAATATTATAAACCAAATCAAATTTCCAGATGATACTAAGATCTATGGTAAAGTGGGAAATGAAAGCCATATTGAAACCTTACAAAGAGATCTACATGAACTCCACAAATGGTTAGATGACTTTTTAATGTCGATAAATGCAAGACCTTGCATGTGGGGCACAACAATCCACGTCACAACTACCAAACTGACAGCACTACCTTTCAACAGGTAGATAAAGAAAAGGTCTTTGGAGTCAGAATCCATCACGTGAGGCATAATACACAACTACCAAATCATCAACATTATCTTGGAGTCAGAATCCATCAATCACTGATAGTTGTACAACAAGTGGAAGCGGCCGGCAGTAAAAAAGCAAACCAAACCCTGGGAATAGTCACGCGTACCTTTACCTTCAAGTAAAAGAAAGTAGACCTTCAATTGTATAGGTTTCTGGTGCGCCCCCACATGAATTATTGCATCCAGGCATGGAGACCATCTTCAGAAAGACATAGCTGCTCTGGAGCCATGTCTTACCAGAGCTATGGAGCTATGTCTTATGACAAAAATCATACCAGAGCTTAGTTATCTCTCGTATCAGGAACAGTTGAGGACCACAGGGCTAACAACATCACAAACCAGGCATGACAGGGCGGACTTCACAGAAACCTTTAAAATACTAAACAATTTGGAGAATGTCGATCAGGACAATGTCTTCAAAAGGTCAGATGTTACACGAACAAGGAGCAACGGGTTCAAACTCAACAAGCCAGAATGTTGGATAAGAAACAGCAAATGCCTTTTTATCTATAGCGTTGTAAATCCGTGGAACCGCCTACCCGCCGAAGCCGTAATCGCCGAAACTCTTCTGAGTTTTAAAATACAGCTGGAAAAGATCATCAGGACAAATGGGGGGACCTTTGACAAGCCGCCGGATTACTGTCCTCATCGAGGCCACTAGTGTTAGTGGCCCTCAGGTAAATTCAGTTCCTGGAGGGGTGTCCCCACTCCTTCCCGTTGCGAAGTTGTTCATCTATTTGTACAGAGGACTGTCGCTTGTTACTAAACTTAGTTTTTAAACTATTAACTTGATGAAATAATATTACCTTATACGCGAGAATAATTCTGAATTCGCACTGCGATAAAATTGACGAACACGGGTTGGGCGGCGGCGTAGGCGAGCCTGGCCTGAGGACAGGCAACTGTAAATGCTTCACCCTCAACATACTTCAAGTGCAAATAATTGCCAACAGAACCTAAATACCGAACCTACTATACGCCTAATTAAACATAGAATATAAAATTAATTTATACGCGATAAAAACTATTTTTAATACACAGTACGTGGAAGTCGATAATAAATGCGTCTTGGGAGGTGGAGGGTCGACCGCCGCGTTAACGAACCTAGCCTGAGGACGGGGTGGTTTAACACTATGGGGAAATGTATTCTACATAATATCCTACCCATATAATGTTAGCAAATCATGATCAACAAAATCTTCCACAATATCCGAAAGAGGACAGACTATTTAGCATTAGTGGAATACAAACATTTGAATACTACAGAACCCCGATGAAACAAAAAATACGGAAACAATGATCCTCGGAGACATTACAAAAACTCGATGTTATAATAGCGAATAAATGTATAATGCATTAAGCATTGTAGGCGGAGGTAGACTATATATTCCTGCTACCTCCCAACTGCTCAGATAGCAAAAAATAATTATCAGCCTTACCTACATGGGAGCGACATACTCACGCCGCCGCTGCTACCTGACGACTGGCGGGGTCAGCGTCGATGACCCGTAAGCGTCCAACCGACCCAGAGACCCTCTGCCTAAAATTATTTGAACGCCATATTGAAATTCCTAACGTATCGTGCCAGGAGTGTGCAAATTAAATTAATATTTATATGCATTATAGGCCTTTCTAAAGTAATTTATAGATATGAATATCATATATTGTCTAACAAACGAATTATTTAGGTTAATATTTTAATTATGCCAGATACAAGTCTCATCGCACACAATTTCAATTTCTTTCGCACACAAGAAGATTCGTCAGCGGATTTTTTATATTTTTTTTTTATTTATATATAAAAAGAGTTCTTAAATTCTTGTAAAGCCACTAGCATGCATAACGTTTCTAGCAAGTCCTTAATTCTATTTTTTTCCCCGGAATACGAGCCGCCAAATCGTTTAACAACCTATTCTCTGCTGGGTAAACAGTTAAGGATTGTCGCCCGGTCATTCCTTCCCGGCCAGCAGGTCACAGCGCTGGCGAAGAGCCGGGCGCGTGCTTTACCACTACGCCACAGAGACTGCTTCGTGGCGTAGTGGAATTTGGAATTTTGAAACCTGACTAACCTAGCTCAACCCAACCTAACGTAACCCAAATTAAACCAATTTAATCCAACAGAGCCCAATGCAGCCTAACCTTAATAACGTAACCTAATACAGCCTAGCATAACAATACATCTGGTTTTAAAACAAAATGAGTTTAGCCTGTAACGTACGATTATGTAACGTTATTGAGTAGATTAGATACACAGTGTTTAGTGGGTTTTCATATTTATTTAGTAGTCTTGGATACAGCAGTGTCGTAGACGTTGAGACGGAGCTTGGAGCAGAGCAGAGAGCTGAGTGTGGCCGGAGTCGCGGAGCTCTATGTGGGAGAACGTGGCGGCTCGATTGGGGAATCGTGATAGTCTGAACTCATGTCAGGACCTAGGTTTAGTTATCTCAGGAGAGAAAACAGATACTAAATCGGCGCCCACCCAGGCAGGGAGGAGCTGTTCGCAAGATGCAACTGTCTGATGTCTCCCAGCTTGACTATGTAAACAGATTCAAATACCTTGGCCTTGAGGTGCCACTGTACGGTCCTGTTGTATTCAGATTTGGGAGTCAGTATAAAGAGAGGCTTCGAGCTCTCAAGGCTGTTGAAGGTTATCACTCAGGCTATGGTGCCATTGTCAGAATTGTCAAAATGATGTACCTTGCATACATCAGATCTTTAGTGGATTATGCTGCACCTCTGCTTGTTTTGATGCCTGAAAGAAAGCTTAGAGGGCTTGAAAAATTGCAGAACGAAGCCTTGAGAATAATCCTTGGGTGCCCTCGTACCACAAAGATACTTAATATGAGAAAGGAACTTAATATTCCGAGCGTTGTTGATCGTGTTACTGAAATTAACTGTCAAATTGGTATAAAAATGCTTAGGCTAACTCATCTTAACCCTTGCACAGAAGCCCTCCAGAATTTCTTTATTGAAGATCAGCATTGTTCCAAATGGATAACTAAAACTGGAACTCATCTCAGAATGTATCAGGTTCACAATTTGTACCAAGAGAAACAACAACGGCACTTTCCTGCACCGTGGGAGGTTACACCTTTTCCAATTTTAATCCCTCCCTTTCCACCAAAGAAGCAAATTAGAGATCAGCCCAAGCTTCGTCTTGAGGCAAAGCTCAACGCCTTAAGCCATATTGATGCTCTGTCCACAGAACATTCTCTCTCTCAAATCATATACACTGATGGTTCCCTACACCGCTCCACGGGTGCAGCTGGAAGTGCAGTTGTCCTGACAATGGGCGATGGCTTGAATTTTGAGTGGCGAGTCCGTATAAACAACTGGGCCTATACCCTTCAGACCGAACTATTTGCCTTGATCCTTGCACTGAAATGTGTACAAGTCTCCAAACTTTATACATTAATTGTAAGTGACTCCTTATCATCTTTAATTGCTCTCATCTCTTTAAGACATAACTGTAACATGCTCGTGTCCGAAGCTAGACACAAATACAACAAAATTATTAAGGATGGTAACAGAGTCCATTTCATGTGGTCTCCATCTCATGTTGGCCTCCGAATGCATGATAGAGCTGATAAGTTAGCCAAAGAATCTGCCTTTAAAGGAGCCGTTGAGTGTAACCTTGGATTGTCAATGAACAATCTGAGAGCAGCAGTACACCGAGAACTTCAACAAGATCTTGTAGATCTGAAGCAAAGTGAAATCGACAGCAGTAATTCCATCTATCATCATACTATCATGCAAGAGGAGCCACACATCTATGGTTCATCCAATAAAATCAGCAGACTTCTAGATATTACTACTGCTCGGCTTAGACTCGGTTACAAGTATCTCTGGGAATTCTCATTATCTGCCGATGTAGATCTGACCAAATGTAAACTGTGTCAAGAAAATTATTCGCACACCCTCCGTCACTATGTGATGGAGTACGAAAAGATACGTGAATTCAGAGGCAATGCTATAACAAATGTTCCAGTGATGTGTCAATATTTCATTCAAAATGATCTGCTACCAGAAATTGTAGCCAAATATTCCAGTTTGCTAACTGTAGGTAGCAACTAAGTGATTGTAACCTATCCACCGCTGCCCACTGGATGGGGGCGGTGTGCAGGACAAACATATCAATTGTGACACTAGCTCTCCACATATGTCAGTTGCTTAATTTAGAAACTGTACTTGTGGTCGATCTCGAACCCATTGTTGATGTGACGACTTATATTGAATTTTGTAACTAGCTCATCAAGATTGTAAACTTGCTTAGCTAAATGAATTGTGGGATTCAGTCCCTGAGCCCATTATGTGCCTCTGTAACCCTTTCCACAACCGCCCACAAGATGGGTATGGGGTGCATAATAAATGAACTATACTAACTCTGAACTCATGGGGGAACGAGAGCATTGTAGCTTGATGCGGTCGTAGTCTGCTGTCTGCTCTGTGTCGAAGCTTGTAGCGTCTTGGGGTCAATTAGAACTCTACACGCCGAGTGCTACATTCTTGAGGTTGAAGAGGTGAGGTAAATCCAAAGTGTCTGTACTGGAGTTATCTGACTCACTGTGGAAATTGTACTGTTCGACCTCTTCTGTTGTTGTTATAGATTCAGCTACTCGTAACAAGTTCCAAGTAGCACGGGCTATGGTGAGCCCGTAACTTACCTGGCACAGGAGCGGGGCAAGTAGCACGGGCTATGGTGAGCCCATAGTGGACCTAATGATGACCTGACGTCGCTCTTCGATTGATTGATGAAGATTAAGCCACCCAAAAGGTGACACGGGCATGAATAGCCCGTAAGTGGTGGCTCTTTTGAGCCATTACCAGTATCAAGAGCTGATCTGTGGAGGGGCGACTGCACCCTGCGTGACGGGAGATGTCTCCCGTGGTCGCTCTTCGATTGATTGATGAAGATTAAGCCACCCAAGAGGTGGCACGGGCATGAATAGCCCGTAAGTGGTGGCCCTTTTGAGCCATTACCAGTATCAAAAGCTGATACTGGAGATCTGTGGAGGCGCGACTGCACCCTGCGTGACGGGAGATGTCTCCCCCGTGAATGTGTTAAGATGAACATGAAGCCACCCAAAAGATGGCATGGGCATGAGTAGCTCGTAAGTGGTGGCCCTTTTGAGCCGTCACCAGTATCAATAGATGATACTGGAGATCTGTGGAGGTGCGACTGCACCCTGCGTGACGGGAGATGTCTCCCGGACCAAATGATGACCAAATGGTGGTCGCTCTTCTCATATCGCTTGCTTATATTTGGTGACTACACCTCAGTTCCCTCTAACAGGATGAAAAAAGTATTACCTGTAATTGGGGAAAGGATTATAGCTTCTGTAATTAGTGCTAATTAGTTATGCCATTAAGATAATGAGAGACTGGAGCGAGTATAATGTTTACTCGCTACACTTATATTCGGTGACTACACCTCAGCCTCCTCCAACCAGGATGGAAAGAATGTTACCTGCCAATAGGGATAGGATGTTGACCAGACCACACACTAGAAGATAAAGGGACGACGACGTTTCGGTCCGTCCTAGACCATTCTCAATCGAAACGTCGTCGTCCCTTCACCTTCTAGTGTGTGGTCTGGTCAGCATACTTCAGCCACGTTATTGTGACTCATCGCCTGCACAGGGATAGGATTATAGCGTGTGTAGTTAGTGCTAATTAGTTATGCCATTAAGATAATGAGAGACTGTAGTGAGTATATTTCCTGTACTTGCTACAAGCCGAATCGTCTCGTGTCCGAAACGACCATTGTGTAACCAGAGCCCGAGCAGTTGTGTACCCACAAGCCTAGGAAACAAATACCTAACTTAACCAGACAAACACCTTTCTAACTCTACCAAAGTAGGGAGGGTCCCCAAACTAGAACGTGGTTATAAGTATAGGTCCACAGGCATGGGCCCCAGTGCCCATCATCTGGGTTGGGGGGCAACAGTGCATTGCTTGCTCAGAGTATAATGCTGCTAACACAGTCCTGCCTTCAATAAGCAAACTTTTCAGGATTATTTAATTAGCTAAGATTTATCTGAATTTACCAGAGGGTCACTATCTCTCAGTGAGGATAGGAAGCCGGCGGCTTGTCAAATGTCCCCTATTTGCCCTGGTGATTTTATCGAGGAATGTTTTATCATTTACGGCTTCGTCGGGAAGGTGGTTTCCCTGAATTTACTCGAGGGTGGCCCTCAGGCAAATTCAGGTATCTCTCTCTAGTGGTCTCGACGAGGACAGGAAGGTTGTCTGGCTTGTCGAAGGCCCCTCCCATTTGTTTTGGGGATTTTATCGAGCAATGTTTTGGCATTTACGACTTCGGCGGGTATGCGTTTCCACAACGTTATAATTCTATGGGTGAAAACAAATATTTTCCATCCTTCAGTGTGGCTTGTTGAGCTCGTTTCTCCTTGTTCGTCTTACATCTAACCTTTTGAAGAAGTGTTCGGGGTCAATATCTTCCAAACTGTTCAGTAATTTAAATGTTTTGCTGAGAGCAGCCCTGTCATGTCTGATCTCTGGCCCTCAACCGTTCCTGGTATGAAAGTTGACTTAGTTCGGAAAAGATTTTAGTCGCCCGGTGTTGAACTTTCTCCACAGCAGATATGTCTTTCTGAAGATGAGGTCTCAATGCGTGGATATAATAATCCAAGTGGAAGCACACCAGAGATTTATACAGTTGTATAACTACCTTTTCCTTCGTCAAAATTTCGTTTGACTATTCCTAGCATTTGGTTTGCTTTTATAACTGCATCTCCCATTTGTTGTACAACTATCAGTGATTGGTGGATTCTGACTCCAAGATAATGTTGATGCTTTGGTAGTTGTGCATTGTTATGCCCCACATGGGTGAAACAAACATCTGTTTTCTGTCTTGTCCTCTGGCTTGTTGAACCTGAAATCGTTGTTCCTTATTTGTGATTGATTGATGAAAATTAAGCCACCAATGAGGTGGCACGGCCATAAACAGCCCGTAACCTAGTTTGTATTGTTGTTGTTTTAAACTCAGCTACACTGAACAAAAAGTTCCAAGCAGCACGAGCTATTGTGGGCCCGTAGTGGACTTGGCACAGGAGCGGGGCTGTAACTCCTTATTTGTGATTGATTGATGAAGATTAAGCCACCCAAGAGGTGGCACGGGCATGAATAGCCCGTAAGAGGAAGATTTTTTTTGGAGTGAATGTGATTTTTGGTCGTGAAAGGATATACTGCATGTTGTGCTCGCATTTAAATCGTCAGTCTGTGGCTGCTATCGCGGGGTGCTTGTTTGTGTTGCATCTGACCATAAATAATCATCATTAAGTTTCTTAACATTAATGGCCAAAATTAGCACATCTTGCTTTTAAATTAGCCCAAAAAGTAGCAAGTAGCGAAATAAACATTTTGGGAGCGCGGGGCTCTCAAAAGTAGCCCAATTCGCTACTTGTAGCCCAATCTGGCAACACTGCCCGCCTCGCCTCCCTCACAACACTCCCCTTCTCCCCCTTAATATTAACACCCAGTTACCACTAGGCCCAATAAACGCTTAAGTTAATTTATTACGGTGTTTATTTGGGGTGTAAACTACATTTGGTGGTTTAATATAGAACATAAATATTGACATTCATTACGTCTAGATGGACTCCTTCTGCATTCATTGTTGCTGTAAGATGGAGGCTTAACAATATAAAAAATGCACTTATTTGATTATATTTTAATTACTTTCAATTTATAAATTAACGAAGTGATAATTCACAAACAAATGCTCTCATTCTGTCATATATAGAGGATCACCCATCCATCTCGTGATTACAATACCTGAATTTACCTGAGGGACATCATCTCACTAGTGGCCTCAACGAGGACAGGAAGCCGGTGTGTTGTCAAAGGTCCTCTCCCCCATTTGTCCGCATGATTTTATCCAGCTGAATCTTCAACTGAAGCAACGTTTGGGTATTTACAGACAATACCCTAAGAGTGAAAACAAAAAATAATTCTGGTTTGTTAAGCCTGAAGCTGTTACTCCTTGTATGAGTTACTTCTGATCTCTTTAAGAAGTGGTCTGGATCAATATCCTCCAAGTTTTTAGTATTTTAAAAATTTCTATGCGATCACCCCTGTCATGTCTAGTCTGCAGTAGTTTTTTTTCAGTCTGTTATCATTTTACTATACACAAAGAACAGCATATCCACATATCATCATACGTCTGTTTTGAACGTGTTAAATTTGATAAATATTTCGTCTATCATGCATCCAGCACCCATTTGTTACACACCCCCAGGAAGCAGCCCATAGCAGCTGTCTAACTCCCAGGTACCTATTTACTGCTAGGTAACAGGGGCATCAGGGTGAAAGAAACATTTTGCCCATTTGTCTCTGCCTCCACCGGGGATCGAACCTGGAACCTCAGGACTACGAATCTGAAAGCGCTGTCCACCCAGCTGTCAGGCGCCCTATCAAGAAGCATAGTTTCCTATCACTCCAGTTAAAGGTGACTGCAGGTCCCATTGTCGAGGACAGGAGGCTTTTACTTAGGTTTATTGAGCTCCTCCCTAGCCCAACTACAGACCTTTCCTGGGCTTGCAACGCATAACAAAGGCCTAACTCCCAGGTATCCACTTTACTTTTAAGTGAACCGCAGCATCAGGTAAAAGGAAACAGGTACAACCACTTTCGTCCTGCCCCGGGGATTGAATCCGTTGTGAGTCGAGGATGTAAGGACTGTAAGGGACACAGTTCCTTTCCATTAAATAATCATTAATCAACCTAAAGTGGGTGGAAATGGGTAGTTTTCCATTTTTTATTTCGTTGCTACGGAGACGGTTAAGGAGGAAGGCAAGATATGATACACGAAGTTGGTTTTGGTGAAATGTTCCCATTTTCTTTTGCACTGTGAAAGTAAGGCCGAGCGAATAATCAGATAATAATATGTGAAAAATGTGGATTTTGAGAATAGGGCGCACACCTGATTGGGTAGATTTTGCTGTTATATCTTCTTGATGAAGGCTCAACCAATCAACACAGCCACTCTCCCAGTCAAAAAAGGTGTCCAGCAGCTGGACACCCTCATAAATACTGTCTAGCAGTATCCTCCCCCGCGATAGCAGCTTGACGATTAAATGCGACCTCAGAACACTGAAGAGATTTACTGAACAAAAAAATTGTACCACTTACGGGCTATTCATGCCCGTGCTACCTCTTGGGTGGCTTAATCCTTATCAATCATCAATCGCTCAACCAACATTACTAGGTACTCAGCACAGCAACTTGTTTGATATTGCTAAGATATAGCCAGCATTGGATTTATGTAACCAAAGGGTTGGGGCTTTTCTGTAACCATAGAGGTTGAGGATATTAAAAGATTTGCTAACCAAAATCATTTTATTTATAAAAATATGAGGATCAGCTTACAATAGTTGCTCGGTAGGTACAGTAATTGCAGGTTTTATAAAACAATTATTACCCATAGCGTTTCGGCCATAATTTAAGATAATTCATGAATTGAATGTTACTAACTACTTCTTTCAGAGTCAGCTAAGGTCGCAACCCCATCTCCAGGTTGGTGAATCCCATCCTTTGAGCACTTAAGAGTTCTGGCCAATGAACGCGTCCCAGTTTTTTTTCTTTGTAAGCGTCAAGCCACCACGACTATATACTTGGAAGGGATCAGGATAAGGATTTGGGATGAGACGGGAGTAAGGAATGGTGCCCAACGACTTGGACGGTCGGGGATTGAACGCCGACCTGCATGAAGCGAGATCGTCGCTCTGCCGTCCAGCCTTAGTGGTTTAGACGCGTCCCAGTTGTTGATGAATGGTAATTCACAACAAAAACAATGCCTTTAAAGTCGGCATTTTATCTCGATTACCCATGAAAACCCCTCAACACCAACAACGTACCTCGGTAGCACTCCACATACAATAGGAACCACTTCTTGTTTTTCCTAATCATATCTAGATGATATGATTAGGAAAAACTTCCTTCAAAGTTCAAAAATGAACTTCAATCTATTTATAAGTTCCTCACTTTTACCTTTGCCAACGCTGTTCCCTCCAACCAACAGGCAGACAGTAAGCTTGTTACCATCGCCGACCAAAATGTTCTCCACACTGTCTGCTATGTCAACTATACCAGCACCAGGAAAAACGAATCCTAACCTATTCTGAGCATCTCTTGAACAAGAGTCCTGTCTACGCATCTTATTTGAGAATCTCCAAAAGTAAGATTTTCCAACTTCTCTTGAGTCACTTTGTTGCCCTTCCTCCTGCATCCTTGCTCCAAAATATCTGTGTCCACTGTCGGGCGAGCAGTTGCCTCCATCGAGCACTCATTCTCCAGTACGGAAAATGTGTTGGAGATTTTCACAATGGGTACTAAAGGCCTTTTCATTGTCCACCTAGGGCTCTTGTCCTTGGAGACAAACCAATTTATTTTCACAGGGACGCCATCCGCCGCGTACAGTTGCCCGTCCATCTTCATCCTGTTGCCACACACAATTCCGCATCTGCTATAATACTTCTTTCGTCAGCTGCTCTAAATTTCTTCTCATGACAGAACACAGATCCATCAACTTACGCACCAATCTTCGCTCCATCTCAACTAAGTTAAGATCCGTAAAGTAACCCTCTAGCTTGAGCAACACTCAGACTCGTACAGCCTTGAACCATTGATCCTGGTTACCTTAAGGTGGTTCCCAGGATCAATGGCCCAGCTGCCCGGTCTCCCATCCAGACCTCCGGGTAATTGGAAGTCTGTCAACCAAGTTGCAACAATAATAATAACAATACAATAAATATAATAATAACATTAAAATAAGGAGAGTCTGAAGGGGAACTTTATATATAAATTATTACTATTCCAATGAGAAACATCATAGTGGTATCTTTGTATCTCTCAATAGTATTCATGGGGATGACTTCCTCATGATCATCAAGAGCTTGAATTGGCCAAAGTGACTGGATGCTGTAACTTCAGGAGCATGTTGTTGTTGGTGGCAGTGCCCTGGCCGACAACTTGCTGTAGTTGGAGGAGCGTGTGGTTGGTGGCAGTGCCCTGGCCGACAGCTTGCTGTAGTTGGAGGAGCGTGTGGTTGGTGGCAGTGCCCTGGCCAACAGCTTGCTGTAGTTGGAGGAGCGTGTGGTTGATGGCAGTGCCCTGACTGACAACTTGCTGTAGTTGGAGGAGCGTGTGGTTGGTGGCAGTGCCCTGACCGACAACTTGCTGTAGTTGGAGGAGCGTGTGGTTGGTGGCAGTGCCCTGACCGACAACTTGCTGTAGTTGGAGGAGCGTGTGGTTGGTGGCAGTGCCCTGACCGACAACTTGCTGTAGTTGGAGGAGCGTGTGGTTGGTGGCAGTGCCCTGGCCGACAGCTTGCTGTAGCTGGAGGAGCGTGTGGTTGGTGGCAGTGCCCTGGCCGATAGCCTGACACAACTGGTGATCACGTTTGTCACCCCATCCACCGTTCGGCTTTATCAAACTGGTAGTTTTTAACTGGAGGCCAAGCAACTTTAACACTGCTGGAAAGAGCCACTGGGAATTTATTTCGTAGTAATATGCTTGTGATTTGATCTCGTCTTTAACATTGCAGCCGTTCTTTTTCACATGGGTGCCACTGTGGGTAGAAATCAGAGTGAAGCGACTTATAATGAATAATTATTACTCGATATAATCGAACTGAGAGTTAGGCAATTATTGTGGGGTTGTATCCCGGGTAAGGTCAATAATTGGCCTGGAGGCTGTTGTTGTTGTTGTTGTTATAGATTCAGCTACCGGGAACAAAAAGTTCCAAGTAGCACGGGCTATGGTGAGCCCGTACTTACCTGGCACAGGAGCGGGGCATGATGTGTCAGAGTAACTCATCCTCTACGACACTCATATATATAATAACCGTATGCATATGAAGCGCCACAATAACGTGGCTGAAACATGTTGACCAAACCACACACTAGAAATTAAAGAGACGACGACGACGACGTTTCGATCCGTCCTGGTTTTGATCCGTCCGTTATCAAGTCGACTGTCAAGTCAAATCACAATCGACTTGATAATGGTTCAGAACGGACCGAAACGTCGTCGTCTCTTCAATTTCTAGTGTGTGGTTTGGTCAACATAATAAACGTAAACATGTTAACCAAACCACACACTAGAAAGTGAAGGGACGACGACGTTTCGTTCCGTCCTGGACCATTCTCAAGTCGATTGTGGTCCAGGACGGACCAAAACGTTGTCGTCCCTTCACTGTCTAGTGTGTGGTTTGGTCAACATACCTCAGCCACGTTATTGTGACTCCTCGCCTGCTAACGTAAACATGACCGCGCGCTTACCAGCTCCCGGCGTGGAGGACCCTGGAGAAGGTCAGAGCCAACATGGCCAGCCGGGGCTTGCAGCAGCTCTGCACCAGCCGGAGGAGCGTCCAATCCCAGTTGTAGTCGTCGAAGGTGCAGAAGAGCTCGTCGCACGCTCTTATCACCCTCCAAGTGTCTTTGTTGAACGAGTAGCCTAAGTTGTGTTGTGTCACGTGCCAGTCGCTGATCACAGCCTATGCGAGTGAGACGTACAAAGTTACGGAACGTTACGGCATATCACAATCGACTTGAGAATGGTCCGGGACGGACTGAAACGTCATCGTCTCTTCACTTTCTAGTGTGTGGTTTGGTTAACATGTTTATGTTTATTATGTTGACAAGACCACACACTAGAAATTGAAGAGACGACGACGTTTCGGTCCGTCCTGGACCATTATCAAGTCGATTGTGGTCCAGGACGGATCGAAACGTCGTCTCTTTAATTTCTAGTGTGTGGTTTGGTCAACGCATATTTTGAGGTTTTCTTGAGATGATTTCGGGGCCTAGCGTCCCCGCGGTCCGGTCCTCGACGAGGCCTCATTTTTGTTACACATCCCCAGGAAGCAGCCCGTAGTAGCTGTCTAACTCCCAGGTACCTATTTATTGCTAGGTAACAGGGGCATCAGGGTGAAAGAAACTGACCATTTGTTTTCGCCTCCACCGGGGATCGAACCCGGAACGTCAGCACTACGAATCCGAAGCGCTGTTCACTCAGCTGTCAGGTTCCTGTTATGCTGCCAGGCATGATAAGGGTCCAGCACGGACTGAAATGTCGTTCATTTCATTTAATTTCTTATGTCTGGGTTGGGTTATTTATGTATACAGCTCATAATTTATTTTATATTATTTCAGGCAATAGAGAAAAAAGTTAAATGAGTTTGATAAAACTGCAAACTGCACTTTACTGAATAAATCAAATCAGTTTGCTTGGATGCACCTGACATTGTCTGAGGATTTTTACAGAATATTACCTAGACTGAGACCTAGTTTACATTGAAAAAAATATTTAAGGTTAACGAACAAAGCCAGACTCGCTTCACTGTCGACAGTAAATACAACTATAGTTTAACTGAAAACTCACACCCCAGAACATATGCAACATATGAGTTTCAATATGCAACTTGAGTTTTCAGTTGCATATTGTCCTGGGGACCATTCAGGCTTGTTCGCAACTATAGTTTAGTTATTAACTTAAATACTAAAACTCTCAAGTTGTTCGAAAACTTAATCATAATGAACGTATTGCCTGATCACGACTCACTCTAAACACCTGATGCTTGTGTTCACTTAGGGAGCTGGGAGTTAGTCAACTGTTGTGGGTTGCATCCTGGGGAGGGTCAGTCGTCGGCTTATGGAGACCCCGACAACAAGAAGCTATATAATATATAAAGAAACAAGCTGGGTACTAGACACGGGAGACATCTCCCGTCACGCAGGGTGCAGTCGCACCTCCACAGATCTCCAGTATCAGCTCTTGATACTGGTAATAGCTCAAAAGGGCCTCCACTTACGAGCTATTCATGCCCGTGCCACCTTTTGGGTGGCCTAATCTTCATCAATCAATCGGGTACTAGACTATCTGACAGGAAGAAAGCATATGGGGCACTAGGGGTTGATGCAAAGTTTCTGGCTTCGGACCAACCATATTGAGAGATGCGGATATTTGATGAACTCATAACTAGCTCTTGATCTATATTTTAGAATCCCTCATATAGACCTATGCTTGCTAATACAAGAACTATGATAATAGACAGAATTCAGTAATATGTTATTCTTTATAACGGATATAAAATAAAATTGTGTTACACAAATTTCCGAGGCAGATATATCGGGGGAAAAATATAAGAGAAAAAGGAGGCGAGACTCACAGTATTCCCATGGGGGTCACCATTCACTCTCTTGTAGTTGCCGAGAGCGATCACCTGACAGTAGTGACAGAGGTGCTCCTTGTCCTCGAGGAGTCGGTGGAGGACGTGGAGGAGATCTGGGGCCAGATAGTGGTCCTCCTCCAGAAACACCACCCACCCTGCCGCCTCTCGCGTGGCCCGTAGCTCCTCGAACACTCTGTAATCAAGTCACTCGTATTAGGGTGGCGAAAATGCAAGAGAATTTCTTGCATTTTCTGCAAAAAATTGCAGAAAAAATAGCTTTGCCGTCAAAAATTTTCTCTCTGTACTCCAACAGGAGACGGAGAGGAAACCCATTAAAAAAAAATTAAATTTTAAATTTTGCCCCGAGGGGCGAGTTTATTGGGCAGCGCCACTCATCCTGGGAGTGGACATACCGCCATAGAAGCATGTACAACACTCATGTATAGGGTAGGGGTAGAAATAGCCTAAGCTACTCTATCCCTTTGAGATGTATTTCTTTCTTGTCTCAATAAACATACTTGAACTTGAAGTATACACAGGTATATACACAGAGGTTTCTAGCCCCGATGACGGGAATTAAAATTAGTTTTTATTGGTTATCCTTTACATTGTCGTATCATCCTAACTTTATGCTGCTTGTTATGCCAATATGTTATGGCCACTAGTCTCACCGCACTAGTGGCCAGCTGTAAGTTTCACCAATGGCTGTCACACCTGTTCACTCTAGCCATCACTGTATTTACTGATAGGTTTATTAGTATCCTTAAAATTAGGATGATGCGACAATTTAATGTCATATATTATGCTAAAATGTTATATATTATGCTCACCGCACTAATGGCAAGCTATAAAAGTCTTCAAGAGCTGTAACACCTACCTACTCCACCCACCCCTGTAAAGATTTTGATAAACTACTGATAAAAATACCGTCTGAGCCTAAACCTAGATTATGTAGTATAATAATAATGATTACATGTTATGCAGTTACTATAACCTTTTCTTAGGTAAATAAAATACACTGTAATTTTGTGTAAACTAACTAAACAATAAATATTCCAATAATTCTGCATGAGGTTTGGAATTTGAATTAATTTCTTTAAAACTAGTGAAAATTAAAAAAAAAATGTAATAAGCTTATTTGAATTAGGTAAGTTCTCCTTAATCTCCTTCAACGGGTATCTCCTTTATTCCTTCAGGTGCTAACCTTCGTAGCTTCCACCACCAGTGGTGTTTGATCTGTGTGAGAGGCGCCTCCCTGTAGTGCCCATACATGTCCGGTTGGTTGGGGCACTCTATGCCATCACGGCTCTCCCTGTCATTAGAAAAAATGAAAAGTTAGTGGTTGCAGACGAGGAGTCACAATAACGTGGCTGAAATATGACGACCAAACCATACACTAGAAAGTGAAGGGACGACGACGTTTCGGTCCGTCCTGGACCATTCTCAAGTCGAGTGGTTATTGGGGGTTTGTTGAGGGTGTGGGAAAACAATGGGGTTATGTTCAGGGGGCACTCGTTACCCCCCGGAAGTGTAAATATTCCTATGGGCCGCATTCTATTATTTAAACATCCGGATAGATCGCATATTAATGTGTGAACATTGCGATTGACTGCATGGTATTGTGTGAATATTCCGATAGACCGCATAATAATGTGTTCAACTCCCGATAAACAGCATGATATTGTGTAAACATTCCAAATCACAGCATAGTATTGTGTGAACATCCATACTGACTGCATAATAATACGTAAAAAGTACGATAGACTACATGATATTGTGTAAAAATTCCATTAGACAACATACTATTGTGTAAACATCTCGAAAGACCGGAAAGTAGTGTGAATATCCCGCTAGACCGCATAATAAAGTGTAAACATCTCGATAAACTGCATAGTAAAGTGTAAACATCGCAGTAGACCAGATAGTAAAGTGTAACCATCCCGATAGACGGCATAGTAAAGTGTAAACAACGTATTGATATGTTGTTGATATGCGTTTATTTAAATGAGAGAGTTGCCACCACACTGTATAGGATGAGAGTATGTTGCCACCACTTAACGCATATCATGTTATCATCAGTGTGTCTTTCTACCTTACTTTGTAATAGAAACACCAGAGCTCGTGAATGGACTGACATGTCACTACAACAATCTACTTTATAAAAAAAGAAAGTTTTTCTCTAACGTTTACCTGGAAGAATTCCATGCACAGTCGGCTGGGTCATTTCCGGGAAAAGTCCGGGCGTGAAGCTGGAGAGAAAACGGGAAGAACATTTGCATGACGCGAAAGTTGGTGATGTTCCTGACGAAGGCGTTGATGGCAGGGTCCCACAGGTCGTGGCTGAAGATGACCAGGCTCTTGTTGATGCCCTCCACCGCTGACATAGACTCCACCAGGTAGTGCAGGTTCTCAAGCCGCTTGTGGACCTGTGCTAAGGAGAGAAACTGCTTTCTGATTTATCTAAATACACGTTCAAATGTGGGTCCAAAGAGTAGTCGCATTTCGTCACTGCTACTCTTTTAGACAACCTTAACCTAACCTACCCTATACTATATAGATCTTGCAGCAAGCACTATCTGGGTCCAAGCTTGTGACCCAGGTTTGGGTCACAATCACTCTCCCACTCCACCAACGAAGTCTTGAAATACAGTTATTTCAATTTGGACATCCACCAAGGATCCTGCCAAGGTACAGAAAGTTAAGCTAAGCTAACTTAACCTAACCAATTCACAGAACACTCGCAGTTTAATAGGATGAAGTTCTGAAAAGGACCATGAGAAGCAGCGTACTTTAAGCTTTGTTTCTACATCATGTGCAAACTTTCAAACTGTTTACATAATATATGAAAACTAACTTGAAAATGTAGCAGAAATATAATGAACACAATCCAGTTTTAATTATTCCCGACTAGTGTAAGCAGAATTAGACCTATATTTTTTGTTTTGACATGATTATAGGCTATCTATAAAATACGTCCTCTCAGTTATAACAAAATTTAAATATAAACTCTTGGTATATGGTTCTCGTCCAATAGGTCACTCGAGGCCAACCTTGTGACAAAATATGTGTTACTTACACACTATGATTTTGTATTTGTACAGGCGAGAGCGGAGAGCCATTCGTATACTGAGTTAAGTCGAGCAACAATGTTATACTACGGAGGCAATAAATCACCAAACCGGTTCAAGTACCTGGCCCAAGCACTAACTCTCAACATAAAAGAAAAATGTACCTGCACCAAGAGAACAGAAGTGTTGGGAACAACCGGACCAAATATATGCTGGTTAAGGATCTCTTGGTCATCGTTAACTTGTTTGATCTGTTCCTTCACGCTGGCGACTTCCTCTTCAGTCAGCGATACTTCCAGCGGGTCGACCTCGTGGGTGAGCCGTATGTTGCTTGCCTGCCCAGGTGTCTGTTGCCCAGATTAATTATAAGACCACCGGAGGATCAGTCCACAAATTACAGTTCAAAATGCTCGCGTTTAACGAAACTTAAACGTAGCCTAAACTATGGAAAATGTATCCCGTCAGTATTTTATGGGTGGTGCTACAAGGATGGGTGCATACAAATCATATAATCTGCTCCCTGATTAACAGAAAATAGTTAAAATACAGGATTTTGACAAAATGATGTCTCCTGAGCTTTGGGGAATAAGTCCCACAATTATTCCTCGAGCTGCTCCTTGGATCACACAACAACGGAAGCAACACACAATAATGAATATATATATATATATATATATATATATATATATATATATATATATATATATATATATATATATATATATATATATATATATATATATATATATATATGTCGTACCTAGTAGCCAGAACTCACTTTTTGGCCTACTATTCAAGGCCCGATTTGCCTAATAAGCCAAGTTTTCCTGAATTAATATATTTTTTCAAATTTTTTTCTTATGAAATGATAAAGCTACCCATTTCATTATGTATGAGGTCAATTTTTTTTTATTGGAGGTAAAATTAACGTAGATATATGACCGAACCTAACCAACCCTACCTAACCTAACCTAACCTATCTTCATAGGTTAGGTTTGGTTAGGTAGCCGAAAAAGTTAGGTTAGGTTAGGTTAGGTAGGTTAGGTAGTCGAAAAACAATTAATTCATGAAAACTTGGCTTATTAGGCAAATCGGGCCTTGCATAGTAGGCTGAGAAGTGCGTTCTGGCTACTAGGTACGACATATATATATATATATATATATATATATATATATATATATATATATATATATATATATATATATATATATATACACATGGCGCGGGATAACCTACCTAATTCCAGTACCTGACCGAAGGTCTAAATCTTAACATAAATATCTTACTTGTGTAATGAGGGAAGCTGGTTTAAAGTTCGCCAGAGTTGTCGGTATTTTTCGTTCTAATGATATTTTTGGTTCCTCTGCTGAAATTTGTGTTGGTATTTCTGATTCCTTTTCTTGTACTGCACTTTGTGATGCTTCTTCTAACACCTTTTGTTCAGCTTCTGGTTTTATTGACTCCGGTGTTCTCGCTATTGACTCATCTGCAAGTATTCTGGAATACTGTGTTGATATTTGTTGCTGGTGTGTTGACTTTTCCGATTTCTCTGCGGTTATTTTAGACATTTCTTCAGATATTTTTGCTTCTTTTTCCAACGACATGTTTAGCCCTTCTGCTGCCGACATATTTGGCGCCTTCCTCTCCGTCAGTGTAACTGTAGCAGAATATGCGAGTTCTTGCCATAGAGCAGCCTTTAACTTCTTCAACAAATCAAGTGAATCAGAGGCTCCCTCCGTCTCGCGTTCACCGTCTTCCCAACCACGTCCTTCTCCACTAAGTAGTAAACCGTCCAAGTCAGGAGTCCTTCGTCTGGCATCCTGCAGCGTCCCGCCCGTGACACTGTCGCCTGGCGCCACTCTCTCTTCCTCCAGCACTTGATCACTTACTACCTGGAAAGCATTTACTTCAATATTTTTTTCATTTGTCTATAGCTTAATAAATGCCTAGGACCGTTTCTATCAGCAAGGCAGTAATTACAATTACTTCTGTACTGCATTATAAACTAATGATCTTTCAAGGTTTAAATTATAAACAACAAATATATATATATATATATATATATATATATATATATATATATATATATATATATATATATATATATATATATATATATATATATATACAATCTTTGGACAACACCCACCAGTGGGACTCGAACCCAGAAAGCACAACTACCTTCCAGTAGCTGCCATAACTAGTACGCTTTAACCCATTACACCATCAGACCCTACAAAAGAAGTAGAGACTTCGAGATATATATACATCTCAAATATCTCCACTTCCCGAGGGCGCCAGATAAGTGTGAGGTTAGTCTGCGTTTTTCATCAAGCCACTGTCAATGTGAGAGAACTCGTGTCCAGCTATAAGCCTATACTTGCATAACCCACAAGTGAAGATTAACAATCTTTGGACAACACCCACCAGTGGGACTCGAACCCAGAAAGCACAACTACCTTCGAGTAGCTGCCATAACTAGTACGCTTTAACCCACTACACCATCAGACCCTACAAAAGAAGTAGAGACTTCGAGATATATATACATCTCAAATATCTCCACTTCCCGAGGGCGCCAGATAAGTGTGAGGTTAGTCTGCGTTTTTCATCAAACCACTGTCAATGTGAGAGAACTCGTGTCCAACACCTGGTGGGTGTTGTCCAAAGATTGTTAATCTTCACTTGTGGTTTATGCAAGTATAGGCTTATAGCTGGACACGAGTTCTCTCACATTGACAGTGGCTTGATGAAAAACGCAGACTAACCTCACACTTATCTGGCGCCCTCGGGAAGTGGAGATATTTGAGATGTATATATATCTCGAAGTCTCTACTTCTTTTGTAGGGTCTGATGGTGTAGTGGGTTAAAGCGTACTAGTTATGGCAGCTACTGGAAGGTAGTTGTGCTTTCTGGGTTCGAGTCCCACTGGTGGGTGTTGTCCAAAGATTGTTAATCTTCACTTGTGGTTTATGCAAGTATAGGCTTATAGCTGGACACGAGTTCTCTCACATTGACAGTGACTTGATGAAAAACGCAGACTAACCTCACACTTATCTGGCGCCCTCGGGAAGTGGAGATATTTGAGATGTACATATATCTCGAAGTCTCTACTTCTTTTGTAGGGTCTGATGGTGTAGTGGGTTAAAGCGTACTAGTTATGGCAGCTACTGGAAGGTAGTTGTGCTTTCTGGGTTCGAGTCCCACTGGTGGGTGTTGTCCAAAGATTGTTAATCTTCACTTGTGGTTTATGCAAGTATAGGCATATATATATATATATATATATATATATATATATATATATATATATATATATATATATATATATTATGCTTTAACCCACTACGCCATCAGACCTTACAAAAGAAGTAGATAGTTCGAGATATATATATCTCAAACATCTCTACCTCCCGAAGGCACCAGATGAGTGAGGGGTCAGTCTGCAATTTTCGTCAAGCCACTGTCAATGTGAGAGAACTCGTGTCCAGCTTATAAGCCTATACTTGCATAAACCACAAGTGAAGATAAACAATCTTTGGACAACACCCACCAGTGGGACTCGAACCCAGAAAGCACAACTACCTTCCAGTAGCTGGCATAACTAGTATGCTTTAACCCACTACGCCATCAGACCTTACAAAAGAAGTAGATAGTTCGAGATATATATATCTCAAACATCTCTACCTCCCGAAGGCACCAGATGAGTGAGGGGTCAGTCTGCAATTTTCGTCAAGCCACTGTCAATGTGAGAGAACTCGTGTCCAGCTTATAAGCCTATACTTGCATAAACCACAAGTGAAGATAAACAATCTTTGGACAACACCCACCAGTGGGACTCGAACCCAGAAAGCACAACTACCTTCCAGTAGCTGGCATAACTAGTATGCTTTAACCCACTACGCCATCAGACCTTACAAAAGAAGTAGATAGTTCGAGATATATATATCTCAAACATCTCTACCTCCCGAAGGCACCAGATGAGTGAGGGGTCAGTCTGCAATTTTCGTCAAGCCACTGTCAATGTGAGAGAACTCGTGTCCAGCTTATAAGCCTATACTTGCATAAACCACAAGTGAAGATAAACAATCTTTGGACAACACCCACCAGTGGGACTCGAACCCAGAAAGCACAACTACCTTCCAGTAGCTGGCATAACTAGTATGCTTTAACCCACTACGCCATCAGACCTTACAAAAGAAGTAGATAGTTCGAGATATATATATCTCAAACATCTCTACCTCCCGAAGGCACCAGATGAGTGAGGGGTCAGTCTGCAATTTTCGTCAAGCCACTGTCAATGTGAGAGAACTCGTGTCCAGCTTATAAGCCTATACTTGCATAAACCACAAGTGAAGATAAACAATCTTTGGACAACACCCACCAGTGGGACTCGAACCCAGAAAGCACAACTACCTTCCAGTAGCTGGCATAACTAGTATGCTTTAACCCACTACGCCATCAGACCTTACAAAAGAAGTAGATAGTTCGAGATATATATATCTCAAACATCTCTACCTCCCGAAGGCACCAGATGAGTGAGGGGTCAGTCTGCAATTTTCGTCAAGCCACTGTCAATGTGAGAGAACTCGTGTCCAGCTTATAAGCCTATACTTGCATAAACCACAAGTGAAGATAAACAATCTTTGGACAACACCCACCAGTGGGACTCGAACCCAGAAAGCACAACTACCTTCCAGTAGCTGGCATAACTAGTATGCTTTAACCCACTACGCCATCAGACCTTACAAAAGAAGTAGATAGTTCGAGATATATATATCTCAAACATCTCTACCTCCCGAAGGCACCAGATGAGTGAGGGGTCAGTCTGCAATTTTCGTCAAGCCACTGTCAATGTGAGAGAACTCGTGTCCAGCTTATAAGCCTATACTTGCATAAACCACAAGTGAAGATAAACAATCTTTGGACAACACCCACCAGTGGGACTCGAACCCAGAAAGCACAACTACCTTACTTCTTTTGTAAGGTCTGATGGCGTAGTGGGTTAAAGCATACTAGTTATGCCAGCTACTGGAAGGTAGTTGTGCTTTCTGGGTTCGAGTCCCACTGGTGGGTGTTGTCCAAAGATTGTTTATCTTCACTTGTGGTTTATGCAAGTATAGGCTTATAAGCTGGACACGAGTTCTCTCACATTGACAGTGGCTTGACGAAAATTGCAGACTGACCCCTCACTCATCTGCTGCCTTCGGGAGGTAGAGATGTTTGAGATATATATATCTCGAACTATCTACTTCTTTTGTAAGGTCTGATGGCGTAGTGGGTTAAAGCATACTAGTTATGCCAGCTACTGGAAGGTAGTTGTGCTTTCTGGGTTCGAGTCCCACTGGTGGGTGTTGTCCAAAGATTGTTTATCTTCACTTGTGGTTTATGCAAGTATAGGCTTATAAGCTGGACACGAGTTCTCTCACATTGACAGTGGCTTGACGAAAATTGCAGACTGACCCCTCACTCATCTGGTGCCTTCGGGAGGTAGAGATGTTTGAGATATATATATCTCGAACTATCTACTTCTTTTGTAAGGTCTGATGGCGTAGTGGGTTAAAGCATACTAGTTATGCCAGCTACTGGATATATATATATATATATATATATATATATATATATATATATATATATATATATGTCGTACCTAGTAGCCAGAACGCACTTCTCAGCCAACTATGCAAGGCCCGATTTGCCTAATAAGCCAAGTTTTCATGAACTAATTGTTTTTCGACTACCTAACCTACCTAACCTAACCTAACCTAACTTTTTCGGCTACCTAACCTATCCTAACCTATAAAGATAGGTTAGGTTAGGTTAGGTAGGGTTGGTTAGGTTCGGTCATATATCTACGTTAATTTTAACTCCAATAAAAAAAAATTGACCTTATACATAATGAAATGGTTAGCTTTATCATTTCATAAGAAAAAAATTAGAGAAAATATATTAATTCAGGAAAAGTTGGCTTATTAGGCAAATCGGGGCTTGCATTGTTGGCCAAAAAGTGAGTTCTGGCTACTAGGTACGACATATATATATATATATATATATATATATATATATATATATATATATATATATATATATATATATATTGTTTTCTCTGAATGCTCTGTGTTCCCTTGTTTGAGGCTGTGGTTCCCTATAATTGCAACAGAGGTGGTACCCTCCCAATATATATTCATATAACAATATTCATATAACGTCTATGAAACTAAGACAATTGTCATGTCCTTCAAGAAGACCTGGCCAAATAAGTGTATGGTGCAACACTTGGCAAATAGAATTTAATGCGAATAAATAACAAGTTATGAAATGTGGAATGGGAGATAAAAGGCCAATCACAACCTACAATTTATGTGAAAAAGGCCTTAAAGAACTCTGATAAGGAAAATAATCTAGAAAGAAAACTGTCACCTGAGGACCACATAAACAACATTGTGCGAGGAGCCTGTGCTACGCTTTCCATCTTCAGAATCGCTTTAAAGTTCATGGATGGCGAAATATTAAGGAAGTTGTTCACGACCTTTATGAGACCAAAGTTAGAATATGCAGCGGTTGTATGGTGCCAAAATCTCAAGAACATCAATAATCTGGAAAATGTACAAAGACACGCAACCAAATGGCTTCCAGAATTAAAAATCGAAAGCTACGAGGAGATGGTAGAGGTGTTAATTACCGAAGCTAAACGATAGAAGAAAAAAAAGAGGTGATACTACCATTACATGCAAAATATTAATAGGATTCCATAAAACTGACAAAGAAGAATTCTTGAAAATGACAACTTCAAGAACAAAAGATCATAAATTCAAACTAAGAAAACAAAGCTGCCGAAAAAAAATAGAAAGTTTTATTTTGCAAACAGAGTGGCAGACGGTTGGAAGTAGTTAAGTGAGGTGGTGGAGGCCAAAACTGCCAGTAGTTTCAAAGCCTCACATGACAGAGTGCTGGGAAGTCGGGACATGACGAGCGTACACATCATCCTGTAACTACACTTTGGTAAATACCACTTTTCGATGTATATACAGTGAGAGAATACTTTAGTCCCGAACTCTGTTAAGAATCACAGTATATTTGCTAGTTGGTCAGTAGGCTATTGTGGTTACATTAATAGCTCCCGCGCTACTGATAGACCTTAACGCCAAACCAAACAATAATAAGATCAATGTAACTAGATCCTCACACGTAAGCTGCGGCACTGCGTTATGCCTTCATAGATGAGTGTATCACTTTACCTCTCCGACAGCCTGCAAGGGCTCCTGGTACCCGCTTCTCCAGGCTAAGCTTTCCTGGTTACTTGAAGCCTCCGGTGGCGGTTGTGGCAGACCACCCCAGGGACGACCCTTGCTCCTGGTGGAGACCAACAATAGCTGGTGGTCGATGTGGAACATCGTGGCGAACCACATCATCGTCACAAGCGGCAGGAGGGTGCGTCGCAGCCACCGTCGGAACTGCAGCATCTCTGAACCTGAGCATTGAGTGTAAAGGTAGGTTCGATGTCAGTTTGTCGATCTCTTTCAGTCAAGTGAGGCTTGTTAATTGTGAAAGTTTCTTAATTACGATACAAAATTGCGAAACCTTTCTGATTACAATACATAATTTCGATTTTTGTTATAACAATGCATAATTGTGAAAGCATTTTTATTCATTATTTAATTCTGGAATAGGTGATTCATTCAGCAGAGTATTCTTACTCTGCTGAATGAATAGCAACCGCTATTACTCTGCTGAATGAAGCAACCGAAGTGCTTCAACAGTCCTCTGGAGACTACATTAACTCAACCTCGAGAAAAATTCAACATTACTGTTATTAATCCTGTAGAAATACCATTATTCAGTTTATGATACTGAAGATGCATTTCCAGTTTACAACACACAATCTTGAGAAATTTCAATTAACACACCAATATAAGAATACAGGAAGCTATTTAGGACATACGAGGCAGCTTCTGTTAATATCCATCCAAACTCATTTATATATATGATTAAGCAACGGCTGAAACCGCCCAACACCCCCACGTCTCACTTGGGCTGGACGGTTGAGCGACGGTCTCGCTTCATGCAGGTCGGCGCTCAATCCCCGACCGTCCATAAGCGGTTGGGCACCATTCCTTTTCCTCCGTCGCATCCCAAATCTTTATCCTGATTCCTTCCCAGTGCTATATAGTCGTAATGGCTTGGCGCTTTCCCCCTGATAGTTCCCTTCCCCACATCTCATATTTATTCAATAAATCAACCACGAAAATTCAATACATTTTTCGATATTAATCAGCATTTTCCAATCATTTGTGGAGTTCATGTCCCTTTGTGTAGGTCTTATAAGTCTCTGTTACTTTCCCTAACGGTGTTGGACTCCTAATGCGTCTATTACCTTCCTAAAAACGTCAACATAAACTAAAGTCTGCCTAAACTACAGATGTTCATTTGAAGCCTGTCTGTGTTTACAGAATATTTGTCATATCTACACAAATCCTCTACGTGAACGCTGTTCAAACAAACGAGCATCGGTGGCGGATATGCACATATATGATTGGAAACATGTGTTGGTATAAGTCTGGTGTATGGCGCTGATCACCTGTGCCAAGGGTTTATTGATTCAGTGGCGGCGGGGGGAGAATCACAAATTTGACATTCCCTCTTTTTTTTCACTCCATGTACGTTTTTTAACATTTGGAACATAAACATATCTGTATATATACAGAAAATGTCTTACTGTGTACCCGAGTTTGGAGGTTGGGGCCAGATTCACGAAGCAATTATGCAAGTACTTACGAATCCTGCATATTTCTCAATCTTTGGCGGCTTCATTTACATTTATTAAACAGTTAATGAGCTCCGAGGCACCAGGAGGCTGTTTATAACAATAACAACAGTTGATTGGCAAGTTTCAATGCTTGTAAACTGTTTATTAAATGTAACCAAAGTTTATTTATTTATTTATTTATATATATACAAGAACGTACATTGGGTTTGTGAGAATACATTGGATAGTACAGTATTTACATTCTTGTAAAGCCACTAGTACGCGCAGCGTTTCGGGCAGGTCCTTACTCTAGCAGATAATTTTAAGTAGGTAATTTCTATCAGAATTGATAAATGATAAAGATACATTGCAAGAGAAAAATGAGATGAGAGAGCTTAGTAAGTATATTAAAGCACATTGTTATATTAAAGCTCTGATTGATTACATTAACAGCTTGATTAGTAATTTAAACAAGATTAATAGACACCATACAGCAGATTGACAGCAGTTGTGCTTGCGGGGGTTAAGCTTTGGCTCTGGTCCCGCCTCTCAACTGTCAATCAACTGGTGTACAGATTCCTGAGCCTACTGGGCTCTATCATATCTACATTTGAAACTGTGTATAGAGTCAGCCTCCACCACATCACTGCCTAATGCATTCCATCTGTTAACTACTATGACACTGAAAAGGTTCTTTCTAACGTCTCTGTGGCTCATTTGGGTACTCAGTCTCCACATGTGTCCCCTTGTTCGCGTACCACCCGTGTTAAACAGTTTATCTTTATCTACCCTGTCAATTCCGCTGAGAATTTTGTAGGTAGTGATCATGTCTCCCCTTACTCTTCTGTCTTCTAGTGTCGTGAGGTGCATTTCCCGCAGCCTTTTTTCGTAACTCATGCCTGTTAGTTCTGGGACTAGCCTAGTGGCATACCTCTGAACTTTTTCCAGCTTCGTGTTGTTCTTGACAAGGTACGGGCTTCATGCTGGGGCCGCAGACTCCAGGACTGGTCTTACATATGTGGTATACAAGGTTCTGAATGATTCCTTACACAGGTTCCTGAAGGCAGTTCTGATGCTAGCCAGCCTTGCATACGCCGCAGATGTTATTCTTTTTATGTGGGCTTCAGGAGATAAGTTTGGTGTGATATCAATCCTAGATCTTTCTCTCTGTCCGTTTCATGAAGGACTTCATCTATCATTCAGTATCCAGTGTCTGGCCTTTTGTTTCCACTGCCTAGTTTCATTACCTTACATTTACTCGGGTTGAACTTTAGTAGCCATTTGTTGGACCATTCATTCAGTTTGTCTAGGTCATCTTGTAGCCTCATATTATTTTCCTCCGTCTTAATCCTCCTATTTTGAATCATCAGCAAACAATGAGAGGAACGATTCTATTCCCTCTGGGAGATCATTTACATATATCAGAAACAGTATAGGTCCAAGGACTGAACCTTGCGGGACTCCACTGGTGACGCCTCGCCAATTTGAGGCCTCATTCCCCAGTGACTCGCTGTCTTCTGTTACTTAGGTACTCCCTTATCCAATAGAGTATCTTCCCTTTCACTCCTGCCTGCATCTCCAGCTTTTGCACTAGTCTCTTGGATTTCTGGCAATCCAAAAATATGCAGTCTGCCCACCCCCTCTCTTTCTTGCCTGATCGTAGAATTCAATTAATCCTGTGGGGCATTACTTGCCATCCCTGAACCCATGTTGATGTTGTGTCACAAAGTTCCTTCGCTCCAGATGTTCCACTAGCTTCTTACGCACAATCATCTCCATCAGCTTGCATGGTATGCAAGTTAGGGACACTGGCCTGTAGTTCAGTGCCTCCTGTCTATCCACTTTTTGTATATCGGGACTACATTTAGCCTCTTCCAAATTTTTGTCAGTTCACCTGTTACTAGTGATTTGTTATACACCATGGAAAGTGGCAGGCACAGTGCTTCTGCTCCTTCCTTTAGTATCCATGGCGATATTCTATCCGGGCCTATAGCCTTTGTCACATCCAACTCTAGCAAGAACTTCATTACATCCCCACTGGTAATCCCAAACTCCTCTAGTAGTGCCTGGTTGACTATTCCTTCTCTTATCTCTGGAACTTCTCCTTGCTTTAATGTGAAGACGTCCTGGAATATCTTATCGAGTTCCTCGCACACCTCCTTGTCGTTTGTAATGAATCTTTCTGCCCCTATCCTCAGTTTCATTACCTGTTCCTTTACTATTGTTTTCCTCCTGATGTGGCTGTGCGGCAATTTAGGTTGAGTCTTTGCCTTGCTTGCTGTGTCGTTTTCGTATTGCCCTTCTGCCTCTCTTCTCACCCTGACGTATTCATTCCTGGCACTCTGGTATCCTTCTCCGTTCTCAAGTGTCCTGTTATTTTGTATAGTTTCTCCACGCCCTTTTACTTAGGTGCCTTAGTATACTGTAAAAGTATACCTTTTACAGTATACCAAGTATACTGTAAAAATATACCTTTTACAGTATATGGCAAAAAGGGGGGTGGGGGCCTACGCTTCACACACCTAGAGATCACAGAGGCACGAGGACAACTGAGCCGGCCAGAGCTGATACATCACTATATAAGCTACTAGAGGGGGATATTCCGTTGCGCTGAGAGTAAAGGGCTGTGGGTATTGATGAATTGCGTCCAGAAACATGGATAACGGTGCAATGTTCCCACTGCCTATGATGTGACCTTGGTGACCAGACCACACATTAGAAGGTGAAGGGACGACGACGTTTCGGTCCGTCCTGGACCATTCTCAAGTCGATTGTGAGAATCGACTTGAGAATGGTCCAGGACGGACCGAAACGTCGTCGTCCCTTCACTTTGAAGTGTGTGGTCTGGTCAACATACCTCAGCCACGTTATTGTGACTCTTCGCCTGCATGTGACCTTGGTATTTTACCTCACTTTCGGCAAAGGTAGACTTGCAGAGGTTGATGGTGAGGCCAGCATGCAGAAGTAGCTGCTGCGACCACTGGAGGTGTTGGCTCTATTTATTATTATTAACATCTTTATTGACAAAATTTAATTACAATTTTGCCTAATGTGAGGATTTCAATTAAGTCTTATTAAAGTGAGGATAATGCTGGTATTCACTGTCACGCAGGACAGAGGGTCATACACAAGACAATAGGTCTAAACTGTAGGCTGAAGCACATATATATCATGGTTACAATCAATGTTTTAATGTATGAATATGTAAAAAAAACCTTTCTATTGTGCACTGTCACACAAGGTCAGGGAAGGGTTCATAAGAGATGCAGCTTAAAAAATAATATAAATAAAATTGTTCTTCATTCTTTAAAATGGAGAAACAAATTTTGGATAAATTGTTCGGATGTCGTCCAGTATACGTGATTCAGTGAGATAGTTAAACAGCTGGTGTGTAACTATAATTTGTCAAGAGTAAATACTCAGATTGTAAACTCTGTGATAAACCTTTAATGCATTCACTAGAACACTATATTTAGATTTAGATTTAGATTCACTAGAACACTATATTTAGATTAAATTTTTTTATTCAGGTAAAGGTACATTGAGTTACATACATAATGTTGGATTTAAAGATAGAGCTAGTACATACAATACTTAAAGCCACTAGTACGCATAGCGTTTCGGGCAAAATATTGTTGAATGTGAAACCGTAAAAGACTTTAGACCTCCTGGCCTATTGTACCACCAACTGTGTAACTATTTTATTGACTCAGGTGTTCTGGACGACATCCTAACAATTTATCCAAAATTTGCTTGTCCATTTTAAAGAATGAAGAACAATTTTATTTGTATTACTTCTAAGCTGCATCACTTATGAACCCATCCCTGCCCTTGTGTGGCAGTGCACAATAGAAAGTTGATTTTACATATTCATACATTAAATTAAAACATTGATTGTAACCATGATATATATGTGCTTCAGCCTACAGTTTAGACCTATTGTCTTGTGTGTGTATGACCCTCTGTCCTGCGTGACAGTGAATACCAGCATTATCCTCACTTTAATAAAAATTAATTGAAATCCTCAGATTAGGCAAAATTGTAATTAATTTTGTCAATAAAGATATTAATAATAACAATAAGGATGTCTAAATCTTTTACGTTTTCACATTCAACAATATAGTGTTCTAGTGAATGCATTAAAGGTTTGTCAAAGAGTTTACAATCTGAATATTCTGGTAGTGGCTCAGCCTCACTAACCTGCCAGATGTGTCTATAGCCAAGGCGAATTCGCACAATGACTACATCACATTGCCTGGTCCAGTTACTGTGCTGACCATACACAATACCTATTATTACTAGTTGTCATAGCTTTTAATACTGCAGCTTTCAGGTCTCTGGACATTTCTTAGTTCTTCTAAATCTGAATTCATTTCTTTAATTTGTATGTTTCTAATAATTGCATTAGATAGTCCAAAGTCATAATCAGTGTTTACTTTCCTGCAAGCCTCATTGGCCAATCGATCTACAAAGTCATATTTTCCCACTCCAACATGGGATGGGATCCACACAAAGTTTATACAATAATTATTATCATTGGCAAAAATTACATTTCATTTAATATTACTAGCTACTTCAGACATAAATTGTGATGGGTTATTTAAGGATTGCAGAGCACTTTTTAGTCACAGAATATCACTCCACCACCATTGAGCTTAAGGTACTCAGTAGCTAGATAAATACTCATTAGCTCAGTCTGTGTCGTGCTTGCCTAGTTCTTGAATCTCTGTGTACTAGACATGATCGTCGTTGTTGCTGTTGTTATAGATTCAGCTACTCGGAACAAGTTCCAAGTAGCACGGGCTATGATGAGCCCATCTTACCTGGCACAGGAGCGGGGCAAGTAGCACGGGCTATGGTGAGCCCGTAGTGGACTTACCTGGCACAGGAGTGGTGCCTGTGCCTAGACATGATCATTTCATTTCCTTTATATACTGCACATGCACAACCTGTTCTACCAGTGCCTAATTGCACAGAGCCATCAGTAAAGGTATAGGATTCAGTTGGTTTGAGATTTTGAAGGTGACTGTCAATAACTTCTCTATGCCCCAGGTATAGCGACGACAATGTCATCCAAGTAGGCGTATGTGTCATCTAGGTCCTGGAGGACCAAGTTGACGGTACGCTGAGACGTAGCGAGAGCATTACAGAGACCGAAAGACAGTCTCTCATATCTGAAGAGGCCAAAAGGAATAATAAAGGCAGGTAGCTGTTTAGCATGATTGGTCATTGCGATTTGATAGTAGCCCCTTCTAAGAGATCCAGTTGAGGCTATCCCAATTGTATCAAGAATGTCATTGCAGGCGATGAGTCACAATAACGTGGCTAAAGTACAATCGACTTGAGAATGGTCCAGGACGGACCGAAACGTCGTCGTCCCTTCACCTTCTAGTGTGTGGTCTGGTCAACAAGAATGTCATTGCTGTGTGGCAAGGGATAACAGTTTTTCACTGTGACTATATTCAACTTGCGGTAATCTGTGTACAGTCTTGCCTTCATGTGTGGCTAAGGGACTTAAGACACAGGGAATGAGGTCTTGCATTTGTTGATATTTTGCTAATGCTAACAAAATGCTAATTTTGTATTAGTGTTGTCGTTGGTAGCATTGAGGAGTATGATGTGTTCATATACTCAAGGAAATTTATGTAGATCAGTTTTCAGTGCCCACACGTTCCTCATGCGCTTGCTAGCACCTGTCAGCACTTGCGAACACTTGCGAGTACTTGTGAACACTTGCGAACAGATGTGACTTATCAAATAATAAAGAAACCAGTACACGGTTGTCATTTGCATACAGTGACACTTATACACATCGGTTAAAGTCTCGTATAATTATAAATTGGTCTTTGGGAAGGTTCGTCCCAGCCACTGGACTAGTTAGTGTAGCGACGGGCTCGCTTCTTGCGGATCAACGTTCGATCCCCCAATGATGCAAGTAATTGGGCACTATTCCTTCCCTTCATCCTCATATCCCAGCTACTTGTCCTCACATCCTTATGCAAGTGCTACATAGTCATATTGGTTTAACGCTTTCTTCTGATAATTACTTTGCTTTACCTTTGGTGGATTTCTACGCTCCAAGACCTTTTCGCGTCATCACATTCCTGCCTGAGAAGCCTGGCATTATACAAGAGGTGCCACAGGTATACAAGGAGTGCCACAGGAATACAATAGGTGCCATAGATATACAAGCCGTTCTGCAGGTGTACAGGGATATATAGCCAACAAGTGTTCTCTTTCACAGCCCCGGTTCATGTGCTGCGTACGATTGGTAATCATCTCCATACACAGGTGGGTAAAGCCTGGATGTGTACCTGCCAATAATTTTCATATGGATAGCGGAGATGGAAGAGGGAGAGAAGAAAAGGGGGGAAAATAAAGGGGAGAAGATCCCTAACCTCTCTTCCCTCATTGGCTATACCGACCTTTCTTCACCCATCAAAGGGCAACCCATCCTCCGAATTGACAGTACGATTTAATACTAAGTGTAATAAGTACACTTTTGTACTGTCATAACCAGTGCATAATTGTACTTATGGGGCTGTTACATTTACCCAACTCCCTCCCCTGATTTAATTATCCTCGTTTTCTGTTAACACACTCAGAATTTTAGGATGACGTTTTCAATTTCAATTAGCAATACACAAGTTTTAAATATCAGGAATTTTTTTTCAGGTTTATTAAACAATATAGATTTTATACAAAATTTTAAAATATCCTTAGTTACTTTACAATTTATTGATATATTTTAGTTTTGTTTTATTACTTTTATAAAACTGTAATATCAATATAGCTATAGGTTAAGTACTAATTGTAATTAAGAAGCAATAAAATTATTATCTTCAAAAACTAAGACGGTTAGGTGAGGGTGTGGTTTTCTATTCAGTTTTTCAGGTAAACTCAAATATTCACAATATATTTGACAGTACGATTTAATACTAAGTGAAAATAAGTACAATTTCTAACTGCTATGAATAGTACATAATTGCACTTATTTGTCTCCTTACATTTACCACCCCATTTTTGGAGGACGGGCTGCAAAGGGAGAGGAAAGCGAGGCTGTATTTTTTTTTTTTAATTTGTAAGTCTCATCCTTGTCACAGGGGAAATATTAGAGAGAGAAAGAAAGCGTTGAGTGATATGTGAATTTGGCATGGTTTCTCAGCTTAATTAATACTTTAATAATTTAATTAACGGATTGTGTGTTGTTTTTATTGTGATGAGAGCGCTGCCGGCTGGTGAAGCGTACGGTACTTAGTGCCGCTGTGTGCAGGGCTGCCAAGCGTCAGTTTTTTTTTTTTTTTTTTTTTTTAATTGGCAGCGCCACTCATCCTGCGAGTGTACATACTGCCATAGCAGCATATACAGCTGCTATCCTGCCATAGCATGTACAACTGCTATCCTGCTATAGCAGCATGTACAACTGCTGTCCTGCTATAGCAGCATGTACAACTGCTATCCTGCTATAGCAACATGTACAACTGCTATCCTGCTATAGCAGCATGTACAACTGCTATCCTGCTATAGCAGCATGTACAACTGCTATCCTGCTATAGCAGCATGTACAACTGCTATCCTGCTATAGCAACATGTACAACTGCTATCCTGCTATAGCAGCATGTATAACTTCTATCCTGCCATAGCAGCATGTACAACTGCTATCCTGCTATAGCAACATGTACAACTGCTATCCTGCTATAGCAGCATGTACAACTGATATCCTGCTATAGCAGCATGTACAACTGCTATTCTGCTATAGCAACATGTACAACTGCTATCCTGGTATAGCAGCATGTACAACTGCTATCCTGCTATAGCAGCATGTATAACTGCTATCCTGCCATAGCAGCATGAACAACTGCTATCCTGCTATAGCAACATGTACAACTGCTATCCTGCTATAGCAGCATGTACACTGCTATCCTGCTATAGCAGCATGTACAACTGCTATCCTGCTATAGCAACATGTACAACTGCTATAGCAACATGTACAACTGCTATCCTGCTATAGCAGCATGTACAACTGC
Source organism: Procambarus clarkii (assembly GCF_040958095.1). NCBI lineage: Eukaryota > Metazoa > Arthropoda > Malacostraca > Decapoda > Cambaridae > Procambarus > Procambarus clarkii. Next base: position 10,825,319 of record NC_091235.1, read on the forward strand.
TATCCTGCTATAGCAGCATGTACAACTGCTATCCTGCCATAGCAGCATGTACAACTGCTATCCTGCCATAGCAGCATGTACAACTGCTACCCTGCCATAGCAGCATGTACAACTGCTATCCTGCCATAGCAGCATGTACAACTGCTATCCTGCCATAGCAGCATGTACAACTGCTATCCTGCCATAGCAGCATGTACAACTGCTATCCTGCCATAGCAGCATGTACAACTGCTATCCTGCCATAGCAGCATGTACAACTGCTATCCTGCCATAGCAGCATGTGCAACTGCTATCCTGCCATAGCAGCATGTACAACTGCTATCCTGCCATAGCAGCATGTACAACTGCTATCCTGCTATAGCAGCATGTACAACTGCTATCCTGCCATAGCAGCATGTACAACTGCTATCCTGCCATAGCAGCATGTACAACTGCTATCCTGCCATAGCAGCATGTACAACTGCTATCCTGCCATAGCAGCATGTACAACTGCTATCCTGCCATAGCAGCATGTACAACTGCTATCCTGCCATAGCAGCATGTACAACTGCTATCCTGCCATAGCAGCATGTACAACTGCTATCCTGCTATAGCAACATGTACAACTGCTATCCTGCTATAGCAGCATGTACAACTGCTATCCTGCCATAGCAGCATGTACAACTGCTATCCTGCCATAGCAGCATGTACAACTGCTATCCTGCCATAGCAGCATGTACAACTGCTATCCTGCCATAGCAACATGTACAACTGCTACCCTGCCATAGCAGCATGTACAACTGCTATCCTGCTATAGCAGCATGTACAACACCCCCAATAGGAAAAACACCCGCTGGATTGTTTATCCTGACACTTGTACCGGTATATGCTGGTTAGCATTGTAAATGTATGGCCACGTCTGTGGTAGAATAATAATAATAATAATAATAATAATAATAATAATAATAATAATAATAATAATAATAATAATAATAATAATAATAATAATAATAATAATAAAAAAAAAAACTTGTACCGGGTTCTATTTATTACTGTAATTGTAAACGTTCCAAACCTAAACGTATCTAAGCAAACGATGAGTCACACAAACGTGGCTGAAAATATGATAACTAAACCACACATTAGAAGATGAGGAGACGACGACGATTCGGTCTGTCATGGACCATTATCAAGTCTAAAGGAATTTAATTTTAACAAACGTGCAGAAACCTCATCTAAAGAAGCCTAATGTAACCCCCACGTAGCCAAATCTAAGGTGGGCAGAAACCCAACCTAGATTTGCCCAACCAAATGCTTCACGAGTCCTGGACGAAGACTCATCAAGCATTTAAGCAGCCACTTACGAAACCTGTACATCATTCCCCGATCATGGCGACTTAGTTTGTATTTATTAAACAGTTTAAGAGCCTCGATATTTCGAGGCTCATAAACTGTATGTCCAAGGCTGGAGACCACAAGCTTGGGGACCATTCCCCACCCAACTTTGCAAGGGGAATGGTATGGGGTAGGGGACAGACATAGGCTGGTAGGTCACCAGATTTCAAGAGGGAACAGCGTGCCACGGTCACATACTGACCTCCACAACCATATATATATATATATATATATATATAGTAATATGAAAAATTATGCACTGAACTTGGGAAAATGAACATAATTTTTTAATCATACTTTGCCTGTAGTAGCATAAACCAGATGACCCTCCCGCAGCTTCAAAAGCTTTCTCAAGCCTCTGTCCTTTTTTCAAGGCAAAAGGGAGATTATTATATATTTTTAATTATTTTACTGCACTATACCCCACCCACACGCTAATGGACACTATCAAATTATTTTTATAAGAGACAGAGAGTCAGCAAAAAGACAGAGACAGACAGACATATGAGAAAGAGAGAGAAACAGACAGACAAGCCGATTGAGACAGTGATAGACGTGTAGAGATTGGGTTGACCAAGGCAAAGAGGGAGAAAGGAGCACAGACAGAAAAACACAGAGAAGGGGAAAAGAGGATAATGTAGAATTGAGAGAGGTGGAAGACTGGGAGAGATGACAGGGTGAGGGAAGGAGAGCGGGAGGGAGGGTGGAGAAGGAAGGAGAAGAGAGGAGTGATGTGGGAGAGAAGATGGGAGAGAGGGACGGGGGGGGGGGGAGTTTAGAAGGGTGTGGCAGGGGGGATAGGAGAGGAAAAGAGAGGATGGGATGTTACATTACACGGGGACGGTAAGGAGAGAGGCGGGAGACATATTATTTTCAAAAGTTATCCATTGCTATATTTGTATTAAAGAAAATGGAAATATACGTAGTATTTGCTAGCTCCAGAGCCATCTATTGATGGCAGAGGGAACCCTGACTACTTTATGCTGTTATGTGGTAAAATGCAATACAGTGACTACCGCGCCACATATTTGTCTCCACAGCTTCACAATATTACCCTGAATACATTAACAATACAATACAAAAAGAACAGGGGGTGGTAGAAGAAAATATCAAAGTGTTCAGTGAGGATCCACAAGGTCTTCTCTGAGTACTCTTTATTTTCTTCTCAGAGGCTATGGGTCCCTACACTTGCACCAAAGGTGGTACTCCTTTTAGGTATAGAAAAAAATATAATACAATAAATAAAAGTTTACGCTTCAGGTGAGAGAAAAGTGGTGATAGATGTGTACTTTAGCAGAGAGATGAGTGTTTAGTGGTGCACAGGTTTCACCCTAATGCTCCAGAGGGTTCGAATCCCGCGAAGAACAAAACGTTTGGACACATTTCCTTAGACTTTATGTCCTCTGTGAAAGAAAACGTATCACAGAGGAACTTTTCAATAAAATAATATGGTTCATTAAGGCTGCCTATCTCAATAACATTCCGCCAAGATACTTATAACTGTAATGAATGAACACTCCGTGTCGTCGTTCTTTAAGCACATCACATATTATATGCAACACATTGGTGTATACGTGCAAATAATAACACCCACGTACAGGTACGACATTTGTTGATATTATTTAGGGCGCATGTGCTGGACGTCGGATGGTATCATAGAAAACTGGGAAGCCAGCCAGCCGTCCCTTGCAAATGTAACTCACTTATTTCTCAGTCTATCATCTATTTTATCTACTCACCTCACCGTCCCGCCTTTCTTATCTACTCAATCCTCATCTTATCTACTTACCCCACCTATATTATCTACTCAACCCTCATCTTATCTACTTACCCCCACCTATCTTATCTACTCAACCCTCATCTTATCTACTTACCCCCAACTATCTTATCTATTCACCCACCCATCTTATCTACTCACCCGCCTTTCCGCCTATCTTATCTACTCATCCCTGTCTATAGGGCTTCTATAATGTATTTACTCTGACGCCAGACACAACAGTTTATCATATCCAGAGTAAAGCCTCACTTCCACAGTTTCTATAGAGTTTACTCTGAATCCAGACATAAACTGCGATTGTTTATCATGTAAACTGGACAATATCCTCGTGTTAACGAATGTATAGGGGGGGTAGAAATAGCCTACGCTACTTTATCCCTTTGAGATGTATTTCTTTCTTGTCCCAATAAACATACTTGAACTTGAACGAATGTATTCGAGCCATTTTCTGATCATATTCAATTATCCAATTATTTAAGACATAGAGAAGAGGTGCTACCTGTTCGCTAATTATAGAAAATGAGAGCAATTTAGAGGGAGGTCTTAGCAAAAGACGTAGGAATTGCCTGAAACGCTGTGCTTTAGGCATTGTATGAACTAACTCTATCTAGAAATTCAACATTATGTTTGCAACTCATCTTGTATGTATGTATATTTATCTGAATAAACATTTGATTTGATTTGAATTAAACACATGCATGTACAAGCCGCGGTAAGAATGCCCGAAACAGTGTGTTGATAATATTCTAACTAACTTCTAACTGCGCGTTAAATTAGTACCTAAAAATGAAGGTAACTGCAGGACTATTGGCCAATACGAGGAAGTAATATTGTCATATTATTCTAACTACGAATGCGTTATAAAGTATATCATTATACAAAATAGTAAAAATCATCACTTTTTCCTGTTACAAGACCCATGTTAAGAATATTAAATGAAGAAGAAGTGATTAGTAGTAATTAGTTATCGAAAGAAGACACGAAAAAGAAGAGATTAGCAAGCACTGCTAATTGCTCATTGATTGTTCACTCAGGGTATTTAAATACTTACTGTACTGCTCCCAAGCAAACTCAAACATTCTAATCTAATCTAAATCGAGGAATCAGACCTGATGACGTTGTGGATATGTTGGGACTCCATTATCTACATGTGTGTTGGGGGGTAGGGGGGGTGGAGGTCCCACGATGGGGGGGGGGGTGTTGTTTACATATCCACCTGACACCATGAGTGTCAGGTGGATAATTGTAATTATGGCATCTCCCATATATATATATATATATATATATATATATATATATATATATATATATATATATATATATATATATATATATATATATATATATATGTCGTACCTAGTAGCCAGAACGCACTTCTCAGCCTACTATGCATGGCCAGATTTGCCTAATAAGCCAAGTTTTCCTGAATTAATATATTTTCTCTATTTGTTTTCTTTTGAAATGATAAAGCTATCCATTTCATTATGTATGAGGTCAATTTTTTGTTATTGGAGTTAAAATTAACGTAGATATATGACCGAACCTAACCAACCCTACCTAACCTAACCTAACCTATCTTTATAGGTTAGGTTCGGTTAGGTAGCCGAAAAAGTTAGGTTAGGTTAGGTTAGGTAGGTTAGGTAGTCGAAAAACAACTAATTCATGAAAACTTGGCTTATTAGGCAAATTGGGCCTTGCATAGTAGGCTGAGAAGTGAGTTCTGGCTACTAGGTACGACATATATATATATATATATATATATATATATATATATATATATATATATATATATATATATATATATATATATATATATATATATATATATATATATATATATATATATATATATATATATATATGGGAGATGCCACTTGGCGGGCCAGGGTTCGATGATTCATAGGAGAAGTATTCAATTTGTTTAAATATAACTTGCTAGAACACTATATTGTTGAATGTGACACCGTAAAAGATTTTAGACCTCCTGGCCTATTGTACCACCAACTGTGTAACTATTTCATTGACTCAGGTGTTCTGGACGACATCCTAACAATTTATCCAAAATTTGCTTGTCCATTTTAAAAGATGAAGAACAATTTTATTTATATTATTTTTAAGCTGCATCTCTTATGAACCCATCCCTGACCTTGTGTGGCAGTGCACAATAGAAAGTTGTATTTACATATTCGCATATTGAAACGTGTATTGTCTAATGTAGATGATTGTAATCCCATGATATATATGTGCTTCAGCCTACCGTTTAGACCTATTATCTTGTGTGACAGTGAATACCAACATTATCCTCACTCTAATGAGACCTAATTGAATTCCTCAGATTAGGCAAAATTGTAATTATTTTTTATCAATAAAGACGTTAATAATAATAATTATAGGTACACAGATGATGAACACTAGGGAACTAAATGCAATAAGAGCCCTGATAACCAATGTAACAACGACCCAGTGGGCACAATACCCCAAGATAGGCATTGGATCAACGTTTATGACGTTAGTTCGACATTGAATCAACGTTTATGACGTTAGTTCAACGTTGAATCAACGTTGATTCGACGTTTCTCTTCAACATCGACGGATGTTGTGCCCACTGGAGACCACCTCACACACATATAGCCAACCTGGAAGCATTAACAAATGCTATATTGGCATCGTAGAAAAAGGTGAGAAATCAAACTCTAATTCTAAACATCATACTCTATATCTAAATGCTTATTTAAGTTCTAAACACTAATTACCTTTATATCACTCTCTGGGACCTTTAGTGTGAGTCAATCATCTGGACAACAAAAGTATAAGAAATATATATTAAATTTATTGATTCTTGATAAATGCAAGTGTTTTTTGTTTATAAAAATTACATTTCTGCAAAAACAAACAAATAAACACTAAATTTTCCTTTATAAAGGAGGATCATGAGAAATTATTTGACAGGAAATCAGCTGAGAATATTTTAACTCATAAAACTATATAAAAAATTAAAAGCATAAAATACTACCGATTTAATTATTCAATATAAAATGCCAGTCAAATCAAAAGCATAAAATCTTGCCAAGTTGTAAATTATTAGCCTAATGAGTATAGTTCAGATGATATTCATAAGTGAATTAATCATGTATTAAATCTGAAGTATTATTTGTGAAACTACTTATTATTTTAAGGAAGGAGAAACACTATTAAGTACAAAGGATGATACTAGTGTTGTTAGTATATTTTGGAGAAAATTAGTTTGATGCTGAAAGGTTAGTGTGAAAATTTTACACAGTAACCCGTAACTTTTAATAAAAATTTATAATACACCTATAGCCCTCTTGCAAGCAGCCTCATACAACCATGTTATGTTTATACAATTTTGGAAGTCTGTTCCATTTTTTGAGTTGTATACACCGTTAGTTGTCAATGGCGAGCAATATATTGATGGTTAGAGCAGTGATTATCAATATTAGAACCATGATTGTTCTGGCGTATCTCGATTTACAGTATAATATTATGATTACAGAATAATAATGGGGATCTGGGGGGAAGGGGACCTTGCTCTAACCCACCTTCCCGGCCACATCTGAAGAAACGGCATTGCTTTAGTACTGAAGCAATGTTGATTTGATTAACGTTTATCGCAGCGACGTTGGTTTAACGTTACTCGAGCACATCTTGCTACTGACAAACCGTTGACTTCCTCTCCCCTTCGAAACCACTACAGATGGTGGCCCCTCAAGTGAATAATGAAAAACCCACGAACTGTATACATCTCAGCACAGCTAGCGTGGACTATTTCATCCCAGTGGGCACATGTTGGGCAATATTCAACGTCACTACCAAAGGGGGGGGGGGTGGGCCATATCCAAGAGTGACGTTGGTTCGACGTTGATTCAACGTTACTGGTGCATGTTTCGCTCACTGGGGCTGAGCATAATAAGATGCCATACAACACGTACAATTGTCTTCTCAACGTGGCAAATTTATATACGGTGACCTAGTAAGGTGATTATCATATAAATTATAAAGATTACGGTGAAATTTTATCGAATTATATACAATAGCGACTTAGAAAATTATACATATAAAAAAACAGGTCCCACGGTAAACTGTTCTTTGATTTTGCATAGGAAAATGTAGAAAGCATTCACATATATTATACTAAAGTAATGGTTTAAATTTCATTTGAAATTTACTAAAGACATTTAGGTCACATTATATTCATTCGACTTTGGGTGCATTGATTAGCAGAGTCAAACACACTCAGAGCAGAGTTCGATTCTCGGGCAGCGAAAGACGTGTTTGGGACGCTGCCTTACAACTGATGCCTCTATTTACCTAGCAGTAAATAGCTACTCGGGAGTTAGGCAACTGTTGTGGGTTTTATCCTGGGGAAAGGCTAGGCGTTGGCCAAGAAAGAACCACGATAAAATAAGAAATATATAGATACATTTTAATTTTTAATTCATTCCTCGCCCTATCGATCAGTCTAACTCATTTTAGAGTGTGGTAAACCCAGTGACTTCATTCGCATCTAACGCCGTATACTTTAAGATGATGACTTTAATATTAGCGATGTGAACACAAATCAAGTAACGAAGAAGCAAGGGGCCAATCAATTTTAATTATCAAGGGAAAGCGCCAAGCCATTACGACTTTATATCACTTACAAGGGGGTCAGGATAAGAATTTGGGATGGGATGAGTGGGAGAAGGAATGGTTCCCAACCTTTTGGACGTTCAATTGGTTCCCTTCGGCGTTCAATTCCCTTTGGGGAATGAACGCCGAAGGTACCAATCAAGAGCAAGAGAGAGAGATCTACTATCACAGTGAGCAGTTGACAGTGGTGTTAGTGAGGGCTTGCACGAGTGATTGCTGACATTAGTTCAAATCAGCACTACAGAAAGACGGCCAGAGTGGCTCCACATCGTAGCCTCGGGCGAGAAGCCTACAGCGATGCTCCTCCAGCCTCGGCGAGGCCTCGTCAGTGCTGTTGGTGTGAGCAGAAGAACTCCAGAGTTTTTCTGCCACGACAGCTGCCCGAGGCCAGGTGCGAGGTATGAGGTTAGTGCGGTCTACGTACTCCCCCCACATGCAAGCTTCTCCACCCAGTACCAGCTGTTTTTGGCTCTCCGTGCCTGATGGAACACCATAAAATACGGTTTATAGCTAGTGAACAATAACAATGTTAGTTACAAGAATAATACAAATATTTCAAGCTCTATAATATATAATAATATAGGTTCGGGTTCAGACCTTGTCTGAAGACCTTGTGGGTTCAGTGAGAACCCACAAGGTCTTCTCTGAATACTTTGTATTTTCTTCTCTGAGGCTATGGATCCCTACAATTACACCAGAGGTGGTATCCATTTATTTAATATATAAATAATATAATAAAAGTATTTCTAATTGTGAAATTATGGCAATGCTCGTTATAAGAATTCAAATGATAACATCATGCCAATGTCACTACTTGTTAGTAAGAAAGTTAACCTACAGCAAATATTTTAAACTACACATTTAAGATTTTCTATCAGGAGCAGGATTCAGCAAGCATTGACATGTCTACCTATGGAAACCTTGACATCTTTCCTTGATCATAGCGACTTTGCATAAATTCAAGTTTACACGCTTTGAAAATTCACAACCCATGGAATATTGCTACGGACGCTCTTGTACCTCTTCGGAACTCTTAAAGTGTTTGACAAATGCTAAGACTGAAGAAAGATATACAGGTTTCATAACTGGAAACTTAAGTGCTTCGTGAATCCTATCCCAGCTAATAGGCATCACTTATCTATGAATGAGGTTACGAATATCATCTGTATGAATATGGGTGAAATTCAGTCTAAGAGATGCATTACTGCTAAATAGGTTTCACTGTAATTCATTTCTGAAGGATATATTTAGAAGAGTTGTTTGAATGTGAATTTTCAATGAAGATCACTAGTAGTATTAAGCATGAGTGGATGTCTGAAATGCAGCTCCATACAAGGCCTTGTGGAAAGATTTATACTCGCGCAATTTCGAAAATAATAAAAACAATTCATACTTTTTCAAAACAAAATAAAATATTAAAGGACAAACGTTACTGTTTAACATTAATTATTTGTAGCTGTATATAAAAATATATATCATATATCACTTTATTATCATTACGGACTTCTTATTAAAGTAAACTGACATGATTATGTCATATATAATATTATGCCTTGCCCGAAACGCTGTGCGTATTAGTGGCTTTAGGTATTGTATGTACTAGCTCTATCTATAAATCCAACATCATGTTTGTAACTCATCTTCTATGTATGTACTTTTACCTGAATAAACATTTGAATTTGAAACATTTGAAATTAACTTACCGTCAAAATCTTGAGGGTCACATTGATAGTACTTGTACCAGTCAACTCCGTAACTAATGTAGTTAAGGTACCAGCAGGAGGAGAGAACAGTGTTATACCCGGCAGAAGTAACCTGAAAAACACAAAAAAATATGATCCTATTCATACCGGTTAAGCGTTTGAATAGTTTGAACGGTTAAGCATTTTTCAAATGCTTAACCGTTTCACTGCGGACTGCCATCATGAGCGCAATTATAGTTTCTGCGGTATGTACACACACATGTGAGCACTTAAGACATGTGGACAATTGTGGATAAAGTCTTCAAACGTGTGGTTGCGCCTACAACTGCCAGAGGTCTCATGGGGTTGAGCAGACGTATTTTTGTAATTAAGAGAGCCATTAGCGCCCACCGAATCTTTGCGGAGGCAACATGTAATCCTATTTCATCCCGCCACCGCTTCCTTGTTACCCAAATGCCTCTTCAAACAGGATATTCGATGTTCGAACAATTATGCCTGCCTAAGAAATGTTTAAAATTATTACTTTATGAAGAGTTCATGAGAAACATACCTGGTTCAATTCATTCTTCCAGGCGGCTGGAACATTTTCATTTTTCCATACATGAACGACCGTGTCATTAGCGATGTCTACTCCATTGTCAAACACCTCCTGCCACACCAGGTACCTATGGAACGGTCAAAGACTTGGATCACCTCCCACGCTCAATTAAAATTTAATTCAATTTTAGTAAATAATACTGGCATAGGTACAATTTTGATTACAATTGATAAAACTGACCCATTCTTCTTGGGGAGGTTGGCAATGATGTCAAGGAGTTTGGTGATATAGACTTCTTCTAACTTGCTGTAGTCACCAGTAATATTGTGTTCGGCCATGAATGCTGTGATATTTGGATTGCTTTTCCTGTAAAAAGAATGTTTTATATTATTAAATTATATACGGAATGTCAATGATCAAATCATAAGAAAATAAAACAAAAATTAAACATGAATTTGAAAATACAATACTGTATACTGTGGTATAAAAACTTAAAGAATAGGTTCCATCATGATTACTATTCTGTCATACTTTGTCATGGAAAATGGATGCATTAGAGCAGGATAGGATAAAAAAATACTATATATTAAAAAAATGATGCTCATACAATAACAATACCTTACACACTATACACCGGTATGGAGAACCAACTCCATCATATTCCAGCAAATTATCCACAGCGACATCCCATAGCTTCATAAGGCTAGCTAACCGGATAGGTACCTGCTGGAAATGAGAAGCTAGCCGGACAGGTACTTGCTGTAAATAAGAAGCTAACCAGATAGGTACCTGCTGGAAATGAGAAGCTAACCAGATAGGTACCTGCTGGAAATGAGAAGCTAGCCGGACAGGTACCTGCTGTAAATAAGAAGCTAACCAGATAGGTACCTGCTGGAAATGAGAAGCTAGCCGGACAGGTACCTGCTGTAAATAAGAAGCTAGCCAGATAGGTACCTGCTGGAAATCCAGTCATCCTAAACAAAACAAAACAAAATTCCTCAAGACTAAGGCAACTCACCAGCAGGAAAAGCTGACCTCATCACCACCTAGATGGACATAGTGGTCAGGGAAGCGTCCTGTCACCTCCGTGAAGAAGGTCTTGAGGAAGTCGTAATTGTTAGTGTTAGTTGGGTCAATTGGGCCGAAAGTGCCATCTGGAGCTGAGTTGCTAATGGAGAAAATCATTTAAACATAATTAATTGTATTGGTTGATATAATGAGGTGAATTTTATTCTTAAACTTTGCCACCTTAAGACACACCTGCGAGTCAAAGACGTAGTAATAATAAACAATAACAAAAACTATATTTTTCTGACACATGATCTTCACAATTTATTTACTTTCTGTAAATAAAATTAAAACCACCATATAACATTAGACTGCTTGTACACAACCCACTTTAGTTCCAAAACTATACAGTGTAGAGCATGTAATATATCCTTACGAAACACTACTCCCAGGTGCAGAAATCTGTGGGATTATAACTAGACCTGTAAGGACTGACCTGTAGCATGGTGTGAGAAGACCAGGCTGGCCAGGGCCCCAGGACTGTGTGTGTCCTGTAGGAAGAGTACGACAATTGAAATATCACTCAAATAATGATAGCACGATATGAAGAAACCCTGCACATAAATTTATAACATGGAATACACATAGAAATCCCAATAGTGTGATGCATAAATAAACAAATCCACAAGGGCCGTGACGAGGATTTGAACTTCGAATCGAATCCTCATCACGACCCTTGTGGATTTGTTCATAACATGGAAGTTTTTTGGTAACACAGTGAAAATATTGAGTTTGTACGTCGAACCCACATCCCTGGACTCCTTAGGCAAACGCAGGTTCGATCCCATTCAGCGACCTCTCGCGGTGTTTAAAACAGAACTTGATAAACACCTCCAAAGGAAACATGATAAACCGGGATGTGATCAGCTACATCTAACCGCCTGGCTGACCAAACTATCAACCAAGAGGTCTGGCCAGAGACCCCAGCTACAAGGCTGTTAATCTTCGGAACTAATGCAAAAAAATACGGAAGCAACCCCTTCACAGGACCATTTGTCACGAATTTATAAGCTAAGTAGCAAACCTGACATATTTAGGCTAACCTGGAGTATCGAACTCAGGCAGGACTCTGATGCCTCTCAGTCTGGCGTACTCCACCACTTCGGCCACGTCCTCGGCGGAGTACACGTGGGCAGGACTGTAAGCGCCGAGCTTACTGAAGCAAAGAGGCGGGAATATGACAATATAGTTGTTGGAACCGGGCAACAAAGTGTAAATTCCAAACCCAAACTTACAAATGAAATCAAATACTGTGTATAAAATAACATATAACTCTCAGTTAAATATCACATTGTCACTTGTGCTTTAAAATGCAGCACATGCATGTATGTATGTTCTCTCTGAACAGATCATGTAGAACGAATACATACAAAACTGTACTCCCGAGAATACTCACAAGAGCACATACATCCTCAGAACAAACACACAAGAGGATATATTCCCTGCAAACTAATCCACACTAACGCTCACACACCTGAGGTCAGGGAAGGCAGTACTGACGTAAGGGAAACTCTGGTCATCCACAATGTGCCAATGGAAGACATTTAACTTATTCATGGCCATCAGGTCGAGTGACTCCTTGATCTTGGCGAGTGGCAGGTAGTGACGCGCTGTGTCCAGCATCAGGCCTCTGAGGAGAATTGGACGTTAGTCTCATTACTCACTCCAGTAAGGTCTAAAACCTGTGATATGAGCATTATGACTGTCATAGTGACCTCACTCACGTCCTGCACAGTAAACCTTCCCGCTGAAGTGTCCAAGCGCTCACCTGTGTGTAAATCTGGGGTAGTCCCTAATCTGTGTGGAGTTGACATAATAGGCTGAGGCGTCAGGTATGAGGATCTGGGAGAAGGTTTCCAGTCCCCTTAAGATGCCCCAGATACTGTGTGATATGATGGCTCCTTCGCCCGGGGCGTCGGGACTGTCAATCTGGTGGACACAATAAAATTAAATGTAATATCAAATTATATCTTTAATAAAAACTTAAATGTACTGCGACGGGAAACATCTCCCGTCACACAGGGTGCAGTTGCACCTCCACAGATCTCTAGTATCAACTCTTGATACTGGTAATGGCTCAAAAGGGCCACCACTTACGGGCTATTCATGCCCGTGCCACCTTTTGGTTGGCTTAAATCTTCATCAATCAATCTTAAATGTACTGCTATACTGTATATATATAAATATCACGTACATTTTAATTTGTTGATACACGTATATAAAACAGCTATGAAGGTAATCTACACAACAGATAGGGGTGATAAGCAATCTCTGTTTAATATGATTAATTTCCATTTCCCTTGCAGATAACTATTGGTTTAATATCATTTAAATTATAATGGGTAATATTGATTATCTTAGCGGAGTCCCTTAACACAGGAAACAAACATGAGTTTTTATCTAACAAAAGAGAAAACTTACAACTGAAAAAAATGTGTTGATTGAGAAGGTATGGATTTCACGCAGGTTACATAACTCTCATACATGCTCGTATTCATGTATATACACTTGTATACACTTATTTATATACATGTGTAAATTCCCAAATATTAGTATAACTAATGTATTGTTATTCAGTCATCTGTCGATTGCATGTAAATAAACAAATATTCAAGAGCATGTTACTGCACAGAATACATCTTTAAGACGTCTTATCTGACCCCATAAGTGACAGACGCTGTCCTTACACAGGACACGAGCACATTCCTTTACATTACCTCTTTAAAAAAGATGTTGACCACGACTAACCTAACAAAAGATCTCAATCTCAACCTCACAAACAAAAAAAATCTACCATTGCACCATTACAAATACCTTAATCGACTAACATAACCGCCATTATTACTTTAAGAAAGGTCTAGATTGACCTCATAAATTCTATTCCAATAAACCATGGACCGTCTTAGATTGACTCCTAGAGTGATCTAAGCAAAGGGCAAGTGTTGACCTCTGACCTTGATCTCGTATTGCTCATCCATGTGCTGTTGAGGGTTGTCTTGGCATGCAGTCAAGAGATTAATCTGCAGTTCATCCAGATAACCTTGGAAATCTTGGTCCTTCCGCCAGGGCTGGTTGTTCTCTGCCTGGTAATAGAGAGGAAAAGCTATGTGAGAAGGGAGGCTTTCTTGCACGCTTGTCAGCAGAGAAGACGGGGGAAGTATTCAGAAAGGTTAGATTTATTATTATTAAACATCTTTATTGACAAAATATATTTTTCTAAAATGTTTTCTTATGGAATGATTAAAGCTTTTTATTACATATGATTTTATATTATTTGAGTTAAAACCAATATAAAAATGTAATCAAACCTAACCTAACCTGACCGAACATAACTCAGTAATTCATGTTCTTAACATAATATAATGATTACTAATTCAAATAAACAAAATTTAAAAAGACATATATAACCATTTGAAAACTCCCAAGCAATACCTTTGACCATTACACCTATTCATGGTAAAAAAAGCAGTGCAACCTGGGATTCCACTGAATTCTCCAGGGCTCCTGAGGCTTCCACTAAAGCTTAACCAGGGTGTCATTCAATGCCCCCCCTCCCCCCCATGCACTCTGGCTTGTAGGCTATGAATTCTACCTCCTACGCTTCTCTTTAAATACACAAAGAAATCACATTAATGTATCAAGGTTGCAATGCTTCTTGAACATGTCGTGATGTAGTAGTTTAAGGTGTCGTGTGCTTGGGAGTACCCGGTGTGCAGGTTCGAATCCTCTTCACGGTGCCTACTGATTTCCTCAATGATACAGCACATTAATGTAATTTCTTTGTAAAACTGATTTATTGATTACTGGGTATAGCAAACAACACGTAAGATTGATTTATGATTACCGGATATAACTACACATAAGCTTGATTGATTACCGGTTATAGCAAACTACTTGCAAGATTGACTGACTGATTGCAGGTATACTAAACGTCAAATTACTACGTCATTAACTCCTTTTCCCCACGCTGCTTCACCAGCAGGAGGGAGCAAGTACCTTCGAAGATCGGGAGGTCGGGAACATGATACTGATGTACCTCTTCAGCGCCTCCTGCAGGATGTCACAGTCGAAACCCACAGTCTTGAAGCTGTAGAGTGAAAGATACACGTTCCAGTTAACACACAAGGGTGACAGGGTGACAAACACATGTTTCAAGTAACACACTAGGACACAACCTGCTCCTACTATGTAATGACTAATCATTACCCAGGTTCATACTGACATAAGGATGGGAGATTTCATCCAGACAAGAGCAAGAGGTGTATATAGATGTATATACAGTCTTTCTTTTAAATATATTTCCTTGTAAATGACATAAATTTTAGATTTATGATTCTGGCACGAATCTTCTCGATATTCCCGAGAAGATTGGAAATGATCTTAAAGGTTCATGCAACCAGCATTATTATTTTGACAGGGCGTGTCTAGGAACATTCAAGTTAATTGTCTGCAGGCGGACATTGGTACAATATATATATAGAGCAGCATTAAATTCTGAGTGTTGAGTGACCCCTGATGCCTGAAGACGCATTTAGAGTATTTCTATAGATAATATATAAACTGACGTCACACATACCCTTTGATATAGACTAACGTCACGCTCACAAACATCATTATATACACTGACGTCACACACACACACACACCGTAATACACAGACGTCACATATGCCATGATATGCCATGATATACAGTGACATCACACACACACACACACACTATGACGTAATAATATACTAGGCAATTCTGGAAACCATCACCGTAGTATCCGATTCGCACAAGTAAAATATCTAATTATATATATAGCACATATCAGATTATTTCCGTTGCTAAGCATTAAATTGATCACCATTAAAGATACATATATCTGGAGAGATCTTTTAACAACAGATATGCAAGTTTACATGCCCAAGACTCGACACCCACCTTATGCCCCAGGTTCGACACCCACCTGAAGGTATCCGGCCTGACGACCATATAGGTATCTCTGGACTCCATCATCTGTGGACGAGGCCAGATCTGGCCCACGGTAGGGGTGACCATGGGGTAGCCGCCCCACACCATGCCCACCACCCCCAGCACCATAACCATCCATGCTGTGGAGAAAGTCCAATATATATATCATAATTTACATTTGTCTGGGACATTAAGTTTATAGATGTCCTCCCTCGGTACACTGTCCAACCTCCACAACAATTGCCTAATAAATTATTACTTAATAACTAATTTAATTAATTAATTAATAATACAATTATTATTATTATTATAACTCCCGGGTGCCTATTTACTACTTGGTGAACAGCAACATTTGGTGAAAGGAAATGCTACCCAAATGCTTCTGTCCTGCTGCGGGAGTGGAACCCGGGACCTTTCGGGTGTGCCCGAAATGCGCTGACCACTACGCCAAAATCCTATTTACAAAGTAATACAAAACCGTGTCTGATTACAGTATCATCTTGTAATTAGAATACATTTGTTATCTATATTACTCAATCTCTTCAAGATAATGAAATGCTAATTCCCAAATCACTTCGAGATCTTGGAAATTTATTTAATAAAAAAGTTTTAATTGATGAAATCTTGCCTCGTAAAATTTAAAATAAAAATAAAAGTAAGATATATTTTTGTAGTACATAATTGTTATTTTGTATTTAAAACTTTTTACAATAAGCTCATCTCAAAACATAGTAAAAACATGTGTGTTATTTAATTATTTTAATTTTGAACGTAAAATGAAAACAAAACGAAGCATTATGCAAAAATGCATGACAGAGTAACTACAGTCTCTTTCTGCTAGGCTTCATTCTAGCAAATTTATCTATTACTTCATTATAATTCACCTCAATAGCGAACGCACTTTGAATGGAGAGCAAAGCTGATACCAGACAATGTATCGTAGCCCACTATAGAACAGAGGCAGGACTTTCTCAGTGTTTCAGATGTTTTTTCAGATGTTTTTCGGTGTTTAGGAATGTGTTTGAGCCGACTATAAAGGATCGGTCTGCAACTGCGCTACTTTTACGGGCTATTCATGCCCGTGCCACCTCTTGGGTGGCTTAATCTATATCAATCAATCTGTGCTACTTATTGATAAGGTCAGATAAATGTGGTACAGTATGAATATGTTAAGATAAATGAATCTGGAAACTTACAACTGTGCACAGAGTACAGATCATATACACTGAGAAATGGGGTATATCTTTCTGTGCATATATCCACGATAGACAGACAAACACGGAGGATATATGAAGATATATACGAGAATATACAGACACAGTATATACTAAATCGCATGTCATTTGGCGATCATATATATATATATATATATATATATATATATATATATATATATATATATATATATATATATATATATATATATATATATATATATATATATATATATTTAAGTATACTGTTGATACTCAGTTTCTCGGCACTTTATTTTTCTACACTGCTAGAGCTCATTATTTCTTTCTATGTCTTTGAATGGTTTTAAAGACTCTTGTACGATTTCACTTTGACGATGGCGTCTGAGTACGTGTCGCCGTACGGCTGAAAATTCTAATATGATCACATTAAATGAACAAATCCACAAGGGCCGTGACGAGGATTCGAACCTACGTCCGAGAGCATTCCAGACGCTGCCTTAATCGACTGAGATACGACATGGTAAAAGATTTGTGGATTTGTTCAACTGATGCATCACGCTATTGTGATTTCTGTGTGTAATCATCACATTATCTGCGTTCTCAAAATGCTTTGGATTTTGAGCACTAAATTTGCAAGCCGCTTTTTTAAAATGCTCCATTCTTTTACCTGCGCATTTATAACAGAATCTAAAGACACTAAGTTGGATTAAACCAGGGATTTCTTCATTGAATATCAACTTGGAATCTTTTTCTTCGGCACTCGCTTTGCTGCCTACATTCTATATTAACATCACATTTACCAACCAACTTAATTGCTTCATTTGCAATCCGTTTGAATTCAGATTCATACTCATTTCCTATATTTGTCATGTTTTACAAAAAGCCGACTCAAATGAGAAGCTGTTACCAAATCTATACAACGTTTCTGTAACTATCTGGATAAATTGAAAATCTTGCTAGCACTCTACTTCAGAATATAAGGGAACGAAAGAGTTTGCGAATTTGTTTTTGTAAAGGAGCCATTTTTGACACATTTGCGTATACTACGCCATTGGTTGTATAGAGGAATGATACGTCACTGATTGTAAAGAAGAATGATACGTTACTGGTTGTATACAGGAATGATACGTCACTGGTTGTATAGAGGAATGATACGTCACTGACTGTATAGAGGAATGGGGGAGGGGGCAACAGGAATGAGGGAGAGGGAAACATGCAGAAGGGAGGTAAATAAAGAATGGTGGGAGGTAAGGGAAGGAAGAATGAAGAAGGAAGAGAAGAGGGAACGAGAGAGAAACAGCATGAGGGAAAAGACGGCAAGTACGAAGCAGGATTGGACACTATTAAAGATTGAGGGAGAGAGAGAGTGAAGAAACGAGGGAGTAGGAAAAGAGAGGAATGGAAAACTGAGAGGGAATGAAGAAGGGAAACAGGGGGACGGGAAAGAGAGGTGAAGGAAGGAAGGAAGGAAGGGGAGAGGGAACATCAAACAAGAGGGAAGGGGAAACGCATGAGAAATTTTCCATATGCTCCACCGGGACCCTGAATTCCCACGCAGTTGGCGACAGCCAGCCGTGCTTGGTGGCGGGTTGTTGCTGGGTGGAGGGTTGCTGTGGTGATGGATTGTTGTGTGGTGGCGGGTTGTTGCTGGGAGGAGGGTTGCTGTGGTGATGGTTTGTTGTGTGGTGGCGGGTTGTTGCTGGGTGGAGGGTTGCTGTGGTGATGGATTGTTGTGTGGTGGCGGGTTGTTGCTGGGTGGAGGGTTGCTGTGGTGATGGTTTGTTTTATCGGGTTGTTGCTGGGAGGAGGGTTGCTGTGGTGATGGTTTGTTGTGTGGTGGCGGGTTGTTGCTGGGAGGAGGGTTGCTGTGGGGTGGAGAGTGATGTGTGGTGCTGGGTGGAGGATTGTTGCTGTGGTGGAGGGTTGCTATGTGGTGCTGGGTTGTGGTGGAGGGTTGCTATGTGGTGCTGGGTTGTGGTGGAGGGTTGCTATGTGGTGCTGGGTTGTGGTGAAGGGTTGCTATGTGGTGCTGGGTTGTGGTGGAGGGTTGCTATGTGGTGCTGGGTTGTGGTGGAGGGTTGCTATGTGGTGCTGGGTTGTGGTGGAGGGTTGCTATGTGGTGCTGGGTTGTGGTGGAGGGTTGTTATGTGGTGCTGGGTTGTGGTGGAGGGTTGCTATGTGGTGCTGAGTTGTGGTGGAGGGTTGCTATGTGGTGCTGGGTTGTGGTGGAGTTTTTTTTTAAGTTCCTCTGTTTAGTGTCATCGGCAAATTTAGATAAGGTAATGCATAGGTCTTTATCGATGTTATTTATGTAAATTAAGGATAAAGTCGGTCTCAAAATTAACCCCGTGGTACTCCACTAATTATGTCTATTCAGCCTAGTGCATTTCCGTTTAACTACACATAAAATAACGTAATTATTAGGAGAATGTGCTAAGCCAGGATGACTATATAGCAGTTAGAAGGGATATGAGGACAAGGACCAACGGGGGATCGAACCCTGACCCGCAAAGAACGCAACTTCTGCTATACTGAGGAATCCAAGTGAACTCTTGGATCCTATTCATGTTTTGCGTTCAGGTTTAACCAATTTAATACGCGATCACCTATGTTTTTATTTGTTAGTCTCCAATGAGGAACTATATCCAATACTTTCATACAAAATTAACCCAAACACACACACACATATACACATATGGAATGAACCGTTGTCATTTTCCCTTTATTACGTGTGTGTGATACTGGCTTCCTGCCACGTTATCGTGACATTCTCCTCTGGTTTCTGAAAATTCAGATATTTTACGTTTCCGCTTTGCTGACGTCGAACAAACAAAAACAAAAATGTGCTAAAAATATCAAGATGAGTTGCCAAATGCGAACGAATTATTTGAAAACCATGATAGGAGTCTCTTGCTAGGTGATGACTTTAAATGTTGCTGTGTGCCAGATTCACGAAGCAGTTACGCAAGTACTTACGAACGTGAGTACATCTTTCCTCAATCTGTGACTTTTTGGTTACATTTATTAAACAGTTTACAAGCATAAAAACTTACCAATCAATTGTTGTTATTGTTATAAACAGCCTCTTCGTGCTTCGGAGCTCATTAACGGTTTAATAATTGTAAACAAAGCTGCCAAAGATTGAGAAAAGATGGACAGGTTCGTAAGTGCTTGCGTAACTGCTTCGTGAATCTGGACCCCATGGTGCTATAGGTTGGCAAGCGTGTGCTAACATCAAACTGACTCACCGTATGACGAAGTCAATAATCAAGAATTAGAACGGCATAAATAGACACTGATAATAATTAGACATATGTAGTGTTAAATAACAGATTTCATATTTAATATCCTTATTAAATTTAACATTCTATTTTCCTACGTGAGTCTTTGTTCTTCACCCAATGTGTTTTTCATATAACATGTCGCTTTTTACCGGAATTGACCATTTAGTTAAAAAAATACGATGTATTAAGAGCAATTAAAGCGCTGTAATATTGACATGTTCATTGCATCGACCTGGATAGGTAAGGGCCGGGGGGGGGGGGTTAGCGTGATTTCGAACCCTACTTGTTAGGCCAAACAGTCGTATTTTTAACGGAATCGGAATGTCAAAGCGAGTGAACGAGTTGGGATAATAATAATAATAAGAGATGCTGATGATAATATTAAGTTAGTCCTGCCTGCAACTAAGAACATAAGAGTCAAATAAACTACAAAAAGTCTACTGACTCATACGAGGCTGCTTCTAATTTTGATCCATCCACCAAGTGTTAGTTATATTGAGTAAGTGCTTCCACGGGTGCTGGAGGATAGTACAAGTACACTTTTGCAAGTGGTAATGACATTATTTCGTGATAGAACACGAAACAATGGGTATAAATTGAATAAAGTTTAGATTTAGGAAAGACCTGGGTAAATACTGGTTCGTTAACAGGGATGTTGATTTGTGGAAACAATTACCGCGTAACATAATAGAAGTAGGAACCCTTGATTGTTTCAAGCGTAGGTTAGACATATATGTGAATGAGTGTGGGTGGAAATAAATAGGGAGCTGCCTCGTATGGGTCAATAGACCTTATGCATTTACCTTCATTCTTATGTTATCATTATAACACATTGGTGTCAGGGCAGCTGTGTCAGATATAAGAAGCTGTGTCAGATATAAAAAGCTGTGTCAGATATAAGAAGCTGTGTCAGATATAAGAAGCTGTGTCAGATATAAGAAGCTGTGTCAGATATAAGAAGCTGTGTCAGACAGAAGCTGTTTTTTTTCTACCACAGACGTGGCCATACATTTACAATGCTAACCAGCAAATATACATTTTCTTCTGTCCTCCATGGACAGGGTTAGAGATGTGTTAAACATATAGTTCAGGGGTTTATTGAACAATCAACCACAGAAGATGATTCGGTGCTTTTAAAATGCTGAAGCTGTGTCAGATGGAAGAAGCTGTGCCAGGCAGTAGAGAAAACATGTAGATGACCTTAGTAACATGGTAAGCCATTCTCGGTCAGCAGGTGTTTAGAAAACACTTGGAAAGACAGAAGAAATGCAGGTGGGAGACTGTGATGACGCAGATGGCACCGGGTGGCAAGTATGTTAGGCAGTGTGATAAGTTAACGGAACCGATAAGATTAACAAGATGGAAATATTACCAAGTAAACAAACAAGTTCATTATCGTAGCAAAATACAGATTGGATCGTGTGGAATTAGATGATAAATAGAAGAAACAATGAAAATGGCAGCAGAGAAACGGCAGAAGGTGAAGAACGAATGAGACCAGTGTATCTGTCAGGTGAAGAAAGACTTTAAAAGATAAGTAAAAGCAGACTACAATGAGCAGAACAAAACAAGGAAAGGAGAATTAGATGAGACGTCCGCGATGACAAGATACAAATTCGAAACGGAACGGAGAGGAAGGTTGGAAAGGCCAAATACTCGATGGATAAGCTGTGTAAAGAGAGATATAGAGATAACAGAAGATACTGGAGATTAGACGACTCTGGCAGTGGAATACCCTAGAAGAGAACTTGGTAGTGATGGCTCAACCCGTCCTCCAAATAGCACTTTGAGGTATATACTTTGACTAAGGCCAAAAGTGTCGTATTAGAAAATGGTAGTGGCTCGCGAAATTGACAAAATTACCCGTTTTCTGTTTGAAGGTCGTCTGGTAGGTTAGGTTAAGGCACTTTAGTATGACAGTTTCTTGACGATGGGAACGCTCGAGAGAACGGGCTGGATGATTTGACTTGGTGTTATGCTATAGGCCTATTCAAGCCATCCAAGCGCTTACTAACCAACCAAAAAACATACTTTAATCCAAAACTAATGTAACCTCAGTGTATATACACCGAGAAATAGGGGGATATACCATTCGGTGCATATATCCATGATAGCGAGACAAACACGGAAGATATACGTGAATATACAGACACAATATAAACAGAGACAAAAGGTTAATAACCTGACGCATTTAAAACAGAAAACACTAGCTATCAGTAGGTACGCAGCCAGAGTACCTACTGATAGTGATACTGATAAGAGTATCACAGGTGTAGCAGCAGCAGCAGCTGCCTTGTCTCTCACGACAGAGAGGGATGGGAACAAGGGGTAGGCATAACTAATACAGGCGAGATGCCTTATCAGTAGATTACCCCAACCAGGTCACATAACTATTAGCAGCTGGGATTTGTCTCGCGAACCAAAAGAAGGCGAGGGACATATGAGGCTACGCTAGAGCGACTCATACGAGAGAGATGTGTCTTACCAGTAAACACACCACAGGTATCAACACCCCCTCCCTAAACCCACCCTACAGTCTACGCATATCACACATGTTTATGCTAACTAGGCTACAGGTTCACCTCTTGCGGTTGTGAGAAAATTCATTTACCTTGATTAGCTCTTTGTGTGGAGTTCGTGTATGGACATGTATGTATATGTGGCGTTCATGTATGAATATGTGTGTGTACATGGAGAGTTTGTCTATAAATATGTATGTATAAACTAGGCTCAACCCTTACGTTTCGAAGTGTGTCAAGGAAATCTGTGCAAACGTCAGCACATAAATGAATAATGTATATATAGGTATGTATATGTAAATATACATATGAAAATATACACAAGAGGTAATAGACATGTTCAGGACATAAAATTAAGACTATCGTAATGAGGAGATTGTACGTTTACCTGGCAGTTCCAACAATAATTTGCAACACCGATCTTCAGCATTTGTAGCGTACTTTTGTATAGCTGAAAAATGTTGTGTTACAGCTTCTGGGCGGCACTCAAGTCTCGTCCCAATCTACTGCAATCATTATATGAATAACATTCCCCCATTCCTCTCCCAGGTGTAACAACAACTGCTTCACAGAACCATCTGGAGGAATACAACAGTCAAGGAGCAGATGATAAAACTCGGGACAGAGGAGGACATGCTCACAGAGGTGCGTATGGAATTCGACAAAAAGTTCCAGGGGGTCTTCATGATAGAGCAAGTGGAAGTGCCTGAACTGAGAGGAATGGTGTCAATCCCAACTGAAAGTGAACTTTGAGATTACCAGAGTTGAGGTAAGGAAACATCTACTGGAACTGGATACAACTACGACTGTTGGCCCAGACAGAATCTCACCAAAGAAAACTAAAGAATGGAGTTCAAGCTCTATGCTGGTCACTTTCTATGGTGTATAATAAGTCATTGGTAACAGGAAATTTACCAGAAAGTTGGAAGACAGCAAATCTAGTGCCAATATGTAAGAAAGGGTAACAGACATGAGGCACTAAACAGGCTAGTATCCCTAACTCGTATACCATGACAAGTGATAGAGAAGATCGTGAGGAAGAGACTGGGAACACATCTAGAGAGAAACTCTTCATAACATGTCATCAGCAAGGGTTCGAGGAGGGTAAATTTTGTCTCGCAAACCTGAAAGAATTTTACGATCAGGTGACCAAAATCATATTTTTGGAGTGCCAGAAAACCTTCCATAGAGGACACCACAAGGGACTCTAGTACAAGTTCCATAAGCAGGCAAGAGGAGTGACAGGTAAGGTAAATCAGTAGATAAGGGAGTATCTAAGCAACAGACAACAACGAGTCGCAGTGAGAGATCTCAGAGTGGGAAGAGTTCAACAGCGGAGTCCCAAGGAAGTGTGTGCTCAAGTTCATTCTGTTTCGGATATATGTAAATGATCTTCCAGAGGGAATAAACTCATTCCTCTCAACGTTTGCTGATGATACACATATTATGAGGAAGATTAATTGAACATATTGGTCCATCAAATGACAACTAGAGTTTAACTCAAACAAGTGCAAAGTAATTCACTGTCATAGCAGGGAAAAGTGGAATGCACTAAGAAGTGACAGACTCCATACACAGTTTCAAAGCCCAATAGGCTTGAGAATCTGTATGTCAATTGATTAAAGGCTAAAAGGCGGGACGAAAGAGCTCAAGCTCAACCACCACAATTAGGCAAATACATTTAGGAAAGCACACGCACGCACAGAAATATACATAATAACCTTTTTCTTTTTTAGTGTCAGAATAGTTAACAGGTGGAATGCATGGTGCATGAATGCATGGCAGGGTATACATACAACCCTTCAGCACTTACTACAACTCCAACACAACATACATCAAACTGTCATATAGAAGATGTGACACTACCCACAGCTGTCGTCTGTACAGAGGGATGTAAGTCACAGAAAACCCTCTTTGTCATTACCAACACCACTCACTGTGAATTCCAAGTACCACAGGCACCCAAAACACAGGATGCCACGACAAAAAACGTCAAAAAGATACACAAAGCTGAATTTCCAAGACCGAGAATCCTGAGCAATTTCCCGGAAAATAAAGAGAACTCGGACATCCCAGATCAAATCAACATCCAACGAAAATAACAACACTCTCATCAACAAAAGAAATTAAGGAATGAAAATCAAAATATTTCCCGGAAGCTATGCAGGTTTCTTTCCTTGGAGACTTTTCCAGTTATGAGTAAACACCCTTATTTCTGAACAAAACCCATTCAAAAACTTGATTCAGACACTGTTGTACATTTATAATTGACTTTATATATTCAAGAACAAATAAATAATAATAACCAATGACTGATCATCATAATTTATAATTATACTTCGAGAATCTTAGCTTCATGATAAAAAGAATGACAACTGACGTGATAAACATTTTCTAAAAATCTGAATTTAAGTTAAAATCAGAGTGACGTTTGGAGCACATCAACGTGTTCATTTTCAAATCTAAAACACAGAATATCACAAATTAAAACTCACAAACAATTCATACTGAACAGGTTTACACTTACAACAAAGCAAGAGATAAAGCAATGACAATTATACATCGACAAAGAACAAAAATACAAAAAAAAACACTACTTACATAGTTTATCATACAAAGTAGAATTTGACATTCAACAGAGACCTTAAATACTCATTTGAAATTACAATTACAAACCAAAATGAATATTTTATCAAAAAGATATAGAAAACCTGGTGACACTGTACAGTAGGCTATCGTGCTGGCCTTCTCATGAAAGCTATCGTGCTAGCCTACTCCTGAAAGCTATCGTGCTAGCCTACTCCTGAAAGCTATCGTGCTGGCCTACTCCTGAAAGGTATCGTGCTGGCCTACTCCTGAAAGCTATCGTGCCAGCCTACTCCTGAAAGCTATCGTGCCAGCCTACTCCTGAAAGCTATCGTGCTGGCCTACTCCTGAAAGCTATCGTGCCAGCCTACTCCTGAAAGCTATCGTGCCAGCCTACTCCTGAAAGCTATCGTGCTGGCCTACTCCTGAAAGCTATCGTGCTAGCCTACTCCTGAAAGCTATCGTGCTAGCCTACTCCTGAAAGCTATCGTGCTGGCCTACTCCTGAAAGCTATCGTGCTGGCCTACTCCTGAAAGCTATCGTGCTGGCCTACTCCTGAAAGCTATCGTGCCAGCCTACTCCTGAAAGCTATCGTGCCAGCCTACTCCTGAAAGCTATCGTGCCGGCCTACTCCTGGAAGCTATCGTGCTGGCCTACTCCTGAAAGCTATCGTGCTGGCTTACTCCTGAAAGCTATCGTGCTGGCCTATTCCTGAAAGCTATCGTGCTAGCCTACTCCTAAAAGCCATCATGTTGGCTTACTCCTGAAAGCTATCGTGCCGGCTTACTCCCAAAAGCTATCGTTCCAGCCTACTCATGAAAGCCATCGTAGGAGTATAGCCCCGTTCTCCCAACTTGCCATTGGGTCAAAAATACAAACTATCTTACCTAACCAAAAACTTACGAACACAGGCAACCCAGATGTACAGAAGATCAATATTATGATGATTTAATTGCCATAATACATCGAATTTTGAACGAATTGGTCGAGTCCGTAAAAATTGGGTGCGCAATGAGTGAAGAGACCTGTTTGATGTAACGGTACAAGGGGTTTTCCCCGTTACATTAGGGTGTTTAAGGGCGGGTGGTGGTGATTGGCTGTCTGATTACATGTAATTACCCAAGTGTAGTTACAGGATGAGAGCTACGCTCGTGGTGTCCCATCTTCCCAGCACTCTTTTGTCATATTTGAAACGTAACTTTGAAATGTGAGATTACAGCTAAGCTTACAGCCACTTTGTGAAGCACTTAAAGGGAGTTGGAACATGAGCAATTTTTCACCACTCTCCGTCGTCGCTACTGTTTATGTAAAATCAAAATTGTCTATACAGTATACCTTGGTCATAAAAGTATTTGTGTGTACGTCTGATACCATACTACTTGTGTAAAGGAGGAAATGTAGATGTTTATCTCTCAGAATGTTTGGTAATATGTTTATTGTTTGTGATGTGTGTATATGTATGTATTAACACGATGTACTGAACGGGGTGAGAATAGCTTGAGCTACCTCATCCCTTTGTGTGTATTTTACATCAATAAACTTATTTCAATTTCAATTTCAATTTCAACGTAAAATCAACTGAACTAACCTATCCCAACCCACTTCAACCCGACCGAACCTAACATATCCTAACTTACCCAAACTTAACAAAGAGGAATTCTTCAAACCTGTAACCTCAAGAACAAGAGATCATAGATTAAAATTAAGGAAATGATTGATTTATGAAGATTAAGCCACCCAAGAGGTGGCACGGGCATGAATAGCCCGTAATTAAGGAAACTAAAGTGCCGAAAATATATTAGAAAGTGGAAGACGGTTGGAACAAGTTAAGTGAGGTGGTAGAGGCCAAAACCGTCAGTAGTTGTTAAGTGTCATGCAGAGTACTGGGAAGACGGGACACCACGAGCGTAGCTCTCATCCTGTAGCTACACTTAGATAATTACACACTGCTATACGTACACAGCCTACTTTCAAACACAAACACCTATCAGAAGTGGAACTGAAGCTCTACCCTGCCAGTAAATCTAAGAGAATACACATAAATTCACATTAAATTACTCAACCATCAGTCTCACATAACAATACAACACAAGAACCTAATTATCACCTATACACAGCCTCACACCAGCAAAAACATCCTTTTCCTGCATGACTAAGTGAAAACCTTATCACCCGCATGCGTTACTAAAGCTAGACGAGGAGTCACAATAACGTGGTTGAAATATGTTGACCAGACCATACACTATAAAGTGAAGGGACGACGACGTTTCGGTCCGTCCTGGACCATTCTCAAGTCGATTTTGACTTGAGAATGGTCCAGGACGGACCGAAACGTCGTCGTCCCTTCACTTTCTAGTGTGTGGTTTAGTCAAATTACTAACGCTTGACCCCGATCCTGTGCCAGGTAAGTCCACTACGGGCTCACCATAGCCCGGGCTACTTGCCCCGCTCCTGTGCCCGCTAAGCTACGGGCTCACCATAGCCCGTGCTAATAGAAAGTTGTTCCGAGTAGCTGAATCTATAACAACAGCAACATACTAAAGCTAAGCCATAACACACTACACATCACACACCAAACACGTCATACACTTGGCTCTTTTTTATGTGTGTCTGTCTGCAAAGTTAATTAGGAATGGGGCTCTGGTTTTATCTTAGGGAAGGACAAAAACGCTTGGGCACGTTTCCTTTCACATGACGCCTCTGTTCAGCGAGCCCGTGTCGGTCGGTCCGAGAGTTAGGCAACTATTGTGGGTTGCATCCTGTGAAGAGTCAGTAAAGGGGGGTACCTCGATATGATTGATTTTGATTGTTGCCGCCAGAGGCGGCTAGTTTAAAGTGCACCCCATACTTATCCTGTGAGTGGTAGCGCAAAAAGGATTACAGAGGGCACAGGTCTTAATCAGACCTCAACGGTCATGATTACATTAACAATTAATCTATCCTTCACACCTTATAATTATAATGTCAGCTAGTTAGAGAAAATATTTTATTTCAATAGCTATATATTTACAGTTAAGCATTATACATTAACCGTCGCTCTACCGTCCAGCCCAAGTGATTGGAAGACAGCAACAGACAGAGGTAATAAAAGGCCTAACTGAGCGCTAAGTCTATGAACGCCAGCAACAGAGACGTACCTGTCTAGCTGTCTAAAAGGCTCGAGGGAAAGAAAGGGTATGATATAGGGGAAAAGGGACAGGCACTGACGGACTTTATGAGAAGGACATGTGGTGAGGGGAGAATATGAAAAGGACAGGATGGAAAGAACAGTATGAGAGAGATAGCATGTCTGGGACAGTACGAAAGGAATGAGATGGAAGGGATAGGAGTAAGAGATAGGATGTGAGGGACAGAATGAGAGGGACGGTATGTGTATGACAGGATGGAATCGACAGTATGAGAGGCAAGGGAAGAGAGGGGACAGGATAAGACGGACAGGATGAGAGGGATAGTACGGAAGACACAGAATTGGAGGCACAGGATGGGACAGACAGGATGGAAGTGACAATATGAGAGAGAATGAAAGGAAAAAAAACAGTATGTGAGGCCCAGGATGGGGCGGACAGGATGGAAGGCACAGGAGGGGATGGACAGGATGGTAGGGACAGTATGAGAGGCAAGGAACGGAGGGAAGGAACAAGATAAGAGGGAGAAGAGAAAACGGTAGCGCTACTTTAACTAGAATATACTGCCCCCTCTTCTCTCGCTCTCTCCATACACCGAAAGGTCTAACGTTAACTGCTTGCCTGTGTCACCCTCCCTGCTTGTACTCACCTATTTGTGCTTGCGAGGTTAGTTAGGCTTTGGCTCTTTGGTCCCGCCTCTCAACCGTCAATCTACTGGTGTACAGATTCCTGAGTTTCTCGAGCTTTATCATATCTACATTTGAAACTGTGTATGGAGTCAGCCTCCACCACATCACTTCCTAGTGCATTCCATTTACTAACAACTCTGACACTGAAAAAGTTCTTTCTAATGTCTCTGTGGCTCATTTGAGTACTCAGCTTCCACCTGTGAACTTCCCAAGTTCAAGTTCAAGTAAGTTTATTGAGACAAGAAAAAAAATACATCTCAAAGGAATAGAGTAGCTTAGGCTATTTCTACCCCCCAGGGTCCCATTGTGCGTGTGCCACCCGTTTTAAATAATCCATCCTTGTCTACCCTGTCAATTCCCCTGAGAATGTTGTATGTGGTGATCATGTCTCCTCGGGCTCTTCTGTCTCCCAGCGACGTAAATGCAGTTCCCTCAGCCTTTCCTCGTAACTCATGCCTCTTAGTTCTGGGACTAGCCTGGTGGCATACCTCTGAACTTTTTCATTTTCGTCTTGTGCTTGACAAAATACGGGCTCCATGCTGGGGCAGCATACTCCAGGATTGGTCTTACATATGTGGTATACAAGGTTCTAAAAGTTAGTTAACCATCAGGGGGAAAGCGCCAAGCCATTACGACTATATAGCACTTGGAAGGGGGTCAGGATGAGGATTTGGGTTACCCGTCTTGTGAATGGGTAATACGAATTCAGAAACCTTACACGTTTCTGAAGGCGGTTCTGGTGTTAGCCAGCCTTGCATACACCGCCGACACATGCATACATATGTGTCACCATCCCTCTTTGACCATACAATAGGTGTAGGCACACCAGAGATTCATGCATATGTACAACTAACTTCTTTTCCTTGATGACAAAATTTTGTTTGAGTATTCTGAGGATTTAGTTTGATTTTTTTTTACTGCAGCTTCCACTTCTTGAGCAACTTTCAGTGAATGGTGGATTCTGAAGTGGATTCTGACTCCAAGGTCCTTTTATTCATCACTCTGCTTCAAGCTGATGTTGTTAATTTGGTAGTTGTGTTGTGCATTGTTATGCCCTACATGCAAGAGCTTGCATTTTTCGACATTAAAAAGCATTTGCCAGTCTGAATTATATGCCTGGGACCAAGCTCTTAAAATAATCGCAACGATACCAGATGGGATATAGACACTCTGAAGTGCCTTCAAAAGTCATTCAAGCAATTACATACTATAACAAAACGTGCAAAGAGCTTGTCCACACATGCCTTCAACTTCTCCATAAACGTCATTTAAAAGGATATCACATTTCATGGGTCCCAGACATTTGGGATACTTCACAATAAACTTATAGATCAACTGACAAAAGCAAATGTAGGATACAACTCGCATTACACAACATCTAAAATTCCTCATATGGCACGAAAAATTTATTATTTCAATATGGATCATATATTACGGGAAGGAGAGCTCTCATTATATATTAAATATCAAATAGCCGAAATATTGGCTAAATATCTCCACTCAACCAACAAGTTGAGACACATTTGACAGTGTACATCTCACTAAATCATGTGTTTTAGTACCCGCCCAGACAACCGCTGGAAATCACGATTGTCAAGCTTTGCCAATTTCATCACTATCATGCCAATGTGACGTCTTCCGACATTAATTAACATTAACACTCATGCAGTCGCCGGATGGAGAAACCCTTCGTGCAAACTGAACGCATCATCAAGAAGAAACGACTATAAACCTGTAAATACAATTCATGTAAAGTTTGAAAAAATAATATACACTCTAAGAGTGAGTTTCAGCTCTACATCGTTGTTGTCAGTGTTTGAGGCTTTTCCATACGTCCTGAAACTTGGTATTAATTATTGTGATATGAAATACATGTCTGGGACAAGAATTCTTTACCAAGTTCAAAGGTTGTTAGGCCACGTGGTCACCCATCCAGTTACTGACAGATTAAACGGTGCTTAAACTGACTTAATAATGAAATGTACATTATCCAGCATGTGAATTCGTTCACGAATAATCTATGCTGAAATACATTACTCATTATCACATTGGGCACCTGATGACATAATATTAATTTCTACACACTTATAAATATATCAGCCGACACAAATCCCGCACGATTGATACTAGATAACACATACAACAAAATCACTTTTAATTACTTCACTGTACTGTATAAGTGAAATTTGTGTGAAAATACAATAGAGTAACCTTCACCGGCGCCGTTCCTTTTGTTCAATGACCGTGAACACTTCCTGGAGCCCCATAGATGTATCACTGGTCGATCACTGCGCTAGTGTCGCCAAGTCTGCGCAACACCCACGGGTGACAACACAAATATACACGAAAACACAAAAGAGCAACACAATAACACCTTCCTACATACAAAAATAACAATACCATAGAGGATAAAGAGATTGCCTCTGGCCACCCACCTGCACACATCCTCCCAGAACAGCAGGCAAGCAGCCACTGAGCGAGGTACACCCATTTGATTACAATTTAAAGCTGCAAGGATGCGACGTCTGGGGCCGGCAGCAGCTGTCTCACCTTCGCTAACTTAATTATCTTTTATTTATTTATTTATTTATTTATATACAAGAAGGTACATTGTGTTTGTGAGAATACATGGTATTTACAATCTTGTAAAGCCACTAGTACGCGCAGCGTTTCGGGCAGGTCCTTAATCTAACAGATCATTTTAAGTAGGTAAATTCTAGCGGAATTAATAAAATGATAACAAATACATTGCAAGAAAGAAAAAAATGAGATGAGAGAGATTAGTTCTTGGATTAGAGAGATTATCTTATACAATAACAACTCAACTTGTGTTTTTGGATTGAATGACTTTGATTGTTTATTTTTTTTTGTAATGAAGCATATCGGG
The DNA here is from genome assembly GCF_040958095.1 of Procambarus clarkii. Lineage (NCBI taxonomy): Eukaryota > Metazoa > Arthropoda > Malacostraca > Decapoda > Cambaridae > Procambarus > Procambarus clarkii. The sequence goes on from NC_091235.1 coordinate 10,857,670, forward strand.
ATATAATTACTTGTTCACCACTATTAGTAACAAATTTCCCTGTGAACCTCTCAGGTAGCCTAATGAAACACAAACACATACACACACACGTCCTCAAACCTTCCGTCCCTTCCAACCTTTCCGTCCGTCCGTCCTCAACCCACAAGTCCTTCCACACACCTCTCAACAGGACGTCCTTTCCCGTTGAGAGGCGGGACCAAAGAGCCAAAGCTCAACCCCCGCAATCACAACTAGGTGAGTACACACACACACACACAGTTCAGCTCTTGCATCAACAATGTTCATCGTCTATATAAATCATCTACCAGAAAGACTACAACCATATAAAGGGTTGCTAGATTGTTTTTTTTTTTAAAGCCAAATGCCTGAAATTTGACTTTCAACGTGGTTGGGTTTATATCAGCTTGGCTTATTTTTTCCGTGGTGTTTTTCCCCGCTTGGAAGGCTGTATTATATCTATTTGATATTTCAGCTTTTTCTGTTTTTGTTTTTACCTGGATAGCTTCAGAGTATCAGTTTAGCTTGTCATACCTACATCATTATGTAGGTTATCATTATGTATTGATTATCATAGAGAGTAATGTGTATCATACAGCATATACAAACATAAGTCCTTTTCACGTTAAGTCCTTTCAGGCCACATAAAACCATTATGGGGCCTGACAGCTGAGTGGACAGCACTATGGGTTCATAGTCCAGAGGTTCGGGTTCGATCCCCGATGGAGGCGGAAACAAATGGGCAGTTTCTTTCACCCTGATGCCGCCTGTTCACCTAGCAGTAAATAGGTACATGGCAGTTAAACAGCTGCTACGGGCTGCTTCCTGGGGATGTGTAACAAAAAGAAGGCCTGGTCGAGGACCGGGCCGCGAGGACGCTAAGCCCCCGAAATCATTCAAAATAAGTTGCATATCCAGAAGTACGTGTTTCGTTCTCGTTCACGTCTGATGCACTTGATATTAGTCATAAGTCATAAGAAGTCGTAAGTACAATAGTAAATGGGAAGAGGCTTCTTGTTAGGTTAAAAAAGCTGTTGATGGCTCAGATTCGGCATATAACAAACTTTGTCATTGTAATATTGTTCCCGAGAATGAGCAACCTCTCAAATCATAACAAATTTCAAAGAAGCAGCGTGTGAGAACTCCATCTCAATACAACTCAATTTGATACTTATTTCAAACCAAAATAAATGATAACGTTTCGTTTGCCCGAAACGCTGTGCGTATTAGTGACTTTAGGCATAGTATGTATTAGCTCTTATCTAGAAATCCAACATTATGTTTGTAACTCACTTTGAATGCATATACTTTTACCTGAATAAACATTATCTTATCTTATAAAGTCAAAGCCGCAGAGCTTCAAGTTGCTGTGTGTATATCATTTAAAACAATTAAAACAAAAAATTGTCAGACCACAGAAATTCCACTCTGAGTTGGTAAAACTGAATTAAGTCTAAATGGTGTTTTTTTTTTAGTTGGGAAGGGGGGGGCTCTTTTGTTTGGCTTCACAGTTCGGTTTTAATCTGACAACTTTGATGTAAACATACTGCTGATGATGCTAAGCTACATGGGAAGAAGAGACGACAAAATAAGTGTATGGAGCAATACTTGGCAAATGGAATTCAGGGTGAGTAAATGTCTTGTATGAAATGTGGAATATGAGAAAATAGGTCACACAGCCTACAAATTATGTGGAATTTTGAAAAAAAAGTTTTAAGAGGTGGGTCTGGATAGTAGACTGTCACCAGAGGATCACAAAGGATATTGTGCGAGGAGCAAGGGTACGTCATTTACTATAATTTTAAGTGAAAGGATTATATAATTAACATCTGAGGAATTAGATAGAGTTAGGTACTAGCTGCCTGTTAGGTAGTCATTTTAACACTGTTAAGGAGGCTGGGATTTCATTTGCAAAGGATGGGAAGAAACTATTGAATTTAATAGAAGTCTCAGTGGTTGATAGTACTCCATTGTCAGTGACTAGGAATAATGGTTTCTTATTCAAGTTCTTCTTTGAAGTTAATATCTGAAAAATGGTGTTCCATGTTTTCATCTTACTCTTTATTTGATTAAATATATTTTTAATGTCTTCATGGCAGTCTTAAAGTTATGTCTCGAGTAGGAACATGGTACAGAAGGATGAATGCCGAAGCTGGCATTTAATTGGACATGTCTAAAGATACGAACCAGGATCTCATCAATGTGGGACAGGGCAGCTGGGCAGTCGGCCGCCACCTTAGAAGGGACCTCCTCAATTACGCATACACCAGCACAGGCAGGTTTGAAGGTAATGTGTATCCAGAGTCGACAAGGTGTTTATGCACGTGTAAATCATCAGGGTAGGTAAGATCATCATGGCATTCAAAATATTTGGGCACGTAATAAAGCAATAAAGCGAAATGTATACCAACTTTAAGTAGCAGCAGCGGAGGGAAACACTTATTCGACAGTGAGGATGGCACTGTGGTCCCCAAGTAAGGTGGGCACAATGTGTAGTTGTAACAAGCAAAATTGTCACTGCAAGTGATGTGGTAATCATCACTGGGGTCTTGGAAGTCGTCCCTGTCAAGGAAGTGACTGAAGAATGGAGAGGATAAGCAGGGTCAGAGCACAACATTGCCATAGCTTCTGAGCCTTATCTTCCACCACAGTCCAACTTGGAGGACTTGGTCGTTCATCTCACTGGTTTGAGTTTGAACATTTTAATAAAATTTGGGCCCCCAGAGGCAAAAGATACCACCCACCAGGGTAACAAGGAAGGCTGGACATTGCCGGTGAATGGAAGGGTGTTATCCCAAGCGGTACTCCCTCTTTTCAGCAAAAAGACCTACTGCATCAAACATTCTCTAATACAGATTCAAAACCCTTTCTACCTTGTGCTCCTGCCCACTACAACCCCCACCAGCCCCAAGGCACCAAGGCATTGTGAAACCATCAAGGGGTGAGCAACCCAATATTTGTCAAATGATGGCAGATTTTAATAGGTTGGTAATTGACTGGCATAGCACAGTAAATATTTTATACAGTATAATAAAGGGTTTCTCTCCCGTATAAATTATATATTGTGGGTTCATAATTCAGGAAGCTCATTACTTGGGTTTATCCAGGTCGCCTAAGGCCATATACTGATCTTCCTCAGGATGCAAACTCAACACTTGTTTAACCTCCAGGTACCTATTTCCCTGCTAGGTGAAGTCTCATTAGACCCAGAGGGCACAATATCCAAGACTAACATTAATTCAGTGTTGATATCACTTATTTAACATTGGATATTGTATCCACTAGGGAAATGTAATTACCTAAGTAATTACCTAAGTGTAGTTACAGGATGAGAGCTACGCTCGTGGTGTCCCGTCTTCCCAGCACTCTGTCATATAACGCTTTGAAACTACTGACGGTCTTGGCCTCCACCACCTTCTCACTTAACTTGTTCCAACTGTCTACCACTCTATTTGCGAAGGTGAATTTTCTTATATTTCTTCGGCATCTGTGTTTAGCTAGTTTAAATCTATGACCTCTTGTTCTTGAAGTGCCAGGTCTCAGGAAATCTTCCCTGTCGATTTTATCAATTCCTGTCACTATTTTGTATGTAGTGATCATATCACCTCTTTTTCTTCTGTCTTCTAGTTTTGGCATGTTTAATGCTTCTAACCTCTCCTCGTTGCTCTTACCCTTCAGTTCTGGGAGCCACTTAGTAGCATGTCTTTGCACCTTTTCCAGTTTGTTGATGTGCTTCTTAAGATATGGGCACCACACAACAGCTGCATATTCTAGCTTTGGCCTAACAAAAGTCATGAACAATTTCTTTAGTATATCGCCATCCATGTATTTAAATGCAATTCTGAAGTTAGAAAGCGTAGCATAGGCTCCTTGCACAATATTCTTTGTGTGGTCCTCAGGTGATAGTTTTCTATCTAGAGCCACCCCTAGATCTCTTTCTTTATCAGAATTCTTTAAAGATTTCTCACATAATATATAGGTTGTGTGGGGTCTATGTTCTCCTATTCCACATGACATTTATTAACATTAAATTCCATTTGCCAAGTGGTGCTCCATCTACTTATTTTGTCCAGGTCTTCTTGAAGGGCATGACAATCATCTAAATTTCTTATCCTTCCTATTATCTTAGCATTATCAGCAAACATGTTCATATAATTCTGTATACCAACTGGTAGATCATTTATGTACACAATAAACATCACTGGTGCAAGAACTGAACCCTGTGGTACTCCACTTGTGACATTTCTCCATTCCGATATATTGCCTCTGATTACTGCCCTCATTTTTCTATCAGTCAGAAAATTTTTCATCCATGATAGAAGTTTACCTGTCACCCCTCCAATATATGTGTGCTCAACTATTTGTGTTTGTCCAGGTCCCTCAGTTGTAAGCCAAGAATGTTGACCACCATATGTATAATTAGGCCTTGGTAAGGTGTTTAGGTTACGTTGATTTAGTGTGCTTACTATACTGTACATAAGAAAATTTCTGAGAATAAATGAAACTGCATAATACCTATTTGCCAATATGAGGAAGATTTTTCATTTATATCTACCCTGGGCGCCTGACAGCTGGGTGGACAGCGCTTCAGGTTCGTAGTCTTAAGGTCCTGAGTTCGATCCCCGGTGGAGGCGGAGACAAATGTGCAAAATGTTTTTCACCCTGATGCCCCTGTTACCTAGTAGTAAATAGGTACCTGGGAGTTAGACAGCTGCTACGGGCCGCTTCCTGAGGGGTAACAAAATGAAGGCCTGGTCGAGAACCAGGTCACGGGGATGCCGAGCCCCGAAATCATCGAGTTAACTCCCCCTCCCCCCCAACACCATTGAAAGAATTCAGTTTCACGTCTTATTGCTTTACCCAACAATTTGTTCCACAAACCAACAACCCCTTTTCAAACGGATAGATAAGCCACTTACTGACTTGTGCAGATTTTAAAATTAGTACTTAATTTATCCCTTGTGAACAAGGTGACTTTTGGCAATGGACAGTTTAGGAGGGAAAGGGCGAGATATAGGAAGCTCTTTCGAGCTCGTTGCATCTTTGCAGATGTAACCTGTAATATTTCTGAATTATTTATCAATGTATAACTGAATTTTCTACTGCATTAGACTTACATTAATTTTAATCTTAGTTTACCCTTTTTATCCACCAAATATTAAAACATTTACTTTATTCCACAAATTCTTAAAAGCATTCTTGACTACACATTCCCAAGTCACACCCTGCCACTTTGAATTTGTTTAGTCCACTAATCATTCTTTTCCTTCATATAATTCAGGTGAATCAAGGTAATTTTCATGAAGAGGCTTGTTCTTGCTTTGAATACAGCTCCAGGGTTTTAATCCTAGTTTGATGGCATGAAACTGGGAAAGCTACAGTATTTAGCACCGTTCTTGTCACAGGATATGATACCAAATCTCTCAGGATGCCAATACCAGAACAAATAGATAATATGAGCAATGTCAGATATCCGATTCACCAAGGACCTTATAGTTATAAAGTTTAGCATTAGCATGGCCATGCTTAGAAAAAACATCAGAAACTATCCAAGAGCAGATGGAAAACAATTATCTACTGTACAATTTGGAATATTTATTAGCTTTCACTTCATCCAAGTGAAAAGTGGACATACATTTCTAAAATAATATCTTTCTATAGTTTTACTTTCCACAAAAGCAAATCCTGAAATAGGACATCAATGAAAAATCCCAAATTAATGAAGATTGTTAAATATATCACAGACAAACCTAAATAAACATATGTAAACCAGAGTTGACAATTTTCATGTACAATTTAAAATGAACAGGCATCAATATTAACCTTGGTCTCTTATTATACTTAAATATGGCTTGGATCATTTTTAATGACTCTTGTAGACAAGTTATACATTACAAATAGTTGGTGCCATGAGCATAATTAAAATATTTCAGGGCTCATATTCAGTTGGAGATTTACATGTCAAAACGTAAAAATTTTGTGATAAATAGCCCATCACCCCCACCCCTAAAAAAAAAATTCTGGAAAATTTAAATTAGGTCCAAAATAACATGTTCTGGATTTTGGAGATGCCAATGTATCTTAAGATTTACAATCAAATATAATCAACATCTAATGCCATCACAGGCAAGGTCAATTTATTCACCGAGCCATTTGTAAAGTTTCTGAATTGTTTTTGCATCCTTACCATTTCACAATTAAAATATTGCGAACCAAAAGCAAAACCCAGAAAACTGAATAATTGTCACATTGGTTTGGCTGCTAAATAAATTAAAACAAAACTTTTAGAAATGTGATTCTTTTGAGGAAATGGCATACAAGGCTAACACTAAATGTTAAGAGAACTGTACAATAATTATGTGCAATACAATACTGAAAAAGAACTTATACTAAACATAGCATATACCAAAGAAAACCTGTACTGTACATCAAAATGATAAATGAACCAGCCCCATAAAAATGCAATGTTTATAGTAATTATTTGTTACCAATTTTAGAGAATATATATATCAAACAAAGAAAATTCTATATACTGTATTAAAAACTAATGTCTGCGATATTCTCTGGCAGTTTTGTCTTTGAAGGTTTGGCCATACATGTAACTTTCTGCAGATATAACAAATGACCAAGTGTTGATTCCCTCTTCTAGTAGCTGAACCCAAACATGAGAAAAAAAAAAACATGGTGATTCAGCTATCAAACAAGTGAAGCAATAGTGGCTTGCCCCGAGAAATAAGTGAAAAATGGGAACAGCGCACTGTAGACCCACATGCAAGAAGGGTTACAACAACCAAGACAAGACATGACAAAGAAAAAGCACGAGAAAACAATATTTATTGATAGAAAATAAATAATGGAAAACGAGCATCGAAACTCGTGTGTAGCCAAATAAAAGAATCTGCAATGGGGAATGATATTACCTTCTACTTACCACATGGTCACACTTCTACAGGCAACCTCATTAACTTGTTTGCAAATATTGGGTCAAAGTCTTACTTTTTGAACAGAATTTATTTCATGACCACACTTGTCTAAAACCCTTACACAGCTATGTAGAATGTCATTCTCCTAATTGTAGGTCACTATAGGGATATTTAATGAATATTTACACATTGAAAACTGATATGCAAGCCATCTACAACAAAATTTCAAAACAGTAGATGTAATCTAGATAAACATTTGCAACGCTTATCAAGAAAATGTATACAGACTACATGAAAACAATGGGGAGGTGAAGAAAATGAGATTTAAAGTTGGCTTCAATTAAGGCAAATGAATAGTGAAAAATTATAAGTGTGGGTGGAAGTATTTCTGAATACTACTGTACATTGTACTGAAAGTTTTAATACGATGCAAATAGATTCCCAAGGATGCAAAATTTATCAGTGTTCAGCCAGCAATTTGAGAACAGTGTAAAAATGTTTTGTTTTTGAACTCAATCCAAGAACACAGGATCAGAAATCCCCACCAAACTACATGCAGCAAAGAACTCCATAAAGCATTTTTTTTGTTCGTGCTTTAAGCAATTTCATGTCTTGGGCAAGGAAAACCATGAAACCATGAATTCAGAAAGCTCTTTAATTATCTAACACATGGAAATCAGGTTCTAAAGAAATGAGGCTCAAAGAAGAAACTTTCTTTTCCCTTTCAAAACTGATTTTCTCTTGTTAAAAGTCAAAAGCATTTTAACACCATACATTTTGAAAAGGAAATAGTAAAGCAAATTTTAAAAATCCCACAGCACGTGTGCCATATTCAATGAGACTGATGTTAGTTGGTTTATTATAATTTTATTAAACTTTTTACAAATCTTAACACTTAGAGAAAGTAAGCAATTTACAGTTAATTAACAGTGAAAGACTAAGAAAAAATGGTCCTCTCCCACACTTATGACTCTTTCCACCAAGGCAAATGTTAATGCTGATGAAATGTATCTTCCTTAAATTACTAAATTAAACTTTATAATTGGATGTGATTTTCATTTGTTTAATATGACACTGAAAGTCAGAATGTCAAATAGCACACACTGCCTTATTGCAACAGTAGTTTTTCAAGACCAAGAAAAATAAATATTAAAACCAATTAAAAAAAAAAAAAAAAACAATCCTAGACAAACTAAATCAAATTACAGAATGATACACATTAATATATATTAGCAGCAGTATTCCTCAGTCTATAATCGTCACGTAATTACAATGCTATTCCTCAAGATTCCACGCATGAAAATGAGGCAGAGTTTTTACGTAACTGTATAATCTACTTGGCACAAGGATTTGGGGGAGGTACATTTGGATCATAGTGCATCTTGATCCAAGGATGTTCCATGATTGCATCTAGACTCAGTCGTTCTTTTGGGTTGTAGCGTAGTAGCTGTTGCAAGAGTATCAAGAGTTTAAATTATTGGTCAAGTCCAGGCCCAAATTTTTTACAGCAAATAACAATCAGAAATTAAAAATGTATTTTTCAGTCTTCATTCTTGACTTGCAAATCAATGACTAAATTAAGTATCTCCACCATTATCTTGTTAGCCACATTCATTAGGTAGTGATACATTTGTACAAAGGATGGGAAAATTTAAAGAAAAGGGGTAAATAAACAGGTAACACATCCAAAAAACCATTCCAATAGCAATAAATTTACTAAATGCAAATACCTTCATAAAAACATCCAGGAAATGTTTACGGTCATACAGTACCAGTAAAATTTCTACAACAGTACCTATTATTTCATAGAAAAGATGCAAAGTTATTTACAAAACACAAACAAAATGCCAATCTTTTATTCCCTCTTGGCCTACCATTTCCTATTAAGCACTAATCATTTCTGCTTCTCATGCATTGTTCACCTTTATGCCACAAAATGTTAAAACTTTCCATGCTTCCAAATTTCCATGGCCTTCCACTCTTCATCCTCTCAAATATATTTCTCGCTTTTGCTTCCAAAATTGTAAAACTAGCTATTCAGAAATCTAAAAAAAAAAAAAAAACTGACCCCTTACTTTTGTTTACCAAACCAAAAAATTTCAATTCAGAATAACGAACACTCATAAAATACGCACAATTAACCACCAATTTCAAACAAATCACTATTTCCCACACATTCTTACTAGACTCGCCCTAATACATTACTTTCAGACATTCAATTAGCCCAAAGATACATTACTTGTTTGACAATAATGAACTCTAGAAAAGTGAAAAGCTTGATGATTCATATTCGTTAGTATTCCTTTGAAAGCAGCTGTATTTTTAAAAGGATTTCACCTATATTGTGTTTTGCAATTTTGTTTTATCTTTATTGCACAGTACTCAGCTTTTAAGGTAATGGAGGCATCTGTTGTAAGAGCTAGGAAAGCAATTACAGAAGACAGATACTAAAAAAATACATCCAATCCACTAACAATACCTTCTAGAGAACATACTGCCACATCACACACACAAGGAAAATAGGTGCTCTAGCAGCTTACCTTACCAAGATGTAAGCACCGTTTTGTATTCATGGCTTTCCTCTCTCCCTATCTTCAAATTCACCATTTTACTCTCTTCACCATTCTTGAATAGTCATTATAGCATTATGGCCATCTGATTGCCCAATCAATCTTATGATTTACAAATTTTTCCATACATTTTACCGACACTAATACTGAATCTCATAACATCCATTTCAACATCACTAATTATATCTTTCATGCTCATATCACACCACCATCATGTTGCATCCATTCACATGAGAAAGCACTACCACTCCATGCACCACTAGCTACATCTCTATTTTAGTCACCCTAACCAGGCAGTCATTGCATAAGCTACTTGTCATCCTCAGTCTACTGTTACCTCCAGAACCCAGGTACAGTATTTTAATTGACCGACTACATTTAGGGCATCTCTCTGGACGCCTATTTTGTACCGACTTTCCTTCTCTCAACCATCATTGCTTTAATCTTGTCCACATTAATTTTAAGCAATCTTCACTCACATGCCAACAAACCTGCTTACTGTACTGTCATAACTAATTTTTGGCAGGAAAAACTACCTAACACTTGCATACATTACATTTACTTTACAAAACTTAAATTATTCTTGTCAAGACTTGTTATTCAATCCTCTATTCTTACTGACTTCAAGACAACCATGGTAGCCTTACACATTCCTGGTGTATAATACTACACTAATATCAACACACTAAATTTACAACTTAATTGTGTCACTTTTAGTAAAAACAATTAACGAAGACAGCTGGTTTACAGGATTTCTGTAAACACTTAATGCATTATAGATATAAAAAGTCAATAAAATTCAAGTACTTAATGCCAGCTAAGTACGTAAAACTATGCAAAGCATATTTAAGAGAGTAACTTTATATTCACAGTGTATAATGCTAAAGTATCTTACCTTACATATCAAGTCCTGAACCTCTTCGGAAAAGAAGGAAGGAAAGCGTATATCAACTCTAGCAATTCTTCTGAAGGTCTCGGTTTCTGTAGTTGCTTCGAAGGAGGGTTTTCCACTTATAAATTCAAAGCACAACACTCCTAGGGACCAAATATCAACCTTCTCATCATATTTACGACCTTCGATCATTTCTGGAGGCAGGTAATCTAAAGTACCACAGAGTGTCGTCCTTCTGCAATCAAAAATTAATTTGGTCTTTAAATTTCATAGTTACTCGCATAAATAATCAAGAGAACCGTGCAAGAAGTGAGGTTGAGAAGTAATGTTGTTTAGTATAGAATTTATTCATGCAATGATAGTTATTATACATACTGTATTCATGTAAAGACAACTAGGAAAGATGGCCGGAACAACTATATACAATCAAAATCTACCAAGCAAATACAAAAAGCCATTAATATGACAGCCAATCCAGGTAGTAGACTGAATTATGAATATAAAATGAGTGCATATATTCACAGGGTTTGACCTCAAACCCTTGCCAAACATACTTATTTGAGAATTATAGCACAAACATGCTACAACATATATACATATACTAGGAAAACTAATCAAACCAAATTTGTTTAGAAAAATGAGAACTCTGAAAATTTACCTAAAATCCCCTGTCACATCTACCCTACAATGCAAATCAAAATGCAAATGCATTGCTTGTAAACATTTACAAACATGTAAATGCAATCAACGAGGAAGCCAAAACCCAGTGTTGATGACAGAAGAACAAGTAAGATTTATGGGAAAAAATCCAGAAAAACAATTTAAAACTTGTATTACAAAAATTAATACAATTATTTAACAATCAGAGCTTGCATATTTTTTAATACATACACAAAATACATTGATGGTTTGTCATCAACCATCTGTTATGTTAATGAATAAAACCTCTTGCTGGTGAAACCTTCACTTAGAGTGGAGACTTTAAACAGTAATCTAATTGTACAGAATGAAAAGTCAACTGTAAGGTTGGAAACAAAATGAAGTTACAACTCATTTGGAAGCATGCAATAATATACTATAATAATATAAAATGCATCACAAATACAAACCTTTCATTAGGCGAGTGAACAGACCAACCAAAATCAGCAATCTTCAGCAAACCATTGGTTGATATTAAAATATTTTCAGGTTTTATGTCCCTATGAATCACCTTTTTTGAGTGGCAGTATTTAAGTGCACTCACCAGCTGGAAAATAACACATATATTGGTAAACTATAATATTATATATTATTCAAAACCTAAAATATTGCAGAAATGAACCTACAACTGCAAACAAGTATCAAGCAGACACCTACCTGAACTATATAATTAGCAGCCTGATGTTCGGTGAACCGTTTGTCTGGTTGTGAACACAAAACTTTGTACAGCTCACCATAGCGAGCATATTCAAGGATGAGATAAACGCGCTTCTCACAATGAAAGTATCCAAACATCCGAAGAATATTTGGGTGTCTGGGGAAATAATAATCAAAATTGTACAAACTGTTTAAAGTTGTATTGTACATGCTTAGTGCTATTAAATAATTTAGTTATCAGGGCAGGAAGCCTGTACCTAGGCTTATTGAGGTACCCCTAGGCCAACTACCGATCTTTCCCAGGATGCATCCTACAACAATTTCTTAACTCCTAGGTAGCTATTTTACTACTAGGTGAACAGAGCTATCAGGTGAAAGACCACCACCTTTCATCCTTCTTATATCAGGATATAGACCACCGTGTTTCATGCTGTATTGAGCCCAGTGTGGAGACAGACCCCAGAAGCTTATCACCAAGCTGAGCCCTGACTAACTACAAATAGGTTGCCAATGAAGGCAACCAGCCTTTTGGCACATTTTGTCCCAAGTGGCTTCAGCCTCAAGTTATGCGAATAAGCAAGGACTCAATTCTTGACGTTATCTTCTGTATCAAGGTGCACTAGCATCTAATGATGGTTAACCCTGGCATTCCCAATGTTGTCATTTCTGGAGTCTTGTTTACATATCTAGCAGACCCAAACCTGCCACAAACTTAAATTACTATAAATGTCTCACAGCAACAAATATACTGCTGTGAGAATGTTTAGGTACACATGGAATCATTCACAACCTCATTTACATAAACAATAAGAGCCGCCATTCCTCATATAGCAGTCAAATCAATCACACATTTGAATTCTGTATATCTGTCATTGATCATATGAGTAAATCATTTACAGTATATGTAAGCATAAATTAAAGAGAATATAAACCAAGGTCAAAATATAGGTAAACATATATTATTCACACAGTATATTGGCTGAACAAGGCAAGCACATTACCAGCTTGCCCCCAGCACATCAGCAAAAGCCCACTCATTAATAAATATTGAAATATTTGTTCATAAATTAACCACATGCATGTCTTGAAACACGAGTCATTGAAATCAGTCAGTCATTCTGCAACATTACAATTTATCTAGCCAATAAATGTTAATACCAGCCATTACTAATAGCAACAGGCCAGGTTCAGAAACAATCAACAAGCATCAGCTTTATCTGACAAGTGCAGGATAAGAACTGCCTAGGCTCTTTTTAACTAAAGATGGCCAAACTCATTAGAGCAATGTTACACTGCAAGGTACTTACCCCAATGCATTATTTCTTTGGCTAACTTGCTATAAGCAAATATCTGATACGGTATTTCAATAACACAGTTTTATGTGAGGTTGGTGATATGACAATGCCATCCATCTGCTATTCAATTTACTGTCTCAACTGGAATTTGTAACTAATTTTTTTCAACGGTGTGGGTGTCCGGAGACTTACCCAATCTCCCCACTCGTATTTACAGATTATTGAGATACCTTACTCAGCTAAGTTGTATAATTACTAGCAACCTGTCTCAGTTATTGAATGTCTCATGATGTTTATCATACTTGTTAACTGAACCCCCTGCTTTTTGAAAACTGTTTTCTTATCTTGTTCCACTAGTAAGTAGTTTGGGCCTATTAAAAAAATAGGCCCAAAACTTCAAATACATTCTAATAAAAAAAAAAAAAATATTTTTACACCCAACTGCAACTCTGCAGTTAGCATCCCTTTAGATATTCCCAATTGTTCAGATGTTTAATGCCGACAATGCAGCCTCGAGCATGAAATTATTAAAGTACCCGGTGTATATTTTTTTTATTAATCAACTTAAGCATTTCTGTTTCATACATTAGTAATAAGATATTTAGCTAACAGCCCAAATTTGTTATTTATATTTTACACTTACTTGAGATGTGACTGAATTTCTGCTTCTCTGCGCACCTGATGGCTAATACCAGCTTTCGTTAACACAGATTTGAATAGCACCTGCAATAGATATTTTACTTAGCGTCTCTTCCTCTTCAAATATAATTTCACAAGATATATGATACACAGACCAAAGAGCTGAAGCTCAACCCCTACAAGCACAACTAGGCGAGTACAGAACAGACAACCATCTCGTACCTTCAAAGCAAGCAGCATATGTGATTTCTTCTCTCTTGCGAGGTAAACATTTCCAAATTTGCCTTTACCTAATGGACGCCCAATCTCGAAATCATCTAATGACCAAGTTCTCCTGTGAAAGTAATTTTATCGAGTACAGTAGCAGAAAATGAAAATTTTAAATTAACTAAATATTTGAAAATGTGGATTTTCCTAAGAGAACAGCATAAGTTAACAATTTGTATTTAATTTATAGGTAATTTATCAAAGTCAAACATATTCTGTACAGTATCTCAAGAAACTTCAGAAAAGTACCGAGGATTACTGCATTTTGTTTTTACATACCCTGATCTTGATGAATCCTCGTCTTTCTTTTCATCATCGAAATTCTCATCTTTTGAAGTAGCAGACTGGGACTGGTCATTAGAACTGCTTGTAGGCTGCTCTTCCTGAGAAATTATTTTCACTGCACTTGGAACACTGTTAATGACAGGTTCCTTGTTAGTTCCTGAACATTCTGATACTGGAACTAACTCCTTTATTCGTGGCACCTGTTCGACTGAGGCTGGAACAGTCGCATTTTGTGGTACATGTTTGACCGAGGCTGGAACAGTCGCACTTTGTGGGGCATGTTTAACCAAGGCTGGAACAGCGGCATTCTGTGGTACATGTTCGACCGAGGCTGGAACAGCCACATTTTGTGGTACATGTTCGACCGAGGCTGGAACAGCTGCATTTTGTGGTACATGTTCGACCGAGGCTGGAACAACCGCATTTTGTGGTACATGTTCGACCGCAGCTGGAACAGCTGCATTTTGTGGTATACGTTCGACCAAGGCCAGAACAATTGCATTTTGTGGTGCGTGTTCGACCGAGGCAGGAACAGCCGCATTTTGTGGTACATGTTCGACTGAGGCTGGAATAGTAGCATTTTGTGGGGCCACACATTCGACAGAGGCTGTAACAGTTGCCTTTTGTGTCTTGCAAGCTTCCCTTAGCACAGCATCATCATTGATTTTAGGTTTTTGTGATGGATTATAATTTGTATGGGTTAGTAGTACACTACTGGGCACGCCATTTTTAGAATCTGTTGCTACGCTCTCTTTAGTGCAATCTATAATTGTGTATTTTTCAAGACTATCTGTATTAGTAAGTCTTTCATAATCTGGCACCGTGGATATTAGCGGAAGACTAGCACAGGTGGTAGGTACTTGCGGCTGACTAGCATTGGTTAAACTACGGCAAGTGCTGGCTGAACTTGGTTTTGCTTGATCCATAGCTTTCACATTAGTTTTTATATTTGACCAGTTTCCACCTGAAATAAAATATTGATGCCTATAATAAGACAGAAAAGGTGTGTAATTGTTTTTAGCCCTAAACCAAGCACGGGAATGGAGGGCCAAAGGAATGTGATTACTAATGAATCTATGGTAACCAAATGTTACTACCACTGTAAATACAATTAAATAAAATATATCCAGTTCAGGATTTTTTTTTACCATTCATAATTGTTATTGCTACATGCATGAACTCCTAGTCCAGGTTATTTACAAAAGCATCTAAACTAAGCATCTTTTGACTGCTTCACCCATAGGTTACGTTTACTATCTACTACCCAATAGTTATGGAGCACACTTGGTAAATCTTTTGCCCATAAGAAGGAAGATAGGAGGATGATGGTATGGAGTGAGGTACATTAGTGGAGAAGCAGAGATGTGTGCATTTTTATTTGTCTAATATTGGTAGTTACCCATTCTGTTACCATACATTTTATCCTGCTCCTCCTGAAATGGTTTTATGCCAGGACTAAAAAATTTATTTCCTATCATTTTCAAATTTTTCTTATTTTACACAATCTATAATGATCTGTGACTTTCACATGAAAATCTTTGCAATACTCTACAGGATTTCCATTCATTTAGTCAGGACTTAACATTTCTGGTTGGATATACCAATAGGTTATTTCAAATTAAATGTGTAATTTTCAGTGTATGAATTTCTTGGGCTGTGGGTTACTGCATTTTAAGTAATTATCTGCACACCAAGAGACGTTCCCGTTCCCTTATTGTACAGATTCCTTCAGGTCTCCTATCTAGCTTCCCTTACTGTTTGGTTTGTCACCAATTTGTTTACCAAACTTGATGCTTGTCAAGGTCATTCCTCGGCACACAGTCAGCTTCAGTTTTTTTTTTTTTAACTCATAACACATACATGAGCCCAATTTCCTCTCGTACATTGTTTGCATCTATTGGAAACAGCAAGACTCCTAGAACATAACTCTGTGGTGCTGTGCTTTCCATGCCTCTCCAACTTTATACATACCCTTAGACAATGTCAAAACACCTTGTGTGTTTTGACCATCAGGCTCTCTCTTGTCTAATTCAGTATCATTTGTTATTACTGCTTCTCCAATTTGTGCACTAGACACTTGCATAGAATAGTATCAAAACCTCTCTGGTAGTCTAACAAT
The DNA here is from genome assembly GCF_040958095.1 of Procambarus clarkii. NCBI lineage: Eukaryota > Metazoa > Arthropoda > Malacostraca > Decapoda > Cambaridae > Procambarus > Procambarus clarkii. The sequence goes on from NC_091235.1 coordinate 10,874,013, forward strand.
ATACATATAACTCACCCAAATGAAGAGGGCCACAAAGGAAATTAAGACTCGGGAGATAAGAATGTTGTAGGGGTTGGATGTGGGAGGGGAAGGGGGGAGGGGAATTAGGATTAGTGTGATGTGGGTGTTAGATAGGGGGTGACAGAGGGAAGTGGAAAGCTGAAATTTGGTAGCTTGGTAATGAAATTTGTCATTACTGAAATTTATCCTTGTCTAGTTAAATTTTCACAAAAATAATATGGTAACAAGTTACCATTCAGATATATTGACCAATAAAGAAGCTAAGTTTCTTTTTATAATCACACACACACTGTAGATATCAACTCAGTTGAACGTATTAAATGTAAAGCTGCAGAAGAAAAAATTACAAAACGGCAAGTACAATATACTGTACATTGTACACCAGCTGGGGATGCCTAATGAATTCAAATTCATTCACCTTAACCCTGTTTATTACATTTGTTTCTGTTACTTTACATTCTACTTAAAGTACAAACTATCTTAAGTATATAGTATAGGTGTACTGTACAGATGCTTCTAAAAAAATATTTAATTTTGACAACTGATACAATTACCTATTTCAGTTGACTTGCGCACTTTGGTGCTTGCAGTAGTGTTCGGCAATTTTGATTGACCATGTTGAACTGAAGTCTGGTCACATAAAGATAAAGAGTGTGCCTTTGTCTTTGATGTAACTACTGGCATCTTGCCATCTCCAGACCTTGGTCGAGCAGTTGGTTTGTTGGGAATGGGTTTCTCTGTTAAGAATAAAGCTTTGCCTAAGTATATATCAAAACTAAAATCATGAAATGTATTTAGTTCTTTACCATGAATTAAATATTAAGCAGAGCTACAAACTGCGCAAACAGGCTCAAAAACGCAGTCTTGGGGAGCCTGTTCAAGCACATATTTATAGGTACATTTCATGGTACGTGAGCTTTCACATTATGCCCGATTCCTTATCGGTACTGTACTAGGTTACCAGAGCTATGATCTTTTTAATGTAATTTTTGACCAAAATACCAGTCAGAAATTAGCAAGCCCCTATTAACAGCTACCAGTTTGAGTTGTATATAGGTGGCAAGTAGTTTCCAGGACCATATTCTTTGATAATATTTCCGAGTGGCCACAAGGTAAAATATAATTTATATTATAGTACTGCATTCTGGTCACAATGTCACCACCATCATCACCTTATGGTACCAGCTTTTGCAAGCTTCAAATGTTGCATACTGTGCAATCTTATCAAATGATGCAGGCACCAGATTTTTATGGGGGGACTGAAGTAAAAGATCATCAATGACTAACATGAAAGTCTCAATACATGCAGTTTAAACCAAGAAACATTTTGGCAAATACCTTGGATAATCAAATAATGTCTAAAGTATGTGCAGTGACAGTTATAATGACTGTTTTAGTACCCTTTAAAACAAAGTAATAAAGATAATATTTAATACTTGATTGTGTAGCAGTGTTGCTTAAAGAGTAGCAGAGTGGTTTTCTTGGAGCTGCAGTCGAGCCGTGTGACTGGAGTCGTGCCTCGGGATCAGTGAGTGGAGGAGGAAAATTTGTCCCTCCTGAGACTTTGGAACCAACTTTGCAAGCTGACAACTGTCGTCCATGTGGGGGCTTGGAAGCTGTAAACAAGCATTTTAAGATTGAACGTGTACATTTCCTTAAAATACCGAGTTGTCATTACTAAATAAAGTTATAGTATGGTAAGTGTATAAAACTCAATAAATTACAGTAATACATTTTCCATCACCATATTATAAAAGTGAAACAAATTTCACACTGCCTTTGGTAATTTTACCCAGTTATCTAACCATTTCCAAACATCCCTTTTAATACAATTAATAATGCACTGTTTATATGTTTGAGACATTTTCTTTATAATGACCTTTCAAACTTTTACAAATAGAAACATTACTCCACATCAGAGTACAGAACAAATAAAGCTTCGGATAGTGAAATGCCCTTCTTTGGTGGCACCTTGGTAGATGATGGCATCGACATCCAAGGCCCACATCTAATACTGTACCTCAGGTGTCTTAATTTTAATGTGTTGCAGTGGTTGCAAGATTGTCTGGAAACTACTAATTACCAAACATTCTCAAGAGGACACGTTGAGATTTTCATTTAAATGTGGGTCACCATAGGAGTTTCTGGATCATCGTCCCTAGAATATTTTGTAACTACAGTATTTACATAAAAGAGAATAAAGCACATTGGTTTTAAGTTTACAGCAGGATAAAGCAAAGAAAAAAAATAGTACAGTACCTGCTTATTATTAGAAGTAGCAAGAGCAACATCCGGTTTGAAGTATAATTAAAATATTTATGTACAATATTTAAGTGTACATACCATTAAAGTCAGAAAAAGCCCAGTGGTTTCTGGGTCGACCAAGAGGAACATAGAAGTGAAGTAGCACTAAAATACAATAACAAATATTTCACAAACGAATTCTCTTCTTTCATCAGGGAAATAGTCAATCTAGTTACATTACAATGTAACTCTTAATTCACTTATTTTCAACATCTTTGCAACAAATATTACTACAAGTTAAAAAAAAGGAAAACAAAAGAAAGAAAAAAAAAAGATTACCAAGAATGTGTGATATGAATAATGGTGATACAGGAAAAAAAAAAAAAAAGTCAGCAAAGAAAGCTGGGATATCCGTAGTTGGATATCTTGAGGATATTATGGAACTACTGAACTAAAAGTGGTGGATTGTTGACACAAAATCTAAATCCTATTAAAGTTAAATCTGAATTACCTGGGCTGCATTCAAACCGAGTTTGATCCAAGCTAGTTCCTGAATCTGCTGGCGGTGTAAAACTAGCGACATTATAATTACTGTATTGTTATGTAAAAAAAGTTTTTTTGAATTGTGATTACTTTGTAACTATGCTCTTATTATCTAATTAAAATATATCCATGCAAGTTTAAATTTAAGGCTTAAGTCTAGGTAGGGAAAACTATCTTTTTTTAATACCTGCGGTAGACATTGTGGTAGACTTGAGTCTTTGTTGATTAGTGTCATCACCAAGAGGTTTCCGTGACACTTGGATTCCTGGGCGCTTTTGAGAGGAGACATTTGGCTTGCTGGACTCAAGAATGTGGGATACCTTTTGACTGGCTACTGCTGGTTTACTAGGTACAATTTTTGAGGCTAAAAATAAGAGAAAACCTGAATACTACTATGTTACTTGCCTTGCTAAATACCTTACAAACTAATGAAATCGGTATTAAGTATCAAGACAAACTGACAAAAATTATAGCAGATACAGCAGCACAATACAGCAGGGGGGGGGGGGTACAAACGGTGATGTCATGAGTACGGTGGGGTGCAAGTAGCCTGACAGGATGTGCAAGTTGTGATGGTGGAGATATGTGATGATTACTTATCAGTGACTATGGAGAAATGAGACCAAGCTCTATGCCCTGCCCCTTAGCCATGTACACCTACTGTGTTAATTTTTGCTCTCAACATTCGTCATGTTTTTTCTTAAAGTTGTGGATGAAAGTGGTTTTTAACAATTGTAGTACTGTACTTCAGTGCATTTTACTTGCTGGCCACCTGTGTACAGGCAATGAGAACTTCCTTGCATCTCTATGGTTTAATTGTGTATCCAGTTTCCACAAAGTCTCTCATGCTAACAATTCAATTTAAAAAGGCTGCCCTTGTCCATACTGTCATTTCCTTCAGTATTATGTATGTAGCTCATATTATGCCAGTCATATTTGAGGGTCCCGGTAGTGCAGACGTTCTCAACTCACAGTCGAGAATTCCCGTTTCGAATCCTGGGCAGGACAGAAATGGTTGGCAGCATTTCCTATCACCTAATGTAACTGTTCATCTAGAAGTAGGTAGGTACCCAGGAGTTAGCTTGTGGGGATGCAACCTGAGGAAAATGGGGGGGACAGTAATTCAACCTTGGTGGGAGCTCAATATAAGCCTAACATGTATAAATACACACGGGTTGCCTGTCCCCCCCATCAAAATGAATTAAGTATCATTCCATTTCTTTTCTCCTATAAGATTGTGGGGTTTAGTTCCCTTAACTTGTCTTCACAGCCAAGCCCTTCCCATTCTGATTAGTTGCAAACCTCTGCTTAAGTTTTCTTTTGCAATTCAAGAGGTGTGGGTTCAATGCTGGTGTTGTATACACTTGTAATGGTATCGCAGAGGCAGTGAATATGGATTTTAAAAGCTTCCTCTTTAGATTCTTAAATGTTGTTCTATTGTTTGTCAACGTCTTGTATGCTGCTGCTGTTACCTGCTTCACACGAACTTCTGGCATCAAATACTAAACTGTACATGTATAGTTTACAATATGGTTCCAAGACAAATGCATATAAAACCTGAATTATGCATCTTATGATCCTTGCTATAAAAAATATATACAAAGTAAGCTAGTACAAAAGTTGCAAGGATGTTCTTTAAATTGAGACTACTATTCTGGGAGCATACCCTGGCATCAGACCATGAGCACAGAAATACTTGGTACAGCCTCACTTAGGCTCATTCATTGTAAATATATCATTCAAGGATTCCAAGTTTTGTGCCTAATGCCAATATAAATGGTTCTGATGTCTGCCACTAGGTGATTTTTGGGTTCAATAATAACAGACTTTTCTACCATGACCATATGTAAATGCTGAAGGTTGCAAGCTGATACTTAAATGTGTTCTCCAGATATTGCATGAAAGCTGGAAAAAATTCATGTAATAGCCAAGATAAACTATCTAATTTCTCAACCCAGAATAATTAAATAGCAACTCTGTTTCATGACAAAAAAGGTATACATTTATAGCATTTCATTGCATGTTTGGTTCTGTCCTGAACACAGAATGACAAATTGCATGTAAACTTACCACTTGCTACAGTTTGCTTGACAGGAGCGGAGTATACACGAGAGAGGGGCTTGTGAGGACCAAATCCAGGTCGTGCCGATTGTGCAGGTTCATTCTCCTTCTCCTTTTCTCGCTCCATCATTGTCTAGTCATAGAAACAATTGGCTAGTGTTTATTAACACTATAATGTCTTATAATTTAAAATAAGGCAAAATTAAACTCAAGCTTGTACAGTAGATTGACATTTAGCAATTTCTTGGTTCAACAAAAAAATAAATCTGGTCTTTCAAATAAATTTAGAGGTGTATTGATTTACACAACTACTTCCTGATTAACCAGGTTGTCTTTACAGCAAAGAACACTAATTTGAACATAACACAAATCAATCAATATTTTGAGTTACTATTCCTTTAAAAAAACTTTCATAATAGGGATAAATTGTATTCAGTTTTATAGTTAATTTAATGTCACCTATTCTGTGATGCTTTCCATTATCAGGGACAGGAAGCCTGTCAAGCTTATCACGGTCCCCTTAGGTAAACCACATGCCTTCCCCAGTACGCAATTCACAAGTTACCTAACTCATCAGTAAATACTAGTAGGTACTTAAAAGTGAACAGAGGCATCAGATGAAGCAAAAATAAACGTGCCCAATATCTGTCCCCGACTCCTGATACAGGAATCGAAACCCCAAACCTTTACGTTTTGAACCGACTACATTGAGAGAAGACAGTAGCCCTAGTGAGTTTACATACTGCTACTTTATCTCAGTAGTCCTGAATACACACTTAATATAAACCAAACTTTCATTTGGGTAACTTTTAAACTAAGAGAAATAATTCATTATAATAAATCATTGCATCAGGAGACAGGATGCCAGTGTAAGCATACATGTTAGGCTTTTATTAAGGTCCCCTTTCCTCCCCCCCCCCCCCCCAAGGTAAAATTATTGACTCCAGCCAGGATGCAACCTCCACAAGCTGACTAACTCTTGAAGACCTACTTACTGATAGGTGAACAGAGCATTAGGTGAAAGGAAAGGTGCCCACCCATCTTTATTTCACAAATATTTATATACCTGAAATTTTTTTTAATATATACCAGCGTTCTTACATTATTGTAAAGCCACTATCACGCGTAGCATTTCAGGCAAGTCCTTAATCTTAATTTTTCCCAGAATACGACCCGCCAAATCGTTAAACCAGGTACCCATTCACTGGTGGGTGAACCGAGGCTACAGTTAAGGATTGGCGCCCAGTCAACCTTCCCCGGCCAGGATACGAACCCAGGCCAAAGGGCTGGGTGAGTGCCTTACCGCTGCGCCACTGGGGGACTACTAGTCGTGCTCAATATTTCACAGAAATATTCAGGTAAATCTAACAGACTAGGGGAGACTGGACACTAGGAACCTGATACCGTACAGCATACAGAATAGGGGAAAACATGGCATTAACAAGGATAATCATTCAAATTTCATCGAAGCATCCTGTGTGAATTTTATTGACATTTAAAAAACACACGGCCGTCACCTGCGACTACACCAACCAAATCTTGTCATTTAAACTCAAATATCAACCGAACACAACGAGGGTATCAATACTGGCGTCTCCAGCAATACTTACAATAGCCAGCACCCAGTATAGCAATGGAAAATAATTCGAAAATGAACCAGAGCAGCTCAACTCACGTTGGGTGTTTTAAATCCTAGAGGTGAGTGTTGTGGGAGCTTCGCGCGTTCTGATTGGTCAGAAACTGGACGTTGACAGTGCGGCCATAACCAGCCTCGGCGCGCTGATTGGTCGAGCTGGCCCACCTAAGCATTGTCATAAGCAGCTTTAAATATATAGCAAAAGTAGCTATGTTCATCATATTTTTTTTTTTTTGCTAAATTGGAAAATAATTCGAGTAACCCGCCTATACATAATTCATATGTAATAACTTTATGTAATGCATGTTTCATTAATGTGATTTTATTTAATAGGAAAATAATCATTATTTATGTGATTTTTATATATTTATTTATTTATCCATTAGTATAGCGGGTAGCTGCAGGTAATGAATCTCCCAATGATCATCATTCCAATTGTAAACTATGTGAACAAGAGCTGGGACATACTCTCCAACACTAACTGAACTGTTGGCATTCTTTCTAAGATCAGATATTATGTACCTCGCCCTGCCTTGGTGACGCTCTATTACTCTTTCATCTATCCTTATCTCAATTATGGTATTTGTGCTTGGGGTTCTACTACCCAAAATCATTTATGTTCTCTGATTACTCAACACAAAGCTGCTATTAGAATAATATCTAACTCTGGCCCCAGACATCACTCGGTACCCTTACTCAAATCTTTGAATATGTTAGATATTAAGTCACTGAACATTCTCTCATGTGTACTCTATATATTTAAAACTCTGAACTGCAATGTCAATCCTGACCTTAAAAGTTTCCTAGAAGGTTGTAGCAGAACCCATGGGCGCCACACCAGAAACAAATACCTATTTGATATTCCAAGAGTGGTGGTGATTTGTTTTTGTAATGAGGCAGGTATTTTCACCCCCTGATTCCATATATGACTAACCATCCTGTGAGATGGGAATATTAGATTAACTTTTAGCTAGTTTTTTATCTACACTGTGTAATCTCTCATATAGAATAGGGTAGCAGCACATTGCTGTCTATACCTAAACTTGTTAATAAAAAAAAAATGGCAAAATATGCAAGACATTATTTAAATATAATGTGTTACATATCTTGTTTGCTGCCGTTAAAAAGAACATGCGTCACCCTATACAAACAAACTTACCTACGCAATGGGAATCAAAATCAAAAGTTACTTAATCAAATCAATCAAAACTTGATTGAATCATCAAGATTGTAACTTGCTTAGCTAAATGAATTGTGGGGTTCAGTCCCTGAGCCCATTATGTGCCTCTGTAACCCTTTCCACTACCGCCCACAAGATGGGTATGGGGTGCATAATAAATGAACTAAACTAACTAAACTAAACTAACTCGGAATCAAAACTTAAAAGTTACACAATTAGGACAGTATTTTTGTTCCAATACTTATAATTCAAAATGATTATAATCATTTACACAAATGAATATCCCTTTCATATATTAAATATATATGAAATATATCTTGTATATAAATGGATAAATAAATAAATAAAATATACTTTGCCCGAAACGCTGTGTGTATTAATGGCTTTAGGTATTGTATGTATTAAAATAAAAAAAATAAAATAAAATGTTTATTTAGGTAAGGTACATACATACAATAAATTTTTACAAAGATTGGTTGACTTATAGGTAGAGCTAGTACATACAATGCCTAAAGCCACTATTACGCAAAGCGTTTCGGGCATAAAATTATTAGCTCTATCTATAAATCCAACATTATGTTTGTAACTCATCTTATATGTATACACTTTTACCTAAATAAACATTTTGATTTAGATTTGTTCATATTTTAAAAGGACTATCTGGGCGGTTACAGTCCGCAGAAGAAACTATTGCTAAAAATAGCGAACTTTACTAGGGCGGAGAGCGAGGATAAGTAGAGGTGGGTCTGGCCAGTGGCTGGACGGGTGACCGCACTCAACGTTTGTCTTCAGTAAGAACATGTACAGTCAGCTTAACAGGCTTCTTGTCCCCAACAATGGTATATACAATGCTTTTAGCCGTCTTACAATGTCGTAGGCTAAACAATGGGTTAGGAATAGTTATTTTAGAATAGGGAGTACCACCTCTGGTGCAAGTGTAGGGACCCATAATCTCGGAGAAGAAAATAATGAGTACTCAGGGAAGACCTTGTGGATCCTCACTGAACACTTTGATATTTTAGAATATATATACTGTAAGTCAACTAACAAAGTCAGGCGAGAAGTAGGGAAACTCTATGTTCATTTTATTGGGAAATAAATGGTACAAGTAAATAATATACACATTGAGAGTAATATCAGGCAGGCAAGACAACATTTCGAAGACTTCTTTTCTTGCCTGAATTTACCTGAAAGCCACTAACCCTAGTGGCCTCGACGAGGACAGGAAGCCAGTGGCTTGTCGAAGGGGACCCCCCCCCCTCTCCCGCCCCATTTGCCTTGATGATCTTTTCCAGGTATATTTAAATAAAAAAAAAAAAATTACAATTAAATCACTACCTTCTTTTCCTTAAGTCAAAGGTATGCTTGATTATTTTAAAGGTTTGGTTATTTTTTTTTACTGTTGCACCTACCAGCTGTGCAATTTTCAGTGAGTAGTGGATATTGACTCTTAAGGTCCTTTTCTTTATCAATCAGGTGTAATGTAATGTTATTAATTTGGTAGTTGTGGCGTGGGTTGTTATACCCCCCATGCTTGGTCGTGTACTTGTCAATGTTAAAAATACATTTGCCAGTCATCTGAGCATTTGTGAAGTTCCTGCAGATTTTTTTTTTTTTTTTTTTTGAGATATATACAAGAGTTGTTACATTCTTGTACAGCCACTAGTACGCGTAGCGTTTCGGGCAGGTCCCTGGAATACGAACCCCTGCCACGAAGAATCGTTTTTTCATCCAAGTACACATTTTACTGTTGCGTTAAACAGAGGCTACAGTTAAGGAATTGCGCCCAGTAAATCCTCCCCGGCCAGGATACGAACCCATGATATAGCGCTCGCGGAACGCCAGGCGAGTGTCTTACCACTACACCACCTTTGTAAAGCTTCAATATCATTATCATTTCCCACTTTGCCATAACTCTTTGTGTCATTTGCAAATTTGATGTTTGTAATATTCTCATCTATGTCAGCTGGAAAAGATGACTGGCAAATGCTATTTAATATTTACAAATGCAAGACCCTGTATGTAGGGCAAGATAACCCACCTTGCGGTAACCTTGCAATGATTTCAGGGCTCGAAGTCCCCGCGGCCCGGTCCTCAGCCTGGCCTCCTGGTTGCTGGACTGGTCAACTAGGCTGTTGGGCATGGCTACTCGCAGCCTGATGTATGAATCACAGCCTGGTTGATCAGGTATTGCTTTGAAGGTGTTTATCAAGTTCGTTCTTGAACACTGTGAGAGGTCGGCCAGTTATGCCCTTTGTGTAATTTTTTTAATTATTTATATATATTGTACAGTACATATAAGAGTTTTTACATTCTTCTGCTGCCACTAACACAATCGTTTTGGGCAGGTTCTTAATCCTAATACTTGTACTGTACTGTATCCCTCGGAATATATTCCGCCAAATAGTTTAACAACCAGGTACCCATTTTACTGATGGGTAAACAAGGGCTACAGTTAAGGATTGCACCCAGTAAATCCTCCCTGGCCGGGATACGAACCCAGGAAAAAGAACTCTCGAAATGACAGGCAAGCATTTTACCACTACACCATGGGGATTGCTAAAGGAAGTGTGTTGAATAGTCTCGGGCCTCTGATGTTGATATAGTTCTCTCTGGGTATTGCACCTCTGCTTTACAACAGGGGTATTCTGCACATCCTGCCATGCCTTCTGGTCTCATGTGATGTTATTTCTGTGTGCAGGTTTGGGACCAGCCCCTTTAATATTTTCCATGTGTAAGTTATGTTTCTCTCCCACCTGCTCTCCAGATAATACAGATTTAGGCATTTTAATCGGTCCCAATAGGTTAGATGTTTTACTGAGTGGATTCTAGCAATAAAGGATCTCTGCATGCTCACCAGGTCAACAATTTCTCCAGCTTTGAAAGGGGCTGTCATTGTGCAGCAGTAATCCACTCTAGAGAGCACTAGTGTCTTGAAGAATATCATCATTGGTACAGCATCCTTTGTTTGAAAAGTTCTTGTTATTCAACCTGTCCTTTTTCTTGCAGTTGTGATGGCTACTTTATTGTGTTCTTTAAAGGTAAGGTCTTCTGACATGAGTACACTCAAATCCTTTACATTGCTTTTTCATTCTGTGGTATGATTTGACTGCATTTCGTATGTGGTTTCCATTTTTATGCTTTCATTTTATTCTGTAGCACAGGAGATAGAACTTATCTTCATTAAATACCATATTATTTTCTGTAGCCCATTGAAAGACCTGATTGGCATCTGATTGGAGGTTTGCTGTATCCTCTATGTTGTCTACTCTCATAAAAATCCTAGTGTCATATGCAAAGGATGATATGGTACTATAGTTTGTCCTTGTCTATGTCCGATATGAAGATGAGAAAAAATACTGGAGCAAGCACACTACCCTGGGGGACTGAGCTCTTCATGGTTGATGGTCCAGATTTTATTTTGTTGACAATTTCACATTGGATTCTGTTAGGAAATTGTAGATACATCTGTCTATTTTTCCGGTAATGCATTTTGTGTGCAATAACACCATGGTCATATTTATCGAAGGATTTTGTGAAATCTGTGCTCCACAACTACCAAATAAATAACATATTACAGCAAATTGATCAAGAAAAGGACCTTGGAGTCAAAATGCACTACTCAATGAAAGTTGCACTGCAGGTAACAAAGCAGCAGTCAACAAAGCTAACAAAACACTTTGAATAATCAAGTTTACCTTAGACTTCAAGGAAAATAGTGATTCAATTGTATAAGTCCCTTGGTGCTACCATTTGGATTACTGCATCCACGCATGGAGACCTCATCTTCAGAAGGACATAGCTTCTCTGGAGAAAGTACAACACCGGATAACAAAAATCATTCCAGACCTAAGTCAACTCACATATCAGGAACGGTTGAGGGCCACAGGGTATTGCAAACCAGGCATGACAGGGCGGATCTTACTGAAACTTAAAATACTGAACAATTGGAGGATGATGATCTGGAAAATTTCTTAAAAAGGTCAGATCTAACACAAACCAGGAGCAACAGTTTCAAGCTCAACAAGCCACAATATGGGACTGAGAACAGGAGATGCTTTTTCACCCACAGAGTTATTAACCCATGGAACTGCCTACCTGCTAAAGCTGTAAATGCCAAAACTCTGTTAACTTATAAAGTACAGCTGGAAAAGATCATCAAGGCAAATGGGGGGTCCTTCAACAAGCCTTCAGCTTCCTGTCCTTGTCAAGGCCACTGGTGTTAGTGCTTCTCGGGTTAACTCCAGTAAGATATTGCTTAGTACAGGTAATTGTATTAACAATACTGTATTTTTAAATGCTGTATTAGGAATAACATATATGTAGTGCTGCATTACAGTACTTGGTACAATATCTTTAAAATGTACAGAAAGAAATGGGTATGATACAAGCTCATTATCTTTTATGCATTGTTACTTTATGTAAACATGCTTATATTACTTAACACAGCTGATGAAAATCACAGTGCATATGAAAGAGAGGTTAATGATACTTCCTTCACTGGTTTTCTGTTGTAATTCTGTAAAGCCATCAACAAGAAACATGTGCAAAATTATAAACCTGTGCTATGACAAGATCATTTAACAATTATGATACAAGTACTGTATACTGTAGTATATAAAGATGTACTGTATAGAGGAGGCACTACCATGGAGGAGAGTACATAACTGGGGTGTTAACTGCATTATAAAATACTCTGCAAAGGTCCTGATGAATCCATATAAAATAGAAGTGCAGTTTCTTAGATTCTACACATCCGTTAAAAGTGCTGTACATGTACAGTATTAATTAACACTTTTGGGGTTTGATAAACACAATTTTAGCATCATCCATAATAGATTCAATGTTGCTAAAACATCTGATCTCAAAATTTCCAATAATCACTTTCTTCACCATTATATTTTTGCCTTGATGATGAAATTCTTGAAATACTGTACATGAGCAATGTGGACAGAGCCTGTTAGAGGAACAAACATTGATCACTGCTTTGCAAATTAGAATAGCTGTAAAAAGAAAAATAATTGAGGACAGAGCCCTAGGTTGATGACTAAATACCACTTGGTGAGGGATATGAGGACAAAAGCGGTTGGGCACTGTTCCTTCACCCCATCCCATTTTGGCCACTTGTCCTCATATCATTCATCAAATGCTAAATAGTCATACTGGCTTTACATTTTGTCCTCATAATTACTTTACTTTCTTACACTTGAAATAATCCAGCAGTCCCTCGTCTATAATATAACCTGGTACACTAATTTGTTAAAATTATCAACCATATTTCCCAACCAGTACGATACTTACTCAGGTCTTTTCTGAATGTAAACTTATCCAACTTGCATCCATTTTTTAATTTTTTTTTTTTGCATTGATACTGTATATTTACAACCCTATTATTTCCCCATTTAATATACCCTTTCATCCATTTATATACTTCAACCATGTTACCCCTTCTTCATCTATTACTGTACTTGCACGCTAGTTAATTTAAAGGGTTTGCTAGTCAAACAGGCATTAATAATAGAAAATAGTTGTGTGCTCTAAGAAACAAGTGAATGACAATACAGTGTAGTTCAAATCACTGCAAACACCAGATGTATACCTTACCTAATATAAGTTCACACAAACACGTGTACACGATCATATCAAAATGTTAAGAGGTTATATGAGGTTATAACAATCCATAAAGTGTTACAAATGGCATACACAAAAAGATCAAGTCATGTACAAGTTACTATAGCCAATAATTTGTACTGTACAAATTATTTGATAGCATTCAACTTTTGAACTATTCTCTCTCTGCCAGAACTGAACTATCAAAACAAACACCAAAATAAAGCCAAATGTATTGGCAAGGAGTGTACACCTTGAATAAGGTGTATGTGTATATGGTGGGTACACATAGCAGTGGCAGATATGTTTAAGTACAATATGAGAGGTATATTACTGTAAGGGACATAGATGATCATTTATTGATATAAGTATATAGGCACCAATATGTACGGTACAACAGTCCTATTTAACATGACTTTTAAATTATTACCTGTATATATGTAAACTGGTTAAAGACAAAAATGGCTGCCTCTGAAGTCCATAAACTGGTGGTGTATTCATATAATTGAAACCCAAATTGGTTTTTTGTAAAATAACTTTTGTTCCTTGCAACAGTTTAATGGCCACAAGCAATTATTCCATCAATAGTGTAATAATAAATACAAAAAATGAACACCAATTTGCATTAAAATAATTTACAGTATACCAGTATGGTAAACATCGAAACTTATGCAGGTTTGCCTGGTGATGGGGTTCATTAATGCTGTACTAAATGTTTCTCTTTTTTTTTTCCTTCTTTACCTCATCATTAAATATGGCTCAATGTATTGAGCCATATCATAAATCCCACTAGTGTACTGTGCTATATGTATAACTGTGTTATAATTTCTATGTAAGCTCCAACATATTTTTGTATAGCATATTAGATATTTATAAGTAACAGTTACAGTATTATTATTATTATTATTATTATTATTATATTTTCTTAGAAAAACAATGTCTTAAATTTCCATTACATTTTAACGATAGAAAATTGGTATAAGCTATAACAGATTTATATATGTGTCAGAGCCTCGTTATAGGTATTCTAGGCCAAGGGTAGACCATGAGCGCCACCTCCTCCAGGTCCCTAATGAACAGCCTGGTCCACAATTGTGCCAGTGGGTCTGGGCTGAGAGGTATCTTTGTAGATGTGGGCCTGGGGTGGGCGAGGATGGCCTCGGGATTACCTCAGGGGCGTCGTTGTCGAGACATTCGTTTGAGGAAGCAACCTTTGAAGGATGCCAGACGTACGTCAATTTCCCCCTCCTCCAACTGAGTAATAAAAAATGCACATTGTGTAATTGAGAAATAAAATATAGTAAAAAAATATACACATTTACATGAAAATTTAAAGAAAAATGTAGGTACAAAAAAGTAGTATCGTACAATATGCAATTTTTCACTTTGCCTTCCTCTTGAGCCCTTCTTGATCTTTGGCTTGTGTTCTAGTCTTTCTTTCATTTGCTTACTTCTCAGTTGCCCCTTTGGTCTTTTTTTTTTTTTTTTGGTTCTCGTTTCCAGGTGTAAGGTTGGTGTTCTTCATGCTCTCCTTCGAAAGCTTGGGTGCTATTCTTTTGGCCTTGGAAGATGGTTTCTTCATCTGTAGCCTTCTCTTTCTTTTCTAGCTAAGAATGAGATGGCTTACTTCATGAGGGTCATTTGGTTTTTTATTCTTGATTTGTTTGGCTGGGGTGCATTACTTGAGGGACTAGTTGTGGTTATCCTACCTTAGTTGCATGCCACTCGGGATGCTCTGGGTGACGTGTTGTTTGTTCACATCTTTGTCCACTGTTTTTGCTAATACAGTACTGTAGTCTTGGGCTGATATTTGGGCTTTGGTGTTTTGGTGTTCTAACAGGGTGTTGGTAGATATCTTGTTAATGTGCTGGGGTCTGCTGGGCTTAGGCAGTGGGTCACATTATCCAGCATTAGTTAACCCTTTTTTTGGGCTTACAGTACTGGGTTTTGTTCTCCACCCCTAGTGAGTTCCATTTGTTTTTATTTTTCTGTAGTGAGATAGCTATTGGGAGCCACTGAGGGAGTCTTCCCGGAAATCTGGCATTGACGGTAATGAAACAACTCTTTCTGGTGGATCCCTCGGTGACATTCAGATCCTTCCCATCCCCTTTCAGATGCATTGGCTGTCGACCAAAGACAGCCAAATCCTTATATGATCCTGATTTTAGGCAGGATCTTTAATCTTGGCTTCTGGTAAGTCATGATTAGATCTCGGAGGCCTTGTGTGTTTAGCTAATGCTTGGCAGTGTCAAAGCTAAGGTTGGAAAGCTACTGGATGCTCGCAAGAATAAGTGTTTCCTTCAATGCTAGATTTTATTAATTTTTAGGGGGGTTCTAGTTTTAAGTAAATTATTTTAGTTTCAATTTTTAATTTAGTTTATTAGTATTTTTTTTTTATCTTGGACAAAGTGCCTTTTTTTATTATGCATTAACATTCTCTTTATTTCCAAAGAATTAAGGTTTATTGTTGGGCAGCAAAACAGCACCTGTTAGAGGGTTGAGGAAATGAGCCAAAACTGGTTGGAGGTTACTTTGGCAGGGGAATATGTGGATTTAAGAATGTGTACATCTAATATAAAAGTAATAAAATGTGAAGGGAAAGAGATAAGAGTTGAAAGTAAATTTTATAAATGCTGAGATAAGGGGTGTTAGGAGTAAGACGCATCTTAATGGGAAGAATACATGGAAGAAAGGTTCAAAATTGAAGTGGTGGAAAGGTTTGAGGGGGTTAGTTGTATGGCCAGGAATGAAAATTATAAGGTTGAAAGATAAGGGGTTTAGCTTTGTGTATATCAGTGAGAATGATTGATAGGGGTATGAGTGTGTTAATTCAAGAATATGTTTGGGTGTAAGATAGGTTGAGACAGGGATGTATAGTATTTATAAGTACAGTATACATGATCCAGTATGTAAGAAGAATGTTATAGACAAGAATGCTTTTTTAATGTTGGGTGTAAAACATGGTTGTGTATTGTTTTCGTAACTTAACAATATAGAAATGGGTTAATTAGGTAGGTAGAGTTAAAAACACCTGGAGTGGGATTTGAAGTGAATTGTAATGGGGAGATGATGATGATAATGATATTGAAATAAATGTCTGTATGCAAATTATGAGATGTCCTTTGCAGAGTGTTAGGAGAAATGCGAAAGATTGTCAATGAGTTTGATAGTGTGTGCAAGAGAAAATTTGAAGGTCAATGCAGGAAGAGAAAGGTAATGGTGTTTGAAGAAAGGGAATGGGATGCTGTGAATTTTGGTTCATACTGAGTGGATAGTGATTTTAACTGTAGTATAAAAAGGGGGCAAGATATGCTGGAAGAGGTAGCAAGTTTTAAATACTCGAGGGAAGTGTTAAATATTAATAGAATTGTGAAAGGGAAATTTTACAAGTCCCTTGATTACTCCCACCTTGATTACTGCATTAAGCATGGAGACCACCACATATGCAGATTTATCACTGAGTAAAGTTGAAAGTAAGGTGATAAAAACATCCAAAGAACTAATGTAGCCTGCTCATGAGCTTATGGCAAAGACAAAAAGACTGGCAACTATTTAAAGAAGACATGACAGGGCTTGCCTCATAAAAGTATTTAAGACTTTCAACAAATTAAATACCTAACATACACCCCCTTCAAGTGATTTGACATATCATACAAGAAGTAATAACTTCAAGCTTGCCAAGCCAGAAAGCTTAAATAAATATCCAAATATTTTGTTGCACATGAGTAACATGCTGATGTTGTTGATGTTATAACAGTGCAGTTGAAAATACTGTACACCTTGAACAACTCGTCAAGGTAATTTTGTTTGTATTTGTGTATGATTTTATAAGCTAACATTTTTCTGTTAGTGAAATACTGTTTAACTACCATAAGGAGAGCATAATAAATTTATTTTAACATTTACTTCTCTTTGATGTTAACTAAGGACTTTTAGATAATGGAGCTTTATCTTTTCTCTTCAGCCTATAAAGTTACTAAATGTAATCTCACCTCATCATGAATGTAGATATCCAGATAGCAAGATGGTGATACACATTGTCTAACACAACGGGTGTGGTGAACTCCCCGAAGCTCTAAGCATCGTGGTGACTGTGCACATGCTACTTCATACTCGGACCACACTTTCTCCTAAAAAAAAAAAATTAATGGTAGTGCTTGTTATTCCATATCAAGTTAACATGCTACTGGAACATTTTTCTGTTTAAAACCAGTATGATCTATCTTAGATGAATTACATTACACCTCAAGAGAAATTTGATGTATACACTGATATTATGAATATCCACAAGAGAGTAATCTTAAATCTAAACTATTTTCTGGAAGGGACTCCCTTGTCGATTCCCAAGCTTATACACTGATACAGTACTACCAAGTATTAGCTCTACATGCCAGGTCTCCAAGATCCATCTGTTGTGTACTGGATGTAAGGACCAGAATCTGGATTACTCTACAAATTGAAGGGAGCAGGGATACACCACAAAGCCTACCAGGAAAGCATAGGCACAACAAAACAAGTGACTGCATGAAGGATATGAGGCAAACCTTGGTAAACAAGGCAAACGATCATTGCCTTTGGATAAATACCCGTAACTGTGCTGCACCCGATTGTCATCAGATGGCAGCCCAGATGACCTGGGGTTTCGGTTGGTTAAAGACAGTCTGTGTATTGTACTTGTTAAAAAGTCCTACTTGTCTGTCTTGGCTCTGCTTCTGGTGTGTGTTAGAGGCCTTGCACTTTAGTAGTGTGCGCACTTGAGGTATGTAGAGAATTTTTCATAATCTGCGGCTACTTACAACCTCTGTTGCAGAGTATTCAGGGTTCAGTGTTTATTTTCTTGAGACTTCTCCTGCACCCAGCATGCCTCTGATAGTTTACATAGCCAAGAGTCCCTCATCTCTGTGGTGATTATATTCTTGAATGTGTTTATGGCTGGGTTTTTATAGCTTCCCTATCTAATTCCATACCTGATTACAGTTTGCAGTTTCTTGGGAAGTGCTTTGGTATTTTTAGGCCTCGATAACCATTCCTGTTGCCTCCATTAAGCAGCCTACTTGGTTCAGGAATTCTTTTACCTGCAGATGTGTGCTGTTTGCATAGCCACTTTAATAATAATGGGGCCTAAGAAGAGCAAGATATACTGTAGCTGAGGAACAACACCGGTTGTCTTATTACTAACACTTCGATAAATATATCCCAGTGTCCTATTTGCCTTATTACAAACATTTATGCTCTGATTTTTTGGTTTTAAATTCTTGCTAATCATAACTCCCAGATCCTTTTCACAATCCGACTGCACAATTTCAACACCATCAAGCTCGTATCTTGTAAATATATAATCATTACCTACCCTCAAAACCTTACATTTGTCAGCATCAAACTGCATCTACCAATCTTTTGACCATTTCAAAACCCTATTTAGATCGTCTTGAAATGATGGTGAGTTTTTTTCTGTGTTTATTTCCCTCCCAATTTTTGTATCGTTAGCAAATTTGCAAATATTGCTGCTCAAATATACTGAATAACAGAGGTCTCAGGACTGAGCCTTGAGGCACTCCACCTACTTAGGGGTCCCTTTTAGAAATTAAGCATTAAATATAATGACACCCAATTCTAGTGGGGACAGGGAGAGTCCCCACCAATGGAATGGGATGGTGAATGAGAGAGAGAGAGGGGAAGAGGGAGAGAGGGGGGGGAGGACTCATAGATGGTGCAACCTAATTGGGTCGACCCAGACACCGTTGAATACCCCACTTAATATGGTACTGTATATAAAGTGCAGTACTGTACTGTGTTGTTTTATAATATTTGGGATGAATCCTCTATTAGCATAGGCCTCCTTTTATCGAACAAGATTACTACAGTTGAATAATTCTCATTGAATACATTGTTTATTCAAACATGTTTTGCCGTTAATATTTTTGATACAAATCATCCGTTGTGCCTAATAATTTTGTATGCCATAATTTGTTTGTCATTCCCTAATTTAGAAGCCAGTTTTGGTACAATTATTTTCTTTTTAAGATAATGTATTTAAATTTTTTATGCTTTATGACAGGATGAGCTTAATATTAGGTGATGACTTCCCTTCAAGCGAAATATTTTGTGAAATAGAATGAAAAGGTATTGGTAGATTTACTCACTTAAGATTATGTAGAATGACTATAGATTAAAGAAACAAATATTAGTCTGTAGATTATAATTACCTATTTTGCATGTTATTGCTGAGGCTAATGTTATTTACAAAATACACTTCTCATAAATAGAGCTGTACAATACAGTACTTTGTATGTCGTGCAAACTTTGAATCTCGTATTTCTCCCTTTCAGTATACATTATTACTTATGGTAATTCTTCAGCTATTATATTTTTTTCATTATGCTCTACAGTATATAATTATCTATTGTACCTTAACACTTTCACAAATGATAAAAAGTGTGGTGACTTTTTTAGAAAAATACAAATTTATCTGTTGTAAGCAACATTGATATATATACAGTATTTAATAAACAATCGGATGTACAAACTTTATACTGTACTGACACCCCCTCCTTACAAAGAGCTTTACAAATTTTCATTTCAGCGTAAACATACATTGGCAACAGACTCCTTATAAGGGAATTGTGTGAAGCTGTATGTTACAGTCTGAGCTTGAACACAAGTAATAACCATCAGTGCAATCACACTTGCTAATGATGCCATTGCAGCTGCTACTGCTGCAGCTTTACATCCAGAAATACGGCCTCTCCCATTTCTGAAATCAAATGAAGAAGCATTACTAATCATGTACAGTTCGAACAGTCATATATCATGGATCACTACAGTCAAACAGTGTTAAATTACCAATGACCTCGGTACCTGGCGCATATTTGGAACATGTAAGATCAATACAAGAAAATTACAGGCAAAATATAAAAAATGGGAGAAAATATGAGGGGTAAGCTTAGTCACAGCACCGTCACAGCCACACGGAGCACCGTCACAGCCACGCGGAGCACCGTCACAGCCACGCAGAGCACCGTCACAGCCACGCAGAGCACCGTCACAGCCACACAGAACTGTCACAGCCACACAGTACCGTCACAGCCACACAGAACTGTCACAGCCACACAGTACCGTCAAAGCCACACAGAACTGTCACAGCCACACAGTACCGTCACACCCACATAGAACTGTCACAGCCACACAGTACCGTCACAGCCACACAGAACCGTCACAGCCACATAGAACACCGTCACACCCACACACCCACAATGTGGGTGGGGGGAAAGGTCCTAGAATGGATAAGGAACTACCTAACAGGAAGGAGCCAAAGAGTTACGGTAAGGGGCGAGAAGTCGGACTGGCGAACAGTAACAAGTGGAGTACCACAAGGATCGGTGCTGGGACCAATTCTATTTCTTGTATATGTTAACGACATGTTTACAGGCGTAGAGTCCTACATGTCAATGTTTGCAGATGATGCAAAGTTGATGAGAAGAGTTGTGACAGATGAGGATTGCAGGATCCTCCAAGAGGACCTGAACAGATTGCAGAGATGGTCAGAGAAATGGCTACTAGAATTCAACACGAGCAAATGTAAAGTTATGGAAATGGGACTAGGAGATAGGAGACCAAAGGGACAGTACACAATGAAGGGGAACAGCCTACCTGTAACGACGCGTGAAAGAGACCTGGGGGTGGACGTAACACCTAATCTATCTCCTGAGGCACATATTAATAGGATAACGACAGCAGCGTACTCTACACTGGCAAAAGTTAGAACATCATTCAGAAACCTAAGTAAGGAGGCATTTAGGGCGCTTTACACTACCTACGTAAGGCCAGTCTTAGAGTATGCCGCCTCATCATGGAGTCCCCATCTGAAGAAGCATATAATGAAACTGGAAAAGGTTCAGAGGTTTGCAACGAGACTCGTCCCAGAGCTACGAGGGATGGGGTATGAAGAGCGCCTGAGGGAACTGTGCCTTACGACACTAGAAAGAAGAAGGGAGAGGGGGGACATGATAGGAACGTATAAGATACTCAGAGGAATTGACAGAGTGGACATAGACGAAATGTTCACACGGAATAGTAACAGAACGAGAGGACATGGATGGAAGCTTGAAACTCAGATGAGTCACAGAGATGTTAGGAAGTTTTCTTTTAGCGTGAGAGTAGTGGAAAAATGGAATGCACTTGGGGAACAGGTTGTGGAAGCAAATACTATTCATACTTTTAAAACCAGGTATGATAGGGAAATGGGACAGGAGTCATTGCTGTAAACAACCGATGCTCGAAAGGCGGGATCCAAGAGTCAATGCTCGATCCTGCAGACACAACTAGGTGAGTACAATCCAGTTGATTGACAGTTGAGAGGCGGGACCAGAGAGCCAAAGCTCAACCCCCGCAAGCACAATTAGGTGAGTACAGTACCGTCACAGCCACACAGATCACTGTCACAGCCACACAGATCACTGTCACAGCCACACAGCACCGTCTCAGCCACACAGCACCGTCTCGGCCACACAGCACCGTCACAGCCACACAGATTACCGTTACAGCCACACAGATTACCATCACAGCCACACAGATTACCGTCACAGCCACACAGAGCACCATCACAGCCACACAGAGCACCGTCACAGCCACACAGCACAGTCACAGCCACACAGCACCACCACAGCCACACAGCACCGTCACAGCCACACAGAGCACCATCCCAGCCACACAGAGCACCATCCCAGCCACACAGAGCACCATCCCAGCCACACAGCACCATCCCAGCCACAATGATCACTGTCACAGCCACACAGATCACTGTCACAGCCACACAGATCACTGTCACAGCCACACAGAGCACCGTCACAGCCACACAGAGCACCGTCACAGCTACACAGAGCACCGTCACAGCCACATAGAGCACCGTCACAGCCACACAGAGCACCGTCACAACCACACACAGCACCGTCACAGCCACACAGAGCACCGTCACAGCCACACAGGCACCGTCACAGCCACACAGAGCACCGTCACAGCCACACAGAGCTCCGTCCCAGCCTCACAGAGCACCGTCACAGCCACACAGAGCACCGTCACAGCCACACAGAGCACCGTCACAGCCACACAGAGCACCGTCACAGCCACACAGAGCACCGTCACAGCCACACAGAGCACCGTCACAGCCACACAGAGCACCGTCACAGCCACACAGAGCACCGTCGCAGCCACACAGATCACTGTCACAGCCACACAGATCACTGTCACAGCCACACAGATCACTGTCACACCCACACAGATCACTGTCACACCCACACAGATCACTGTCACACCCACACAGAGCACCGTCACAGCCACACAGATCACTGTCACAGCCACACAGATCACCGTCACAGCCACACAGATCACTGTCACAGCCACACAGAGCACCATCACAGCCACACAGATCACTGTCACAGCCACACAGATCACTGTCACAGCCACACAGATCACTGTCACAGCCACACAGAGCACCGTCCCAGCCACACAGAGCACCGTCACAGCCACACAGAGCACCGTCACAGCCACACAGAGCACCGTCACAGCCACACAGAGCACCGTCACAGCCACACAGAGCACCGTCACAGTCACACAGATCACTGTCACAGCCACACAGATCACTGTCACAGCCACACAGAGCACCGTCACAGCCACACAGATCACTGTCACAGCCACACAGATCACTGTCACAGCCACACAGAGCACCATCACAGCCACACAGATCACTGTCACAGCCACACAGATCACTGTCACAGCCACACAGATCACTGTCACAGTCACACAGAGCACCGTCACAGCCACACAGAGCACCGTCACAGCCACACAGAGCACCGTCACAGCCACACAGAGCACCGTCACAGCCACACAGAGCACCGTCACTGCCACACAGAGCACCGTCACAGCCACACAGAGCACCGTCACAGCCACACAGAGCACCGTCACAGCCACACAGAGCACCGTCACAGCCACACAGATCACTGTCACAGCCACACAGATCACTGTCACAGCCACACAGATCACTGTCACAGCCACACAGAGCACCGTCACAGCCACACAGATCACTGTCACAGCCACACAGAGCACCGGCACAGCCACACAGATCACCGTCACAGCCACACAGATCACCGTCACAGCCACACAGAGCACCATCACAGCCACACAGATCACTGTCACAGCCACACAGATCACTGTCACAGCCACACAGAGCACCGTCACAGCCACACAGAGCACCGTCACAGCCACACAGAGCACCGGCACAGCCACACAGTACCGTCACAGCCACACAGAACCGTTACAGCCACATAGAGCACTGTCACAGCCACACAGATCACTGTCACAGCCACACAGATCACTGTCACAGCCAAACACATCACTGTCACAGCCACACAGATCACTGTCTCAGCCACACAGATCACCGTCACAGCCACACAGATCACCGTCACAGCCACACAGATCACCGTCACAGCCACACAGATCACCGTCACAGCCACACAGATCACCGTCACAGCCACACAGATCACCGTCACAGCCACACAGAACTGAACCGTCACAGCCACATAGAACTGAACCGTCACAGCCACACAGAACTGTCACAGCCACACAGAACCGTCACAGCCACACAGTACCGTCACAGCCACACAGTACCGTCACAGGCACACAGTACCGTCATAGCCACACAGTACCGTCATAGCCACACAGTACCGTCACAGCCACACAGTACCGTCACAGCCACACAGTACCGTCACAGCCACACAGTACCGTCACAGGCACACAGTACCGTCATAGCCACACAGTACCGTCACAGCCACACAGTACCATCACAGCCACACAGTACCGTCACAGGCACACAGTACCGTCATAGCCACACAGTACCGTCACAGCCACACAGTACCATCACAGCCACACAGTACCGTCACAGCCACACAGTACCGTCACAGCCACACAGTACCGTCACAGCCACACAGTACCGTCACAGCCACACAGTACCGTCACAGCCACACAGTACCATCACAGCCTCACAGTACCGTCACAGCCACACAGTACCGTCACAGCCACACAGTACCGTCACAGCCACACAGTACCGTCACAGCCACACAGTACCATCACAGCCTCACAGTACCGTCACAGCCACACAGTACCATCACAGCCACACAGTACCGTCACAGCCACACAGTACCGTCACAGCCACACAGTACCGTCACAGCCACACAGTACCATCATAGCCACACAGTACCGTCACAGCCACACAGTACCGTCACAGCCACACAGCACCGTCACAGCCACACAGTACCATCACAGCCACACAGCACCGTTACACAACACAGCCAAACTTCTAACAGCCACAGCAGCATTATTTATCTATATTTAGATATATACGTGCATTTAATATTGGCTTAATACGTATATAATCCTAGGAAGAAAAAGTCCTAATTTGCATAGGATGAAGGAGGGGAGGACGGGTCCTTACCTGGAGTCGGCGGTCTTACTGGAGAAGATCGCCATCTTTGTGTGTTTACATCCGCCAGAACTGAGCGCGTGCTGGCCCTCATCGACCCACCACGGGGCTCGACGCCCTGGACTCCGGGAGTGTCTGGGGTGACCAGAGTACTGGGGTGGGAGGCCAGGGTGAGGGGAGTCTGGGGTGGGAGGCCTGGGTGAGGGGAGTCTGGGGTGGGAGGCCAGGGTGAGGGGAGTCTGGGGTGGGAGGCCAGGGTGAGGGGAGTCTGGGGTGGGAGGCCAGGGTGAGGGGAGTCTGGGGTGGGAGGCCAGGGTGAGGGGAGTCTGGGGTGGGAGGCCTGGGTGAGGGGAGTCTGGGGTGGGAGGCCTGGGTGAGGGGAGTCTGGGGTGGGAGGCCAGGGTGAAGGGAGTCTGGGGTAGGAGGCCAGGGTGAGGGGAGTCTGGGGTAGGAGGCCAGGGTGAGGGGAGTCTGGGGTGGGAGGCCAGGGTGAGGGGAGTACTGGGGTGGGACGCCAGGGTGAGGGGAGTCTGGGGTGGGAGGCCAGGGTGAGGGGAGTCTGGGGTGGGAGGCCAGGGTGAGGGGAGTCTGGGGTGGGAGGCCAGGGTGAGGGGAGTCGGGTGGGAGGCCTGGGTGAGGGGAGTCTGGGGTGGGAGGCCTGGGTGAGGGGAGTCTGGGGTGGGAGGCCTGGGTGAGGGGAGTCTGGGGTGGGAGGCCAGGGTGAGGGGAGTCTGGGGTAGGAGGCCAGGGTGAGGGGATTCCTAGGTGAGGAGAGTCGGGTTGGCAGTGTGAGGGGGATGTATGGTGTAAGATAGGTGTAGTGAAGTGTGTACTGGGATAAAAGGAGTGTTCTCGCCTAATTTTATTTACGAGCTCACCATAGCCCGTGCTACATGGACATTTGGTTCAGAGTAGCTAAATCTAAAACAACCAACAACCTAATTTTATTTGTGGGGGATGAACCACGGTTCTTGGGTCCCACCTCTCTTAATCGATTGATGTATAGGAGGCTTTTTGGGAGGTTCCTTTTGTTGATCATGCTCTGACAAAGTCTTTCTAATGTTTCTGGATCATTTGGGTACTTAAGTTTCCTTCCATCTCTGCACCCTTGTTCATGTACTATCTGTGCTTTCTCTTTTCATCTGAATATTTTGTATATAGTACTCATGTCCTCCCTGTTCTCTCTTCCAGTGATGTGAGATTTAACACCTATAGTCTTTGCAGACGACGAGTCAGTAACGTGGCTGAAGATATGATGACGAAACCACACATGACTTGATAATGGTCCAGGACGGACCGAAACGTCGTCGTTTCTCCATCTGATGTGTGGTTTGGTCATCATACCTGTAGTCTTTCTTCATTGTAGCGCATATCTGTGGTGAAGAGAGTACAGGAGGTGTAAAGAGTTCTGGGCGATGATTATCCAAGGTGAGAGTACATGGTGCATTGTCATTTTGCCTTCCATCCAAAAGCCCGTGTTTACTAATATGAAACATGTCATGTTATAGAATTAATAATCAATTTTATGATGTTTGATACTAGGATTTTTTCATAAGTACAGAATCTATACACCTATGCCATTTATCTGTAACTGTCCAGGGCTTGTATAATTGGTTGTTGCACCTTAAGGGGAGAATCACAATCTCCAGCATGAATTGAACCAAAAAAGCTGGCCATCTATTGTCTGATTGAATCACTGGGCTTTTCCAGGGTATCTTTCATAATACGACACTCACAATCCTTGGGGAATCGGATACCTTTTAACTGGCATTTACATTTAAGTGTCCACTTTATGAGCTTTTATTTCTCATATTGGCATCCTCAATTATATTTAGTGCCTTTTGAATATTTTACAACTTTGATAGTGCTACATGGTCTTCCCAGCTTGGTGCCTTCATTTAATAATTACTGGCATGGTCCGTGCTCTTAAGGGTAGCCTATTCCTTTGGCCTTCCTCCTACCACCGTAACCGGTGGTGGGAAACAGATCTGGCGAGGTTACTATTATCATACATGTTTGCAGCAACTTGGCGCACCACCCTGCTCCCAGGGGAGTGGGGGTAGAAATAGTCTAAGCTACCCTATCCCTTTGAGATGTATTTTATTGTCTTGATTAACTACTTGAACTTGAACCCTGCTTCTTAATGTCCCTCTTATGGTCGTGCATATTCTTGTTGAATGTCCCGACTACCAGGAAGTGTCTGTCTTGGTTCCCAACTGTCCCTCGTGGTCATTTGTCTCACAATTGAATCCTCGGTGAATCAGATACTATTGATATCTCTCGCCTTATGTGTTTTTGTTCTCGTATTGGCATCCTTTGTGATACTTAGCGCCTTTTGAATACCCAGCAACTTTGATGATGCTACATAGTCTTGATAGGCTTCTTTTGATAATTACTTGCATGCTTATTTCCCACCCACCATGGAGACCAACACATGGGGAAGGAAGAAGTGTGGACAGATCCAAGGTGGAATTCACCAATACCACCAATTCTTGGTCTTTAAGCACAAGACCGCAACTCTGAGACATCCAATCAGGCAAACTACTGAGACCACTGAATGGGCAAAACATTCCTGTAGAGTGGAAGCTACCTAGTACTTTAAGGGGGCCAGAAACAGCCACATGGCGTAAGCAAACCCCACAGGACTTGGGGTCGTAGGTGTCATCAGACCATGACCAGCATGGTAAAGGCAAAATGAATGCCACCAAAGCAGCAAAAAAGTATGGACCATGGATAATCCTCAAACTCAGCTGGCCACAAAGTAAGTTTCTCCAGAGAGTGCTATCATTAAGAAAACCTCTCTTCCATGCTCTTCCTTTCATACACTCTTCCCTTCAAAGACAAAAAACATCTGCCTCTACCATGCAATCCTTTTATTTCACCTTTGTGTACCTTTCTTGCTAAACAATTAAATAATTATACAAAGCGACAAATCCTATACAGTATAGCACTTTGTAACACTACAAAATTCCTACGCATCATCCAGGATGTCAACAAAAAGAACAAAAATACATAAGACTAGCAAACCATACTCCCAAGACATTCTACTATGTCCATACCATTGTTGTGTACTGTACCTCATTCCCATTCCAATATCAGTAACTTGGACGTAGACATTCAGCAACTACAGGTGCCTGAATTCTAACCATTCAGGCACCTGTAGTTGCCACTCTCTAAGTGTAGCTTGTTTGTTTGTCTACTTCCAACTTTTGTTACCTTTACTTAATGAGGGTCAAAATCTAGCAGGTGGGCAGATAGCGATATCGATAGGAACCGATAAACTGTGCCCACTTGCACAGTTTATCGGTTCCTAAAGTGCAATACTTTTGTTTGTAATCTCTTCACAAAATTATGCACCTCAAACATAAACAGGTACAGTATGACCTAGTCCCTCTTAGCAGGTCATTAACATAGCTCAAACCCAAGTCTTTTTCCAGACAAAAAAGTACACCAGATTTAAGAACAAAGAAAATACAGTATAAGTCACTGTGTCAGGGGACAGGAAGCCTGAGTGTATTCATACACATTTGGCTTTATATCTACCAAATATCACATGTAAATTATATAAAGGTTAAGAAATTGTTTCATCAAAAGTTGACTTTATTGGTGTAAATATAAATTAAAATTCCTGCATTGCAGGTAGAGTACATTTTAAAATTACAAAATATTTAGCAATATAAGGTATGAACAAATTAAATTGTGATAATGAAGAGATGTTTAACATCACTGGACTAAGGGAGAAGCTGTTTAATCCTTGTGTCATTATCTGCAGCTTATACACAGGTAAGTCGCAAGGCATTAAACCAATACAGTACCACAGTATATAAACTGGAGCACTTAAGTGTGAACTGTCTCCCACTTTTGGAAAAACATTTCATATACAGTATTTACTTTTGGTTCATTTTGGGAAACTAAGTAAAATGCAACTTAACACAATAACACAAAAGTCCTCAGATTCTCTCAAATAAAATAAACTCCCAATCAAATTTAAATGCCTGGAAAAGAATGTTCAGTACCTTATTAATCATTAAATTAATGCTAAATTATATTTTGGTTAGAAAATAAGCTTAATTATAAAATGAACAAAAAGTCTCGTCAATAAATAAAATATTTGGAGTGAAAATCAGTGAATTGAATAGTTAAGCATTACTAAAAACAGTAAAAACTTTGTTTACAGTACTGTATATATAATATGTGTCTACTGGCAATATTTTCAATGACTTGAGTTTTGCAATGCATAGGTAACATCATCAGTTGATATGTTCAACCTTAGGCGTAGATTTAGGTCATTACGGGAGTGCTCTGTCAGGATTAATCGTTGTGAAGTGAGTCGATTTATGATTGTCATTACTTCTGATGTGTAGCATGGCTCAACTCCTGGAAAATTACACAAAAAAAGGACAATTTTACATATGAAATAATATAACATGCACAGATTCATCCAAGCTTCTCTACCTGTGTGATATACAAGTGACAGCTATCTCCCCAAATAACCACCACTGCCCAGTCAACCCTGTTGCCATTCCTCATGTGTCTCATAATGATATATTAGACCAACAATTTTATACAGGGAGTACCCCCCCCCATCTATGAACAGGTTACAGTCTGAAAAGGTGTTCGGAATGTGGAATGAGATTTCCTGTGGGAGTAATGCTATAAATGGGAGATGTGTTCCCGGACCACCAAAAATTATCACAATCAATATTTTGGGGACATATAAAAGCTCAGCATATCATTTATCTTGTTTGTCAAAGTTAATTTTGAAGACTGTAAGGGGTCTAATTACATGAATAAATAAATTAAAACACCAATGTGTGTAATGTATTGAGTCAGGGATTTGTAATTCGTCGCACAAATAAACACATCCCACTCTCCTTCTATCCGCAACACACAACCCCACTCCACCAACAAGGTAAACACGATCTGGTCTTGTTCATATTGTGTGACTGTGGGTCATCGAGGAATGAGCTGCCACTCTCCCATGTCATCTTTCAGCAGTACCACTCTCAAGAAGACTCCCAATACCACCCATGATACCATCCTAATATCCACCCCTGACACCCTCTCATTCCTACACCCAAACCTTTCCTGTCCCTTCTCCCAACCACTTCCTGATGAAGTGGTTGAAACAAAAGAATAGTGTACAAATGCACCAGTTGCTGGGGATAACAAGAATCAAGGAAAACAACAAAACTAGTCTACCACCAACACTGACATGTGAAATTACTGTACCTCGCCTCGGGAGGATAGAAGGATAGAGGTTCAGAATAGAACCAGTGAAGAGCAGAGGTGCCATAGGCACAATCAGAGAACACTGAATAAACATCAGAGGTCCCCGGTTGTTCAACACCCTCCCAGCAAGCATAAGAAATATTGCCGGAACAACCGTGGACATTTTCAAGAGGAAACTAGATTTATTCCTCCAAGGAGTGCCGGACCAACCGGGCTGTGGTGGGTATGTGGCCCTGCGAGCCGCTCCAAGCAACAGCCTAGTGGACCAAACTCTCACAAGTCAAGCCTGGCCTCGGGCCGGGCTTGGGGAGTAGAACTCCCAGAACCCCATCAACCAGGTATCAACCAGTAAAGACGATTAACTCTTTATGCGAGGGACCGTGGTACTGGTGACTAGTTCAGTGTTGGTCACAGCACGAGCCTTGTAGACATTCTGATATTATATATATACAGGCTTAGTTAATTAGGTGAAGATATTTTTGCTACAGTACTTTTTGCTAGGAGGTACAAAGACTTCCCAGTTAGTGGGGAATGGATCTCCATTATCTGGATGGAGTCTGGGGCAAGTGCTTAGGAATACCCAGCCCATAGGTTTGAATTCTCATCACAGCTCCTACAGATTTTCTCAAGTGATACATCAAGTTAGTGATTTCTCTGTGTGTATTGAAGAGGAGTGTCAGAGGTAGAACATTCTTAGATGACAGAGCTAGAGTGCATGGGGGGATTATGTGAAATCCTGGTTCGGCTTCAGTGGAAACCTTGGAAATCCTCATGGGTTCAGTAGAACCCCAGGATGCAATCCTTTTTACCATGGGCTGGTTGAGTGGGGCATGTGTGTGTGAATACCCAGCACATAGGTTCAAATTCTCATACCTCCTATAGATTTTCTCAGATATATTACAGTAAGTGTGATTTTTCTCTGTGAAATGTTTTGACATTATGTTTGGGCCAAATGATAAAGCAAGAAAAAAAGTTTAACAGGCTTAAGAATATCAAATACTTCTTAACAAATTTACCTTCAAATCTGCAGAGTGAGATGAACTGATCCAATACATGGCTAAAAACAGCCTCTTCTAGTCCAGTGCGTGTGAACTCGGCAACAACCGCACGAAGAACAAACTGCTCCATGAAACTGCAACTTCTGCAGTAAATATTGTAGATTATATTACCATTTGGTAACAATAAACAGTATTATCAACATAAAATAGTTTCACTAAATTTCTACAATTTTTTTAAACAATGCCCCTAAATTAGTGTGTTCAACTTCTACATAATCGGACCTTTTTGCCAGGAGCCAAAGTGGAATTAATATTAGAATATTAGGTACGGCATATAAACATTAGCAGAGTTTGTTGACCAGACCACACACTAGAAATTGAAGGGACGACGACGTTTCGGTCCGTCCTGGACCTGGACCATTAGTAATACTACATAACTATTTCACTGCATATATTAGCAGAGTTTCTAAAAAAAGTAACTTTTACCTTATAGCTGTGATTTTGGGTGATGTGAACATTTCTTTTATTGCCATATCAACATGCAACATTCCAACCAGAGCTGCCCTCTTCACAGGGGATTTCAATGGACTAGCTGGAAGCTTCTTTGTCTCTGCAATTTCTGTGGCACGACGACATATATCAAGTGCTCGCCTGGCATCCCCCGACAATGCTGCAACTTTGCGTGACACTAACTGTACTGCATCTGGATCAAAAGCATCGATACCTAATAGGCGAGACATTACTATTTCCTGTAAAACAGAAAGGAAATAACAATTAAGATACATTACCTGATATAGTATACAGTATATAATTAAATACTATGAAATGTTTATATATATATTATTGTAATTACACAGTTCAGTGGAGCCTTAAAAATTTTTGTTACAGAAATAATTAAAAAAAAAAAATGGGGGACATGATCTTTCAAAATTATCCTAATCCACACTGACAGCATCAGAATACTATGGTTAGCCAATAATTTGTTCAAGCACTTTTACTATTCTTAGATCTTTCATAAAAAAATTCAGAACAGTATATATATTAGTAATACTACATAACTATTTCACTGCATATGAATTTTAATCAACAGCCACTATCATTCATGCCTGGTACAACTTGTACAGTTTCTCTTCAATCTCAGAGCCCACTCCTACTTTACTGTTCAAATGACCTGCAATGCTAATTATACTATAAACCCTTTTTGGTATTCAAATCTCACACATAACTACCTGGAAAATGTTCTTCAATCTCAATCATTACACAGAGCATATGCAATCACCAAATTACATTACATTGCAGTCAAAATTATGCTTCCAGCACCAATCAGTATATGCCACCTGCCATCCAGAACACTTGACTATTAGAACTGTTCTACCACCATGTTTGAAACAGTCCAAGCATCCACTATAAAGTATGAATTCCCCAATGACCATACTATACAGTGGTATATTTTTTACTAAAGCTTGCCATTTTCTCTTAAAAAAAAAAGTAAACATTTCCATATTTGAATTATTTGAACAAATATGCAGTCTCTCTTAATAATAGTATATTACATTTTAAGGGTACAATAGGAGGCATAAGATAAGAGCCCTAACCTGCAGCTGCTTGTAATTGTAAGGCTGGAAAGTCATTCTCGTCAACCCAAGCCTAGATGACACCCGATTCATCATAATGCGCTCAGGAAGGTCCATGGTGTTGGCAATGGCTACAACAATCAGCTTACTTCCAGGACGACATGGCCAGTCAAAGAGATTATACATCACATCCTATAAATAAGAATTGTTAATACTGAATGAAAGGTAAGGAGGATGGTAGGCAAATGTATCAACCATAAAATTTTTATTACAGTAGTTATCTGTATATGATGAACAGAAAATTAAAAAGGAATAATTAACATTTTTAAGAGAAGTGTTAGATATGAAATAGTGAAGAACATTTGAATCAAGAATTCCTGATTCTTGATCATGAGGCTAGCCTCTTTATTCACTAGTAAGTTATGGACTGACAGGCATATAAGAGGATTTGCTCTAACGGCTTTAAA
This sequence comes from Procambarus clarkii, assembly GCF_040958095.1. Lineage (NCBI taxonomy): Eukaryota > Metazoa > Arthropoda > Malacostraca > Decapoda > Cambaridae > Procambarus > Procambarus clarkii. The sequence continues at coordinate 10,907,052 of NC_091235.1, forward strand.
TGATAATAACCACAGTGGCCCAAGTGACCAACAAATCACGATGACTTGAATGATGAAGGTAAATACAAGAACCATTTCTAGTGTACCTGCTTGCGAGTCCACAGGAGATCCAGCTCATCCACCAGTAACACTGTTGGTTCTCTCCTTGGGGCTGGGATGGAAAATCTTTTTTCAAGTAAAGAGGAGGCATGCTCTGCAGTTGCCTTGTTTCCTGTTAAACCCTTCCATACCTGGAAAGACATTTTTATAAATATTACACAATATTGTTCAATCTGCCCACTGATCATTGTAAGACTAGGGCACTTCCTTATTTTCCTTGGACAGTCACCTTAAAATCCACCATTAACACTTCATAAAAACTTTAATATTAATTATAGTGTACAGTCATAAAACAACGGTCTTTAGCTTTCAGTATTTCACGTTTGTAAAAGATGAATTGATAAAATTAATTTCACATGGTATCCTTCTGACTTAATAGCTACTTCTTTGAAGTGGTAGAAAAACTTTCTGAATATTCAATGCTTGTAGCTTTTTTCTTTGTAAAATGGGGTACAAAATTAAATTACAGTATCCCAAATGAACACTTGAATCAAGACAATATACAATAGAAAATTATTGTATTTTCATTGGTCTAAAATACAGAAAGTGATACAAAATCTTATGAGGAAGGAAATGATATGTAAATATCTTATAACTAAAGGATTGAAAATATTTAAGTAATTTTAAACAAATACAAAAAATATTAATTGCCATGGAGCAGGAAATTGCAAAAAAGAATATAGTACTTGCTAACATTCTTGGTATCATGTAATACCATCTATTATAACGCTGACTCATACAGAGGCTGTATTAATAATAAGTACAGGAATCTAGCATTGGAGATTAAGCAAATTACCACAAATTATGAAATTGCAGGTGATAGAGTAAAACAGTTGAAGAAAAAATGTTATAAAATGTATAGTATTACTTTATGCAAAGGCCCACAATTATTTAATTTAGCTATCTACTGATGGCTCAGACCAACTTACTCCACTAGGTCGATCTCTACCAGGAGGCGGCCTTAGCAGACTTTTCCTCCAGACACCTCTCACTCTTTCAAACTTCCTTATCCATCCTCTTTCCCTGTCCTTTCTTTCATATAGAAGGAAAGCTGCTGTGGATAATTAGGTGAACTGAAATAGTACTGGCTCTTCATGACACCATTTAGTGTCAAAGATATGAGAAATTTGATGTGGGTGTCATACTGAATACTGCACCCTCAAACTTTGCTCTAATATCTTCTCTGGGAAAAATGCCTTCAACTAATGAAAGTGGAAATGGGGGAATTGGTGATAATGATAGAAAACAGAATAGCAACCATTCTACCTGAAGTGGCCTAAAAGATTATCACACCTGCACTTAACTCTGACCAGGCCTTTCTGTATAGCATAGCAAATAGTTTATTATGAAGAATATGTTATCTTACATTATGTTATCAACATGTTATCTTACCTGAACCCAGAGTTGATGAGGCTCTGTTAGTCTCATTGCATTGACTTCCAGGTAAGTGAATGAAGGCAAATCCCCTTCATGGCTGCATTCTTTAAGAAGTCTTACTACTTCCCTGACAGTTGCAGTCTTTCCTGTGCCAGGTACACCACTTACATACCTATAAAAAGAAATTTTAGGTTAAATACTTTAAAAAGGCAACAAAATATATAAAAGTAACAATATGGATACTACACACTACAATCACACTGAGTTAGAAAATTAAAATAGAAAGCAAGGATGATCCACCAACTGTAAACAATGTCTTTGGGAAATTAAATAAAAATTACTATTATTATTATTACATACTAGGGGAAAAAATCACACTGGTGTGATATATCATTATGCAAAAATCATTGGAACAATCCAGTGATTCGAACCAGCGTTCTAGGTCACCCCCAGAACAGGTTAAGTATTCGAACAGTTAAGCATACTGACAATGATGGCGGTCCTAGAATGCTCCAATGATTTTTGTAAATTATCATCATTATTATTAGACTGTACATTAACAGAGTTCATATAATATTTGACTCAATGGACAATTTCACTATTTTGATGCAGGCTCTTGATGAAATTCATTATTTGGATACACATTGTAATCTTGTAACCTGTGTATTCAGCCACAAGATGGTGCATAATCAGTTAGGATACAGGCAGAAAACTGTGTTACCACTTACTGACATAGTCATTTTTAAGGTACCACAAGCACAATGTATACAGACATACTGGAAATATTAAACTGTATAACCTAATAAATTAACGAACCTAACATAAATGAAAGACAAATTTGATGAGTGTTCAAGAGCAAAATAAGATCATATGATAAGAGGCAGATGACCAATATCTTTGAATGAGTGGAACAATACATGAAGAGTGAGAGGTCTGGTGGTATACTGAACACACCCTGCAACAAATATCAAGTGTAATATCAACGTATAATTTCCAATGCACAAACGAGTCAAAATTAATACAAAAACATACAAGATGCTCTTTGATAGTACTATTTTAAAAATTATTTAATTTATGCTTTGATTCAACTCACAAATTTATGTAATATCTTTTAAGCTACCACTTACATGCATCCTCCATTACCATCCATCAGTTTGCCTTCAACAAAAGAGTATAGATCTTGGAACTCGTTCTCCCTGCAAGGTAGAGAGTCGGGGACCGCTGAAACATGCAGGCGAGCCCGTGCCAGTTCCAGTGGCGTCTGAGGATCTTTCACAGGCTCTTCTCGGAATGGAAGTTTAGGAGTTGCAGGAGTTTTCCTTGAATTCTTTTGTGTAGTGGATGGTGTGCGAGGTATACGTTTACTCTTGTTTTTTCTGTAAATTTAAGACCAATGTACAATTATTAGAAATACAGTTAAGTATCTTAACATCAAACTTTTCTATAAACTAAATCAAATAGTATCTTAGTGTAGAATCCCAATTATCCTAAGTACTGTACATTATCTATTACAGTATTTAGGAAAATGTTTTATTGTGCTAGTAACCGGTTAAAACAGTTCAATTATGTATGTGAATTGCTTTCTGTTGATGGTGCCACACAGTACTGCCAATGGACACGTCCAGATCCTTTGATGATTTCCCAATTGTGCTGACTGCGTTACCCTGTTACTCAACGATTTTCAGCCATTTTTCATTTAAACTTAAAGAGTAGAAAATACATCTGTCTGCAAGAATAAGCTTGCTAGACTAAGAGAAAGTAAGTCATTAAATGAAGAAAAAAGGGCTAAATTGATAAAGAATAATTATAACTGAGTGAGGATGCTATAGCATATGAGTTAAGTGTTATTGCTCTAAGGTCTGTGCCATACAGTTTACCCGGATACAAAACTGTATGCATACTAGGCTCTAGTCGACTTTACAAGTGGTTTTTCCAGTTTCACCCATCTCCTAAGTGAAGTATTTAAATCATGCAAAGTACAGTAGTTTGATGCAGGTCAGCATTCAATCCCCTATTAGTCTAAGTGGTTGAGCACCATTCCTTTTCCCGTCCTATCCCTGATATTTGTCCTTGTTTCCCTTCCAAATGATATAGTCATATATAAACTTTGTGCTTTTTCCTTATAGTTATCCTACTTATTTACCTCTCTTCCATCTGGACATTAGTGATATTTGGGGCCTGACTGGATCCCTCAAGGTTGATACCAATTGGATCAGATCATTATTGGTTGATACCAATATCAACAGCAGTACTGCAAATGTTGCATCGTTGATGCAAGGAAAACAGGTCCCTTTAAGCTAGCTGTTGGAGGCTGATGGATGTAACACTAAAGGTGGCTATTAATGACATGCAAACCAGAAGGCAGCCTTTTGACCACATGGGCTGCCGAGACAAAAGAACTCTTTCTGCCTAGGTCTCGTGATATTATCTAATGTCAGGACAGCCAAGGTGTCAGAGCCTATCATGAACCAGGCCCCCAACACCTGCCTTTTGATCGGTTCCCCAATAAAGAAACCACCGAGGTGAAGCATGTAGCAAATATTTAGACAAAGGGTTAAATTAACTACACAATACAGACTTTCCCTTAATCAGTTTAATAATAATCATTATTTCTACAGTAACAAAGCTACCTTTTACCCATGACTCGGAGAAAAAACTAAATTTGTTCAGTAGTAATTATGATGCCAGCCAAAATTAAAAATAATCAAACTTATTAGGCTACTGTAGTTGTATGGACAAGTTTTGTATTAACGCACAGCATGTATAATGACAATATAGTATCTTTCAAGGCCAAAAACTTCCCGAGTGATAACAAGAGACACAAGAAGAGCACTATACAATTCTTACCTGCTTGGGGATTTTGATGTTGGATAAAAATCCTCGTGATCCTCTACATGGTCTCTTAACTCGGTACGAGATGAAAAATACTCGCCACAAATATCACACTCGTACCTCTTCTTGACGGTACTTTTTGATTTTGGTCGAACACGTTCAGTCTTTTGAGGAGTTGTGGATTCTGGTAATTTTTCTTTTTTTGCAGGGGTACCTTTCTTCACAGATGTTAGGTCTATTAATGGAACATCTTTCATATAATCATGATTTGATTTCAAATTTTTATGATTTTCCTTCAGCTTAATTATTCGACTTTCACGAAAAGTCTCTAATTTTTTGGAAGACTTCATTTCAGGCTCTTCCTCCTCCTCCTCTTCACTATTACTACAGTTGTCACTCTCACTGTCACTATCCAGTAAATCATCAATTTCATTTGCTTTAAGGGCACGAACATTGCCAACCTTTTTTATGTTTTCGATCTGCTTTGGTGATTTACTAATACTGTTTGAAACACTAATTTGTGAGTTTTTAGACGAGTGTTTTGCACGGTGCTCTGGTGACAAAGGCGTGAGATTTCCATTTCTATCAATTTCACCATCATTAAATTTTCTATAGCAAACAATCTTAAGTTTTCGTCCAGAGATACTTTGTCTCTCCACACTGGTCATATTCTCATTAGAAATGACTTTGGATGACTTGTCAGTGTTTTCTTTGAAACAATCATTCAGACTGATTCGAGCTCTTTTTCTTGGTGCAAGATCATCTTCATCTGCAGCTTGTCGCTTCAAGGTCTGGGGAGGGTGAACATTACCTGGAATTAGTTGAACTCTTTTTATCTTTATTGACATATTTTTCTTCAACAACTGGTATCTTGCACTTGGCTCTGTTGGAAAGAAACAATAACATCAAATACATACAATGATCTCAACAATGAAATTATTTTTCGTGAAACAAGTCTTACTATTAATTTTTAATACAGGCATACCTCAGAATAAGAGTTTAATCCGTTCCTGGAGACGCCTCGCCTTCCGAAAACTCGCATTCCGAAGTTAATTTCCCCATAAGAAATAAAGGGAAATGAATTAATCCGTTCCTGACTACCCCAAAAACCCCACATCAAACTAAATTTTTATACCTAATTTACCTAATTCATCTAAATAAACCTACAAAACTGTGTTCCAGTTATTACTTACCTTGCTGTCGAGTGCTGTAGGCGTATGGAAGATGGTGAGGAGGGGGGAGGAGGAGAGGAGTTACTGTTTGGAAGGAGAGTCCCCTTCCATAATCACATCACATAACCCCATGCCTTGTAACACTATGGATACCACTTCTCTTTCTAAATTTTTCAAACCAGCCCCTGCTTGCCTTAAACTCTTTCTTATCTGCATCACTCGTTGCAGGGGTATTCTTTAGAAGGTCTTCGTGCAACACCCTGGCTTTCTCACAAATAATGGCCTCCGAAACACTATCACCCCTCAACTCCTTGTCGTGTATCCAAATTAATAACAACTTTTCCACTTCTTCAAGTATTTGTGGTCTTTGTGCCGTTAATGTTCTTACTCCTTTTGCCACTTTAGCACCCATAATCTTATTTTTCTTCTTAAGTATAGTGCATATTGTTGATGTGGCTTTGTTGTACTGCCTACAAAGTTCAACAACACGTGTACCGTTCTCATGCTTCCGAATGATCTCTTGTTTCTCCTCTATTGTCATCCTCACATGAGCTTTCTGGCCTTTATCCTTACCACTGGCTTTCTTGGGACCCATGGTGAGATATATAATAAAAAATTGTATAGACAAATCACCAAAAATCCAACAAAACACTGAAAATCCGCGAGAAGAATTGATGTGGGGGTAGTCACTGAGCGCGAGACAATAATAAACTGAGGGGCGGCGGGGCGGAGGGGCGACGAACGCGCTAGGTCGGCTGTACGCGTATCAACAAACTCGCGTCCAAACTCGCCTCCCGAAGTAACCATCGCCTTCTGAGACAAATTTTTGGAGTAAATACACCTCGCCTTCCGAAAACCTCGCATACAGGGACAATCGCATTCCGAGGTACCACTGTACACTGGTCAATAATTTTGGAGAACAAAGTAAATAGAAATGAATAATTTAAGTCAAATTTAAAACGTGATAAATTTTGCTTCACTCTGCCTAAAACAGAGGTAAATGATTTGCATCAGCTGCTAATGAGGCATGGTACTGGGGAATCTCATATTCCAGTGAGTATTAGGTTCAGTACCAGTAAACCACATATTCAGCTGTTTGTACAGTGTACAATAGCACCAGTGTTTCCCATATTCAGCTGAAAATTATGACAGAACACTTAATAGGTCTTACCTTGGAGAGTAATTTCAGGAGATTCGTCACGTTTTACAATTTTGTCAATGGTTGGAGTTTTAGCGGCATTTTCTTTACCATGTTTTATTTTTGTAGTAGTATCTGACTTTTTACTTGTTGAAGTTAAATTGGTTAAATCATCGGCAAGAGATCGGCGTGCAGTGTTTCTGAAATTAATAAAAATTAATACTGACGGTAAAAGGAGTAAATACAAAAAATAGAGTGCAAACATATAACTTTTAAGCCAATTTTAAGCTAGTACACAAAGCATGACCTAAAAATTAGCATTTTGTTTTGTGTTCAGGAATAATTAAACAGGAAAACCTTGCATTCTAACATCAAAGTCTCAGACACAAACCTGTTAGTTTTCAACAGTGAATTCCCCAAATCATCTAATGGATGCAGACGAGGAATCTTGCCGCCATAACTGAATCGACACACATAAAATGGATCTGAACAATGTGATGGCCTTTTGACAGTTTTTGGATCAACATAACAGGACACTTCTTGAACCTGTAAATGGAAGTTACATTAGGCTTACAGAACACTTCTTTGGACGTCAAAGTTCCAGCATAGCTCACCAAAATTTTTAATGCAAGCTTACACACATTTAAAATGACCTAAAACCCCGTTTTCATTTCAAGATCATGAAACAAAAATGTAAAAGTTATACACAGTAGGGAAAGTCAGCTGTATGAGAGAAAAAGCTTTACTGACAAACTCTTAGTATGCAAGTTTTAATTTCTAATAACTATATATAGTCCCCTACATCATGGCATGAGTTATTTGTATACTGCCAACAGGTCATAATGATTTATTTTAAATGGATACAGCAGTCTCAATTTTAGTTTTGCCACTTTCATAGGACCTGGCTAATTTCATACAAGAATAGTCATCGTTTATATGGCTATTTGTCTTAAAATTTATACAGCAAATTATCTACAGTTTAGGATTCACAAGGAGGAATCTACAAGCCAAAAAATAGTCCCCAGGAGGTGGTGAACAGTTATCACGAGGTGGTCCCTAATTTGTGTGGTACTTATAGTAAGAATGTTACTCTTATTTAATGTTCACAAAATAATATCATAAATTGAGCTGGCCATAGCTATCCTGGTAGAATATCATCTTTACTGGTTTTCATAAGTGTGTTACATGGAAATTTTTATTATAAGTGGTAGTTACATACAGTAATTAACAATCTTATGGAAATTGAATTTAAAATTATTTAAAACTTAATGAAAAATAATAAAAAAGGGTTATTGCTAATTTCAAGTCACTTGTTGTAGTGAAAGATATGGTCTAAGGATCATTTGATTATTCAAATGATCATTCAAATGAAATGAAATGATATGAAATGATTATTCAAACCCACTCATAGTTTTCATCACAATGCTGCTTCAAACACTCAATGTAATACAAATTTAAGTATTTGTTAATTTTTTTTTTTTACCTACACCCTCTACTTCCATGAAATGTGTAAAAAAAAAAAAAAAAAAAAAAAATGCTGCCAAAGCGTAACACAAAAAATACACCAACATATCAAATACAATGTGGCCTAGCAAATACATTTTGAACAAAATTGGGAGGTGCCTTGAAAACAAGAAATAAGTTCATGCAATCAAATTAACGTCATCTAGATAGGCACAGCAACTTCAATATATTACAGCTGCCTTACTGGCTTAAACTGGTATCAAAGCAACAAATCAGTAGTGAAACATGACTAAATCACAGTAAAAACTTGTACTGTACTTACATAACACATACTGAGAATACTTTCTGCATCGACATCTGCTTCAAATGCCCTTTCTTCCCTTACCACATCTAGGGCATTATCAAGAGCAGGTATATCTACAATACAGATAAAAATATCAAGTCAATTTCATAATTTATCAAAGAATGCATAAATACACAAAAAATCCAATGTATTCTATCTGTCTCCAGTTAGGAATAGTTTAATGTATTTAGACCCCCCAAGTGTTGCTGGAATGTGAGTTTACAGTCAGAGAATTCTGAATTTCTGTTTATCTTTGTGTTTGCTCCAGATGGTCTGCTACATTTTCTCAATCTCTCTTCGTTGTCGTTTCATGGCCGGACACAGAGAGTCTTGGTATGATTCGGCACTGAAGGACACTTATTTATTATACTGTACCAACTAGCACCAAAATTTCACTAGTTTTCTACACATAAACGTATGCATCAAGGTAATTATATATATTTTTAGTCCCTTTGCCTGGCAATACAAGGAAAAAATTACATCGCCAGCATTTTCAGTTATTCTTAATTATAGATATCTAAACACCCAGAGATACCAACTGGTTCAGATAATTGAGGTTGCACTGTACTTAAGTTTTGTTTGCCAGACACTAGTGCTTGGGTCTCTATGGGAATGATGACAAGCCACAAATTGTTATCCACAATACATCTTTAAAGGTGTATACCTAGTTTATAGACCATATAAATGCCTAAAAACAAAAAGAGCAAATAAAATCAAACATAACCCACTTATATTTGACAGTAAACAACATTTTGATATTTCCAACAAAGCAGGTGCTAAAGGTTTTTGTTTCAGCAACAGATAAATACACACTAGTGACCAGAAATTTACATGTGACCCAATCATAGAGGATTTTTTTTTTTTTTAATAATTTGACTTGGTTGATGAATGTGTCGAGATGTTTTAGGCACAATATAATCCAATTCAGATTACAGTATAGTTAATATAGGAAAAGCTTCTTCTGGTGTCTTAAGGTATAGATTGGTCCACAATTGATCAATGACTTTACATCTTATGATGTGAAACATTCACAAGGGGATAAATGGAAGATGTGCATATACAAATTGCAACTGATCAACAAGTAGTAGTACTTCAGCAAAGGCACAGTTAACCAAGGCTAAGTACAGTACACTGTAGCTCACTGCTTTAAAAATTTATACTAAAACTGCATAACAAATTTTCATACAAATCAATGATAATATTCTAAATATTGTATAACTATATTTAAATACCATGGCACTATAGCAGGTTGTAGAAAAATATCATTCTTTAAAACATACCTTTGTCGATATGCTTGCGATGGCCAAAACTAATGTCATCCAACCGTGAGTACCACTGAACAATCACCCGTTTGCTATCTTTTCTTTCACCTGAAAAGCAATAAAGCACACACTTTAGAATTTTAAATGATTAATTATCAGTTTTTAAAGACAAATTGTACAAATTTTCATTAAAGAACAGTGTAAATATCAGTAAATAAAATGATATTCACCATTATCATAGCACCTGATGATTCTTGCAATATCAGATCCTTCTGGAGAATCGGGGTTTGGCGAATCAGCATTCCGAACATAAACACAGTCACCAACATACACAGTATTTCTATCAAGTCGAAACCCACTGTAAATAAAGAATGGCATCAATACCTACTATAAAAACATCAAAATCAATACAGTACAGTATTGTCCCAAAGTAACTAAGGGTTCTGCAAAGAGGAAGCGATAAATAGGCCATTTCTAATCATGTGTAAATGTGTTTCGAAGTATTTTTTGTTTAACTTTTCCCCCTTAGCCAATCAGAAGGCCTGGTTAGAGACCAGGCAGTGGAAACCTTGATCCCCCCAAACCAGAGCAAGGTAACAGAGAGCAAAGACAGAAATCGTCTCCTTTCAGTCTCAAAATAAACTCCATGTGCGTTCATCTAATGTTCAACCTGTAATTATTGCAAGGGTATGCTTGTTGGGGAGATATCGCTTCCTGTTGAGAATGGCTAGTCTAGGACAAGATTGATACCACAGACTGCTGTTGCAATTACAAAGCATTTCACTTTACGAGTTTTTTACATTAATTTTTATTTAGAAGGCTCATGGTGTTGGTGTGGTATCATGATCTAAGCTTCTTCCAAGGTTATACCTACATTTACGTGCATTCATCTTTAAGCACATTTACCCATTTATTAATTTGGTTATTAACAAATTTACATGCGGCCACCCTATCTAGTAGCCTCAATGGGGACAGGAAGCCAGCAGCTTGTCAAAGGTCCTCTATTGTTCCTGAGGATTTTTCCAGCTAAATTTTAAGCTGAAGTAATATCATGGATAGTACTTACAGCTTCAGCAGGTAGGCATCTGCTTTCAGTCCTATATTTTGGCTAGTAAAGATTAGGATTGGTTGGCATGGCTAGATTATGGGACGGTTGGGGTGGCTAGATTATATGATGGTTGGCATGGATATGTTTATCAATGTATAAGGATAGTTAAAGGGTTAGGAGTGGGTTTGGAAACGGGGCGAGTCGGCCCAACTCCCTACACAGACTGACTTTTGTGGGGCGGGGGGGAGGGTAACAAGGCTCTGACTGTATAGCTACAGCTACCGATGATAAAATAATAATTAATTCTAATTATTATACCTATACCTATATAATTATAGGTATAATTATACCTATAATTAATATAATTATACTATATAATTCTAATTCTAATACCACCACATGACCTTTAGAGACTTTAAAATGAAGCTTGTTTTTAATGACTAAGTTTACAAAGTTTACGTACTTTACACAGCTATACTGCAGACTCTAAAACATTGCAAACTGCCAAACACTGCATGGTTGCATTAGAAGCATATATAAAATGATTTTCACGCCAGTGTATGAACTTTTAAGGACTTAAGACGTCAAGACCAACCTGTAAAATGTCTTATCCCTCTGCAACCGATCCTTCCTCGACGCTTCCAGCGGTTTGCCTATCCAATGGAACCTCACAGCACTCTTCTCCCCCTTTATTTTCAAGCGTGTTCTAGCAGAGAGCGTCATTTTGTGGGGAAAATACGAGGCGGTGAAGGAGGGAAGGAGCAGGTCGGCCAGGCGAATGTTTTGGCGGGCGGCCTCGACAACAACAATAACAGCTGACTCCCGCCATGCGTCTTATAAATAAAATAAATAAAATAAATAAATGTTTATTTAGGTAAGGTACATACATACAAGAAATTTTTACAAAGATTGGTTGACTTATAGGTAGAGCTAGTACATACAATGCCTAAAGCCACTATTACGCAAAGCGTTTCGGGCATGAAAAACTTAAATGACAAGCTTAATACTAATTGAGCATAAAGAGTGGAATGAAAACAAGAAATGAAAACATAGCTGAAAAAGCAGCACAAATACAATTATGTCGACAAACAGCGCTCTCACCTCTCTCTCACCTCTATTATTTATTTATTATTTATATACAAGAATATAACATTGGGGGTTAACAGAGAACATAGAAATTAAATTTATTTTAGATTCTTGTATAACCACTAGCACGCATAGCGTTTCGGGCAAGTTCTTAAACTAACAGATAATTTTTAGATATCTCATCTCTTATCTCATTTTTTTTCTTGCAATGTACCTGTTATCATTTTATAAATTTTGCTAGAATTTACCTACTTAACATTAACTGTTAGATTAAGGACCTGCCCGAAACGCTGCGCGTACTAGTGGCTTTACAAGAATGTAATTACTATGCTATGTATCCTCACAAACCCAATGTACCTTCTTGTATATAAATAAATAAATAAATAGATAAATAAATAAATAAATAAGATAATTCACAATAAAACTGACAAAAAATGTTTACAGGTACTTTACAGCTTTACTTTATAGGTACAGATAATTTTAAGTAGAATAATTACAGTGAAATTGAGAAAAAATGTTTATAGGTACATTGCAAGAAATTTTGACACAAAAGCAGATTAGAATAATACACAATAATGAACAAGGATTATTAGGTACATTAGGATAACATTTCAGGGTTATACAATGGTTCACTGAAGCACAATATGAGGATCATTTCAAGGAATAATGCAGTAGAATATGCACTCAACAACCATGATATCAGATGATACCTAAGATTATAATGGTAAAGTAATATGGCTTAGGTACAAATATTCTGGGATTGGGTAGCACTAGATACAGTGCGAGATAAAGCACTAGGTAGAAAACTATGTTTAGTTTAGTTCATTTATTATGCACCCCATACCCATCTTGTGGGCGGTAGTGGAAAGGGTTACAGAGGCACATAATGAGCTCAGGGACTGAATCCCACAATTCATTTAGCTAAGCAAGTTACAATTTTGATGAGCTAGTTACAAAATTCAGTATAAGTCGTCACATCAACAATGGGTTCGAGATCGACCACAAGTACAGTTTCTAAATTAAGCAACTGACATATGTGGAGAGCTAGTGTCACAATTGATATGTTTGTCCTGCACACCGCCCCCCATCCAGTGGGCAGCGGTGGATAGGTTACAATCACTCTTAGTTACTACCTACAGTTAGCAAACTGGGAATATTTGGCTAAAATTCTGGTAGCAGATCATTTTGAATGAAATATTTACACACTGCTGGAACATTTGTTATAGAATTGTCTCTGAATTCACGTATCTTTTCGCGCTCCATCACATAGTGACGGAGGGTGTGCGAATAATTTTCTTGACACAGTTTACATTTGGTCAGGTCTACATCGGCAGATAATGAGAATTCCCAGAGATACTTGTAACCGAGTATAAGCCGAGCAGTAGTAACATCTAGAAGTCTGCTGATTTTATTGGATGAACCATAGATGTGTGGCTCCTCTTGCATGATAGTATTTATTTATTTATTTATTTATTTATAACACATGTTATAATTATGGTATCTGTGTATCATGCACAGATACCATAATTAAGATAGGGATAGATTAGTGCATAATATAGAGAGATGAGAGCAGAGTTAGGTACATAATATCTGATTTTGGAGAGTATACCAACTGTTTTAGAGACTTTCTTAGTTATGTGTTGTATGTGGGTGCTGAAGTTGAGTCAGTATGTTGAGTATGATGATAGATGGAATTACTGGTGTCGATTTCACTTTACTTCAGCGCTACAAGATTTTGTTGAAGTTCTTAGTATACTATTGCTCTCAGACTGCTTAGTGACAATCAAGATTACGCTCAACGTCTTCTTTAAAGACAGACTCTTTCAAATTCTTTCTTTCAGATTCTTTCTTTGACTAACTTATCAGCTCTATCATGCATTCGGAGGCCAACATGAGATGGAGTCCATATTAAATGGACTCTGTTACCATCATTAATAATTTTGTTGTATTTGTGTCTAGCTTCGGACACGAGCATGTTACAGTTATATCTTAAAGAGTTGGGAGCAATTAAGGATTTTTTAAAGAAGCTACTTAAAATAACAGAGTTACCCATATAGTCTTGCAAGTACAATTTTCTATTTCAGTTAAAGAAAACGGCACTTATGGCTGGCTTTGATATAAATGGAAATACAGCATGTGAATATATATATATATATTTTTATTTATATATACAAGAATTTTTACATTGTTGTTCAGTCCCTATCACGCATAGCGTTTCTGGCAGGTCCTTAATCCTAATTTTCCCTGGAATACGACAGGCCAAATCGTTTAACAACCCCCATTCATTGCTGGGTGAACAGAGCCTACAATTAAGGATTGGCACCCAGTCAATCCTTCCCAGCCAGAGGATATGAACCCAAGCCAAATCGCGCGGGAAGTGCTGGGAGAGTGTTTTACCACTACGCCACGGGGACTTCAATTGTTATCGTGAAAAAAACAAGATAAAGGCAATCTGCAGTATCACTCAACCAGTTTCTGGCCATACCCAGTGGGTTTTATCCTGACTGACTAGGCTACGAGCGCATCACCATCTTTGCCGTACAATGTTCTTCTTTTATCTTGCCTCTGCTCCTCGACACTCCCTCTGTCCCATTTATTCATTTAAATAATTCAAGGAATATGTCCCGATCATCTGAAATAAGTTTAGAAAGGCTAAAGGGGAATCCGCTTAAAAGGTCAAGAGCTAGAGTCCAACCTGTATTACTAAGACACTAAACAACTGAGTTGATTTCCGGAGCTGACTCTCTGGAATTTTTTATTTTATATAATTTTTAATATATATATATATATATATATATATATATATATATATATATATATATATATATATATATATATATATATATATATATATATATATATATATATACATACATATATATATATATATACTGTTTACTTCAAACAGTAGGCTTAAGTTGAAGGCTTAGCCTTAAGTTCGGTCTGGTTAGGGTGACGAGTACTACTCAGTGATCCTTTTCGGCCCACACTGCTCAGAGATCCCTTTCCGATACTCCCAAACTAAACTGCGAATTTTAAATTTCTTTCACATCTTAACATTGTATTCTTTAAGTTCCTGCCTCTCCTTTTGCACCTGAGCATCGTGCTTCGCTGCTCCTCGTATTGGAAGGTAGTTAGCTGTATATGAGAAGGACAGCTATTCTGGAGAAGGTGCAACACCGGGCAACAAAAGTCATTCCAGAGCTAAGTCATTTCTCGTATCATGAGCGCTTGAAGGCCACAGGGCTAACACTACAAACCAGACATGAGAGGGCGGATCTCATTGAGACCTAAAATACTGAACAAGTTGGAGGATGTTGATCCGGATATTTTCTTCTGAAGCTCAGCTATAACACAAACAAGGAGTTACGATTTCAAGCTCAACAAGCCACAATGTAGGACTGAGAACAGGATATGCTTTTCACCCACAGGGTTATTAATTCAGGGAATCTCCTACCCGCCGAAGCCGTAACTGCCAAAACTGTGCTGAATTTCAACATATATCTGATAAAGATCATGAAGGTAAATGGGAGGACCTTCGACAAGCCGCCAGCTTCCTGTTCTCGTCGAGGCCAGTAGGGTTAGTGACCCTAAGGTAAAAATAAAAATAACTTCGTTCCGCAGTTGTTAGTATTATTGTTTAGTTTCTGAAGTTGCTTGCAAACGCCTTTCAGTTGTATTAGATTTAGATTTAGATTTTTTATTCAGGTAAGGGTACATACATAATGTTGGAGTTAAAGATAGAGCTAGTACATACACTACCTAAAGCCACTAGTACGCATAGCGTATTATCAACAAAATTATTCGCACACCCTCCATTACTATGTGATGGAGTGCGAAAAGATACGTGAATTTAGAGACAATTCTATAACCAATGTTCCAGCGATGTGTAAATATTTCATTCAAAATGATCTGTTACCAGAAATTTTAGCCAAATATCCCTAGTTTGCTAACTGTAGGTAGTAACTAAGTGATTGTAACCTATCCACCGCTGCCCACTGGATGGGGGGCGGTGTGCAGGACAAACATATAAATTGTGACACTAGCTCTTCACATATGTCAGTTGCTTAATTTAGAACCTGTACTTGAGGTCGATCTCGAACCCATTGTTGATGTGACGACTTATATTGAATTTTGTAACTAGCTCATCAAGATTGTAAACTTGCTTAGCTAAATGAATTGTGGGGTTCAGTCCCTGAGCCCATTATGTGCCTCTGTAACCCTTTCCACTACCGCCCACAAGATGGGTATGGGGTGCATAATAAATGAACTAAAGTAAAACTCAGTAGTGGTTACACCGCTGGTTTTATTCTTGCTGCTATTACTTCTATTATGTCTACGGGCTCACCATAGCCCGTGCTATTTGGAACTTCTTGTTCCAAGTAGCGAATCTTTAACAACATTCTATTACATGAGATCATGTGTTGTACTTAACTGGGGTTCATTCTTCAGAATACTGCTAAGAATTCTGCTAGTATTTACCTACTTAAAATTATCTGTTAGATTAAGGACCTGCCCGAAACGCTGCGGCTTTACAAGATTGTAAATACTATGTTATGTATTCTCTCTAACCCAATGTACCTTCTTGTATATAAATAAATAAATAAATAAATAAATAAATAAATAAATACAGCAGTACCCCACTTCAGTCGGACTTTAACCAACAACATCCTACCGTTTTCTCTCTCACTTCAAGCCACCAGGAAATATTTCCCACCTATTGTATTGTCATTCGCGCTCTCTTCACCCCTGGGTAAATTGAAACGGAAGTGCTGGGGATGAGTTTGTGGGTCTAGCAAATACGAGTTTTCTCTTTCGACTGTGTGAGCTCGGGTCTCATCTCCGGAAACGTAAATATATATATATTTTTAGAGTAAAATTTAATTTGGTAGTTTATTCGGAGATATGAAATTAAAAACCACTTTTGCATTTTTGGGTTTAAGTCTAAATGAAACTTTGATTATGAATATATATATATATATATATATATATATATATATATATATATATATATATATATATATATATATATATATATATATATATATATATGACAGTGTCAGACCACCGAAGGAAAATTGAAACAGGTTTTTTTTTTAGCTTCCAGCGATTTCGTCTGGGTTCGAGCCCTGGCCAGGGATGGTTGACTGGGCACCAATTCTGAACAATTCGCTCCTGTTCACCCAGCAGTAATTGGGGACTTGATTGTAAATCGTATTCAAGGCAAAATTAGCACTCAACCTGCTAACAATAGTGAGAAGTCGTCTTCTGTACCTACCTGTGTAACATGAATACAAAGGAGAGAGAGAGAGAGAGAGAGAGAGAGAGAGAGAGAGAGAGAGAGAGAGAGAGAGAGAGAGAGAGAGAGAGAGAGAGAGAGAGAGAGAGGGAGAGAGAGAGAAAGAGGGAGGGAGGAAGAGAGAGAGAGAGAGAGAGAGAGAGAGAGAGAGAGAGAGAGAGAGAGAGAGAGAGAGAGAGAGAGAGAGAGAGAGAGAGAGAGAGAGAGAGAGGGAGAGAGAGAGAGAGAGAGAGGGAGAGAGAAAGAGGGAGGGAGGAAGAGAGAGAGAGAGAGAGAGAGAGAGAGAGAGAGAGAGAGAGAGAGAGAGAGAGAGAGAGAGAGAGAGAGAGAGAGAGAGAGAGAGAGAGAGAGGGAGAGAGAGAGAAAGAGGGAGGGAGGAAGAGAGAGAGAGAAAGAGGGAGGAAGAGAGAGAGAGAGAGAGAGAGAGAGAGAGAGAGAGAGAGAGAGAGAGAGAGAGAGAGAGAGAGAGAGAGAGAGAGAGAGAGAGAGAGAGAGGTACTGTATATATATATTTATTTTCGTCATAAAAATACCTTTGGCGTCGTAACAACGAACATTGGCGACATAAAATAAAATCTAGTCCCTATTCAACGCTTCATGACCAGAACATTCTCATATACAAAGAGTTCAGTAACCATTAACTTAGCTAAATCAACGACAGCGTTCCGTAGACTCATCAAATCTCAGAAAAAACATCTAGTTGAACATTCTTAGTCTATCTCCTCTCCTTTCATTAGAAGAAAGCTTTGAATGCCGTACTTCACAGCCCTTAGCAACAGCCAGATGCCGTCCACTGGACAGAGGGAGAAGCGACTATCCATGTGTGAGAGAGGAGAGAGCTAATGTGAGAGATTGAGAGATGTTTCCTGACGACCAGTTGAAGACTCAAAACACTTTCAGATCTGAGGGCAGGGAAAGTGGTAAAGGCATGTTGAGAAGGAAGGGGTGGAAGAGAAAGACAGGGAAAGGGGTGAAGTCACGTCGAGAAGGAAGAGGGTTAAAGAGAAAGCGCGGGAAAGGAAAACAAGACCTGGTTTGCGAAGATATGAAAGGAGATATGGAACGTGACAGCAGAAATATGAGTAATAACAGAGAACTGTGAAAAAAGGAAGGAATGCGAGCAGAGGAAGGAAGATATAAGAGGTGAAATGAGAGAAGGGGAGATGGCAGGAGAGGGAAAGCAAGGCGGAAGCGTACAGTAATCTCTCAAGTTAAATAAAGACCACATAAAACACCGAGTTAGGAGCAGTTCTCTTGTTTTTATGACCTGCGGCACTATGTTGGAAACTCCACAGGAATCATCCCATGTGTAAACACTTCACTCAAACGCACGGATTGATCAGGTGCGGAATTTTACGGGAGTGGAGAGAGAGAGAGAGAGAGAGAGAGAGAGAGAGAGAGAGAGAGAGAGAGAGAGAGAGAGAGAGAGAGAGAGAGAGAGAGAGAGAGAGAGAGAGAGAGAGAGAGAAGGGAAGGGAACTATCAGGGGGGGGGGAAGCGCCAAGCCATTACGACTATATAGCACTTGGAAGGGGTCAGGATAAGGATTTGGGATGGGACGGGGGGCAGGAATGGTGTCCAACCACTTGGACGGTCGAAGATTGAACGCCGACCTGCATGAAGCGAGACCGTCGCTCTACCGTCCAGCCCAAGTGGTTGGACAGAAAGAGAGAGAGAGAGAGAGAGAGAGAGAGAGAGAGAGAGAGAGAGAGAGAGAGAGAGAGAGAGAGAGAGAGAGAGAGAGAGAGAGAGAGAGAGAGAGAGAGAAAGAGAGAGAGAGAGAGAGGGGGGGGGGGAGGAAATAGATGATCACAACATACAAGATACTGATGGGAATATACAAGATGGGACACGGACAGCCTCTTTTAATTAAGAAAAAGTAGGACAAGAGGACACAGGCTGAATGTGAAAACGCAAGTGAATCGAAGACATGTTGCGAAATACCCGTACAGTCGAGGAGGCTTGGTCGGAAACCGGGCCGCGGGGACATTGAGCCCCAAAATCCTCGCAAGGTACCCTGTATGGATGGAAAACAAGTGGAATATACTGAAATAAGTTGAAGAAACCACCTCGAAATTCGAACGTCAATATATTTAAATTATTACACAACGGTACAACAAGGTTAGTAAGTAAGTTCAAATGAGAACCTAAACAGAAGAAGAATCAATTAGGGATATTCTACAAAGGTAAACATACAAGGGGAAACGAACCCACTGTAAGGTGTGTCCTCGAGAATGACTGATAACACAGGTCAGCCACTGACCTTACGTCGCCCCCTGATTGGACTAGAAATCATCGTATCTGTAAAATATAGGAAATAGTTTAAATATTTCCTCATTCTTTAGCCTATGTCTCCGTTTTCTGTTGTGACGCGGGGTACAGATTTAGGGGTTCCGCAGGAGATAGTGATAACTAGCCTAATTCTAATTATATGTAAATGAATTTTTAATTATTTTTACGTATAATTTTTCTCATTTAACCAGTATTAACCATCATTTCCTAACGTCAAGAAAACGGTTAATATAAAGTGTCGTCTTCTTAACACAGTCTCCGTGGTGTAGTGGTAAGACACTCGCCTGGCGTTCCGCGAGCGCTATGTCATGGGTTCGTATCCTGGCCGGGGAGGATTTACTGGGCGCAATTCCTTAACTGTAGCCTCTGTTTAACGCAACAGTAAAATGTGTACTTGGATGAAAAAACGATTCTTCGCGGCAGGGGATCGTATTCCAGGGACCTGCCCGAAACGCTACGCGTACTAGTGGCTGTACAAGAATGTACAGGCACTCTTGTATATATCTTAAAAAAAAAAAAAAAAAAAAAAAAAAAAAAAAAAAAAAAAACTACCAAAAGACCCAAAACAGAAAACGGGACAATACGTCACTTTCGCCAGCCGCTTCCATGTTCTAGTACGACAATTTTTGCCCTAATGCAACGCATACGACCGAAACGCGACGTGTTGCTGCCGTTTAGTGTTCCAGCCGTGTAGTGTTCCAGCCGTCTAGTGTTCCAGCCGTCTAGTGTTCCAGCCGTCTAGTGTTCCAGCCGTCTAGTGTTCCAGGCGGTCTGTTATCTCCCGTTCTGTGGTTATCTTTCATGAACCTCGTGCTGGAGCCTCTCCTTGAGACGTCTCCGAGGGCTTCATCCTCCACTCTCTCTCTACTTTGCTTAATTACATGGTCTTTTATTGTCGGTTATTTTTTAACGTATGTGACTGTTGCACACGGCGGCGGTCCTGTGCCTTTGTTGCAGCGTGTGCACACCTACACGTGCTTGCAAGGTCGGGCATTAGCTCTCAAGCCCCGCCTTTCGACCATCAGTAGGTTAATGCGCTGAATTTTTTCACTGGATTTCCTGGTCATATTTATAATGAAAACTATGTATTGAATTAGTACTGACAGGTTTCTCATCTAATTCTCATCTAAATTTAATATTTAAACTAAAGTGGTTCCGTCTGAGGTTTCTGCGCCTCATTCATGTCTCCAGTTTGCATTTATGTCACATAGTTCATAGTTTAAAGGGAGCCGGTCGGCCGAGTGGACAGCACGCTGGAGTTGTGATCCTGTGGTCCCGGGTTCAATCCCGGGCGCCGGCTAGAACAATGGGCAGAGTTTTTTTTCACCCTATGCCCCTGTTACCTAGCAGTAAAATAGGTACCTGGGTGTTAGTCAGCTGTCACGGGGTGCTTCCTGGGGGTGGAGGCCTGGTCGAGGACCGGGCCGCGGGGACACTAAAGCCCCGAAATCATCTCAAGATAGTTCTGTTGTCACTGGTTGTAAACCTTGCTTCTGCGTCTAGTACCAGGCATCGTGTAGTCTCTGGAGACTATGGAGGTCTGGTTGTGGAGGCTGGAGTCTCCTCTTCAGCCTCCACTTAGTCTGCGTCTATTTGGTTAATTATAGTTAGAATCTTGTCTGTCTTATCCTTTCGTTCCTGCTGCTCCCTCCACCTAGTTTCATTACGTTACATTTACTCGACTTTAACTCTTGTAGCCATTAGGGAAAATCACAAGAGCCGTGGTGGGGATTCGAATCTATGCGCTGGGTATTCCTAGATGCACGCTCTATGCAAATGTGATTTCTCTGTGTATTGAAAGAGGGGCAACAGAGGTAGAATTACTAGACGACAGAGCTAGAGTTCATGGGGGGGAAATTGTGTGACACCCTGGCTCGGCTTCAGTGGAAGCCTCGGGAATCCTCGAGGGTGCAATAGTACCCCAGGTTGCAATTCTTTTGGCCGTGTCGTGGAGTAGTCGTCTAGAGCGTGCATCTGGGAATATCCAACGCATAGGTTCGAGTCCTCGGTACGGCTCCTGTGGATTTCCTCATTGATACATCACGGTAATGTGATTTCTCTCTGTCTAGTAGCCATTGTTGGATCATACTTGCAGTTTATTCCGGTCATCTTGCTGTCTTGCTCTGTCTTAATCCTCCTCATGATTGGTTTTGCGTCATCAGCAAACATTAAGAGGAATGAGTCTACTCCCTCAGAGAGATTGTTTACATATCAGAAACAGAATATGTCCAAGGACTGAACCCTAATGGCACTCTACTGGTGACGTCTCGCCACTCCGAGACTTCACTTCTCACAATGAGTTGCTGTCTTTTGTTGCTTAGGTACTCCCTTATCCACTGAAGTACCTTCCCTGGCACTCCTGCCTGCTTCTTCAACTTATATACTAGTATCTTATCGGGCACTGTGTCAAGGGCCTTCTGGCAATACAGAAATATGTAGTCTGCCCACCCTTCACTTTCTTGTGTAATTTTTATCGCCTAATTGTAGAATTCTGTACAATCTGTGAGGCCAGATGTATCATCCCTGAACCCATGCTGGAGTTGTGTTCCAAAGTTCCTTCTCTCCTCGTAGAGAGAGAAAGGGGCCTCGTAGCCTGGTGGATAGCGCGCAGGACTCGTGGCCCTGTGGCGCGGGTTCGATTCCCGCACGAGGCAGAAACAAATGGGCAAAGTTTCTTTCACCCTGAATGCCCCTGTTACCTAGCAGTAAATAGGTACCTGGGTGTTAGTCAGCTGTCACGGGCTGCTTCCTGGGGGTGGAGGCCTGGTCAAGGACCGGGCCGCGGGGACACTAAAGCCCCGAAATCAACTCAAGATAACCTCAAGATAACCTCTCCAGATATTCTACTAGTTTTTGTCACAATCTTCTCCATCCCCTTGCATGGTATGTAAGTTTGGGACACTGACTTGTAGTTCAGTGCCCCTGTCTGTCTCCTTTCTTGTATATCAGGACTACATTAACTGTCTTCCAGCTTCTTGGTGTTCTCATGTTACCAGTGACCTGATTTATACTAGTGTAAATCACAGTGCTTCTACTTCCTCTTTTAGAATCCATAGTGAGAGTTTGTCTTGACCATCAGCCTTTGTCACCTGCAGTGACAACAGGATTGTCCTTTGTCACTGGAGGTGACAAAGGACACCAACACACGACTCCTTACCTCAGCTCTGGTGTGTGTGTGTGTGTGTGTGTGTGTGTGTGTGTGTGTGTGTGTGTGTGTGTGTGTGTGTGTGTGTGTGTGTGTTGTTGTTGTTCAACACAAGCCAGTTAAACATACAACAAATACAAGAGGGTGTCATATCACGGGCTTAACTAAAGTAACAACACAAGGGGCGTACATCACATACGACACAGACAAAACACACGCATAAAACGAGAGACAAAATAATAACGTTTTGCTATGATGTAGGAGGGGAGAAGGGAGAGGTGCAGGTGGACACACTGGAGTGAATGAGGTAGTGCTTGAGCGCGAGGGCGTGCCGGAGAAGGAGGGTGAAAGAGGATTGTCTTGAAACTGGTGAAGAGGATGTAGAGAACACCCCAACAATACGCACCTTGGCCCAGAAGACGCCTGACAATCCTTTCAACAATCTAACCATCAATATGCAAGTCCACGACTAGTTTTGCATACAATATTCGTCCGTGAAATGAACGCTGTACTCGGGGGACAGCCACCTGCTCTCTCCGTCAGGGACCGGTAGGTGACCTCACCTGCGCCAGGGACCACCACCTGCCCTCCTCACCTCCGTCAGGTGTGAACACCTGCAGGTAACTTCTATACCCAGTGGTACCTCCTCGTAACATCGTCCAGTCCTCAGCCTGTTTGTACCGACTGCCTCAGCGACTTAACGACCCGCTGACCCCTAACGTGTCGTGCGCGTTCAGCCTTAAGTCTGCAAGGAAATTTGTCGACTTGTCTGGGGTCGCAGCCATGGGAGGTGGATGTGTGGATGCTGAGACGCTGTTCACCTACGTGCCGGTGGATGAGACTATTGGGATGATAGCAAGGCAGTTTAGCGGGATCCAGTTTGCACGCTTCTTAACCTGAATGATCCCAGAAAATGCATACTTTAGTACATGTTCGAAGCATGTACTAAAGAGCCACTTTTTTAAGCCCTTATGCTCTCATGTACAAATCGGTTTATATGGTTTTGCGGTGAGTTTTTCCCTTGGTGTCCTATTTGTGAGTTCTGACATGGTACTATTGAACAGATGTGGTGAACATTTGTTCACCAAGCTAGGGCCAACAATTATTATTATAATAATAATTGTTGTAATTAATAATTATTACTCATCTTTCTGCTGGGTCGTGAAGGAAGCCGGCCTCGGGTGAAAGACGGCTGTGACGATCTTTGTCTGGAAACAACACAGATGCTGTTCCATCGAGTCAACTATTACGCAGGACCTTCTTCTCTACGCCACTCAAGACGGAGGAAAGAGTCCTGAAAGACACTACTGAGAGAAACGTGACCCTTACTGACACTAAGCAGATAACTGAGTTAACAATTTATAAGAACAAGACGACTGCCAACTTTCTTATCAAGAACTCTCCCAACATCAAGTAAAAGTCTTGAAAGAGATAAATTTCGTCTATGTCTTAACATGTCCACTTGAGGACTGTCAGCCCCAGCGATCTCAGTATATAGGCAAGACAGCACATCTCTTTTCAAGGCGCCTGACAACGCACAAACAACAAGGATCCGTCAAAGAACATGTAATCTCTTCACACATCCAGACCATCCGCAAAAAATCCTAACCAACAGTACCGAAATAAGCGACAGATATGACGACTAAAGAAGATTGGACATTGTCGAAGCACTACATATCAAACAATCTCACCCAACTGTCAACAGTCATCTGAATATTCTATCTTTCTGTACATTCTATCATGGTGAAGACGAAGGCAGAATATCATACCTCATCTACTGCCCCAGTCAATTTCTACTGGGTCTCACACCTTACTTCACCTCACACATGGTTGAGGTTGATAGTTGAGAGGCGGGACCAAAGAGCCAGAGCTCAACCCCCGCAAGCACAACTAGGTGAGTACATCTTGCTTATACTCTGAAGTTCCAGGTCAATCCACCTCTTGGGGTGGCTCAACCTTCATCAATCATCTATCAAACCCACTTCACCGCTGCCCCCGAAGATGTTGACTGTAAAATAAACTTTGGAGAGAACTTTTCAACTTCCTATCAGGGGAAAACATAAGGAAAATAGAGAAAATTTGCGCTAGAATCATTAATCTCACCCTTTCTGTCATATTCAATAACATATTTATCATAAAGATTGCCACGACATCATTGGCCTAATTCAAATTTCAGATGTTTAAATATGTAACGTACAACAAACGATTTTAAAATGTCCAATTTCGTTGCACATTGTGTAAATGTACTTAGCAGTCCACAGCCGTGAGCACAAAGCTGTACAACGAGACAACGGTGGACCAGAAGACACAGAAAAACGAGCTGGGGACATTTACATTGGAGGAGGAGGAGCAAGAATTATAATCTGCTCGAGCGCGGGAAACCAGTTTTACAATACATTTAGTAGTGACGTCAGGATATTCAACCCAAACAAAGAAGCGCTCTTTATCTGTCTTTTTTTCTGTTCTGCGTGTTATCAAACTCACGATAAGGAGTTTAATCCTATATCCCATGTTGTTTATTAATGGAACCTCTATCACCAGGTACTGTGAAAGCCTACACAGATGGCACAGTATTGGAACCTCGTCTTCAACCCCCTCACGCAGAACCTCACACAATGACAATATTTGAAGCCTACTGTAGGGACTCTGAAGCCTCAAGCGACAATATGTGAAGCCTACTGTAGGAACTCTGAAGCCTTACGCGACAATATGTGAAACCCACTCTAGGAACTCTGAGGCGAAATGAAAGCCAAAATGAATCAGATAAACACATTAAAACAAACATATATGGTGAGTTTATTCAGAACAATTTCATGACTGAATGCATTTAACAAAATTATACCTGGTTTAAACCATTTTAGAGATAAAGTTAACGGTTGTTATACAGATAGTTGATAGTGGACCTGGAGGGGTAGTGGCCCTGGAGGATAGCGGCCCTGGAGGATAGCGGCCCTGGAGGACAATGAAGGTGCAGGTGGTGAGCAAGGAAGAAGCAGAGAGCAAATAATGACTAGCGCTGTGGGCGGAGCAGGAGCGGGGGCGCCTGCGGTCACCACCACTAAACACTCTCCACTCCCCCGTGATTCCTGTCTATCAGGTTCCAGAGCCTCACGATAAGGAATTCGATCCTACACTCACAGCTCCTGCTTGCTTGTCGATAGATAGACCCTGGTGATGTAGTGAGATAGAGACTGGGCCAGTGTGAGATAAGGAGGATGGAGGTTAAGGAATGAGGGAGGGAAGAGGGAGGGATTGAGAGAAGGGAGGGAGGGAGGAAGTGCGGGTTGGCGGCGGCAAGTCTGCCGCAGGCGACGACTCACGTGCGGGACAGACACACGCGTTGCAAGAAGCCGCAATCTTTACCTCATGTTGCACCCTGTTGCACATTTACCTCAACCCCACTCACCACTGTGGCCTTCAGCCTCACAATCACAAAGTGTGTTGAGATAATGAGCAAAAGTCGACAATAGCTGAGTAATAAGAGGTCAGCTGCCCTACTGTGCTGGAAACCTAACGTCACAACACACACACACACACACACACAGGAACCTGTACACCTGTTGATTGACAGTTGAGAGGCGGGACCAAAGAGCCAGAGCTCAACCCCCGCAAGCACAACTAGGTGAGTACAACAAGGTGAGTACACACACACACACACACACACCGGGGAGGAAGGCAGACGGGACCAATCGTCGTAAAATCAGACGAAAGTCTACAAATCTTATCAAGGAAGGGTTCGAACGACGGACATATATTCAGCCAGTGCTCGCGGTCGCTAGACACGTGCGGGCGGGAGCGTCGCCCAACCGCCACACGCTTCGCGATAAACAAACACCTTTTACAAAGCGCAGAGTAAAAAACAAAAAAAAATCCGTTCTCATTAGGCTTTGTTCCGCCAGCGACACGCTCCCTCACCTTACGAAAACGCATCCGTACCTCCCTCAAACATATTACTGATACCAGTGGATGACTGAATTGACCTCGTGGTGGTGGTTGAAGACCTTGTGGTAATTACCTCTCTTCTGCACTCTCTTGTCTGGCGTCTTTGTTCACGAACCCTGGGCTTGAAGACGCCTCCAAGACGGCTAGGAGAACGTTCTTCTTACTGAACACATTTGTTTTTGGTCTTTATAAGAAAAGAACAAGACGATTTTATCACAGATGATACTATTTATAAATGGGAAAAATTTAGTAAGCATATTTATTAGGGAAGAAGATAGTTAACTCAGAAAATTAAAAACTAAAGTAGTAAATTACCTTAGTTAAGTATCAGCCAGGGTGTTAAAAGAATGCACAGAGGAACTCAGTTAATCCTCCTTACGTACAGTATATTTAATAAACCTAAGAAATGGGAACTAGACCTGAATTGTGAAGTGACACGAATTCAATCAAACTTAAACAACAATGGGGATAAGATCACTGACACCAAACTATCGTTCAAGTAGTTTAACTTAACAGATAACGTTAATGGAAATGATAACCGCAAACACCATACTTAACCATCTTGAATATTACTGTTTATATAAAAAATGAAAAACATTTCCTTATAAAACAAAACCGTTTGACAATATTTCAGTTTTGTAATCAAATATATCCTACACTTCAGTCTGGCTTTTGTTCGCACGAGAGGTTGACGAAGAAGGTAGAGAGATACAAGATTATTGATGTGTGTGTATTTGTGTGGGTGATTAAATATGTATGTGTATATATATATGTATACGTATATATATGTACATGTATGTATATGTGTACATGTATATATAACATTAATAATTTTGTAATTAGCGTCAAAAGATTGTTACTTGCTTAGCTAAACGAACTAGAGGGTTCAGTTCCTGAACCGATTATGTGCCTCTGTAATCCTTTACACCACCGCCCACGGGATGGGTATGGGGTACATAATAAAGAAAGAAACTGATACAAGGTGTCTGAGAGGCCGCTCCCGTGTCTCGAGGAGCGGTTACCACACAGGAAACAGGGCCGGTATAAATAAAGGCAAAGTGGAGTGCCCCGGGGCTTCGTCCTGGGGCTTATAAAATATAAAAATATATATGTTGTGGTACCACCTCTGGTGCAAATGTGGAGACCCATAGCCTAGGAGAAGAGAATGAAAGGCATTTATAGAGGACCTTGCACATTCTCCCTCAAGACTTGTTAAGTAATTTCTTTTCCTACCATTCTTATTTTTTATTATTTTATAGATTATGATTTATTTAAGATATTAAAGTGCATTAGAGCTTACAGTAGTTTGGTTCGTAGAACTTCAGTCTTCCGCTTTTGAAATCCCAAGTATATTTTGGTAGCAGTCTTTCTTGTCAACATATGTTGCTGAATATGACCGAAAGGGTAAGATTAATGATTCTAACACGAATCTTCTCAATATTGCTCATGTTTTTCTTCACTGTCCGGGGGTAGTTGAAAAATTAACTCTCCAAAGTTCATTTTCACAATTTATTTATGGTCTGACGTGATACAGTTGTGAGACCGGATGATAACGTATAGAGAGGATTCGATTGTCTACATTATGAGAGGTTGAGGGTAAGAACTGATATCATAAATGCGGTGTTCAAATTAATAAATAAAATAAGGGGTCATGAATGGAGTGAACAAATGAATAAGTGTTCAACAAGAGGGATATATACAAGGGGGATTCAAAACAACAATCCCACGATAGAAGATGAAATGATTCACATTGTATAAGTTTAAATTTATAAACCAAATAGGGAAACACCGGTTTACCCAATTCACTGTCCTCCCTTCATGCTTTACCTTCGTCTTAGTGCTCCTGGTCTTCCCTATTCTCGTTTTCCCCATCACGTGAACATTTCCTGTACTCCCCCATTCCCTATTCAGTCGCACTGACTTTGCGCTTTCTCTTGATAATGACCTTACCTTACCTCCCCATTTCCCCTTCTCTACCTACTTCCCTTCATCCTCTTATCTCCTCACGTTCCTCATTTACTTACCTCACTTCCCTTCATCTCCTCACCTCATCTTCCGACGTTCCACTCAGTAATGGTCGGCCAGACTCAACAGGGGAATATCCACCGAAGAGAAAATAAACTCTAGTCTATTGCGTTTTATTTTCCTGTCCACAGAAACGACCAGAGACCCGCAAATTGGAGGGAGGGAGAGAACACCTCCCCATCCCTGCCTTCAGTGAAGAACACAAGCCCATTCCCCATTCCCAGACACGAGAACATTCCCTATCTTTCCTCTGTTATCTGAAGAACACAAACCCAATCTCCCACACACGATAAGACAAGCCTATTCCCCCTCTCCCAGACACGAGAACACCCCCTATCTCTCCGTTATCTAAAGAACACAAGCCCACACACGAGAACACAAGCCCATTCCCCACTCCCAGACACAATAACACCCCCTATCTCTCCGTTATCTGAAGAACACAAGCCCAATCTCCCACACACGAGAACACAAGCCTATTCCCCCACTCCCAGACTCACTCAGTCTTTTGTTATTGCTGAGGGCTGCCTCGTTCTTGAAGTAGCTGGAATACATTTACTTAGACGCCGATGATTGCAAGAGGCAACACCTCCGAGGATTCGATTCTTTTTACCCTTTAGTTGAACCACTAGCGACGGGTTGAAACATCTAAAATGTTTAGGTTTCGTGGAGAACCTACATAAAGTTGAAAAATATTGTATATTGAAGGGTCTCGCGCTGAGTATTTTGGTCCTTGACGCCATGTGATGTGAGGGCGAAGATCCAGTGTTCAGTCTGCAGCCTAAGGCGTTCTGCGCCAAGTTGAATTGCTCAACGGCTCCCTTCAGTTCGTAGCTGTCATCATGGTGGAGTGGTGGTGGTGGTGGGGGATGGTGTGGTGGTGGTGGTGGTGGTGGGGGATGGTGTGGTGGTGGTGGTGGTGGTGGTGGGGGATGGTGTGGTGGTGGGTGGGGGATGGAGTGGTGGTGGGTGGGGGATGGAGTGGTGGTGGGTGGGGGATGGAGTGGTGGTGGTGGTGGTGAGGGATGGAGTGGTGGTGGTGGTGGGGGGTGGAGTGTTGGTAGTGGTGGTGGTGGGGGATGGAGGGACGGAGGAGAGGAACTGGAGGAGGGAGAGAGGAAGAGAAAGTAGGTGAAGAAGTGTGAAGACGAGATAGAAGTAAGATGGTATGGATGGTGGTAGTTATAGTGATGGTGGTAGTGGTGGTGGTAGTTGTAGTGATGGTGGTAGGTGTGACTTCTCTTGCCGTCCCCGCTGGGAGCCGTCTATACGTAACAAATATTACGAAACTCTTCAACACAACGTAAAGTTTATGAGTGAGTATGAATGAAAGTGAAAGAATGAGGAATTAATGAGACTAAAGGATACAACTAGAAAATAATGAACTAACAAGATATTAAATTAAAATATATGAATAAAAGACACATCAGAAGGACAAGTGACCCATACAAGTTTGTTTACATTTATTTTTATTTAAAGAATACAATCACAAGGCAAGACTATAGAGGCAGTGACGCAGTGTGAGGTGAGGCAGGCACCAGGCAGGCACCAGGCTGGCAGCAGGCTGGCACCAGGCTGACACCAGGCTGGCAGCAGGCTGGCAGCAGGCTGGCACCAGGCTGGCACCAGGCTGACACCAGGCAGGCACCAGGCTGGCAGCAGGCTGGCACCAGGCTGGCACCAGGCTGGCACCAGGCAGGCACCAGGCTGGCAGCAGGCTGGCACCAGGCTGGCACCAGGCTGGCACCAGGCAGGCACCAGGCTGGCACCAGGCTGACACCAGGCTGGCAGCAGGCTGGCAGCAGGCTGGCAGCAGGCTGGCACCAGGCTGGCACCAGGCTGACACCAGGCAGGCACCAGGCTGGCAGCAGGCTGGCACCAGGCTGGCACCAGGCTGGCACCAGGCAGGCACCAGGCTGGCACCAGGCTGACACCAGGCTGGCAGCAGGCTGGCACCAGGCTGGCACCAGGCTGGCAGCAGGCTGGCACCAGGCTGACACCAGGCTGGCACCAGGCTGGCAGCAGGCTGACACAATGCAGGCACCAGGCTGGCAGCAGGCTGGCACCAGGCTGGCACCAGGCTGGCACCAGGCTGACACAATGCAGGCACCAGGCTGGCACCAGGCTGGCACCAGGCTGACACCAGGCAGGCACCAGGCTGGCAGCAGGCTGGCACCAGGCTGGCACCAGGCTGGCAGCAGGCTGGCACCAGGCTGGCACAAGGAAAATACTTGATTCGAACTAGACATAAAAAGGGACAATAGACAGTTGGACAACAGGCTAGCTGGATAATAGACGATCTGGACAAGAGACGATCTAGACAAGAGACGATCTAGACAAGAGACGATCTAGACAAGAGACGATCTAGACAAGAGACAATCTAGACAAGAGACGATCTGGACAAGAGACGATCTGGACAAGAGACGATCTGGACAAGAGA
Source organism: Procambarus clarkii (assembly GCF_040958095.1). Lineage (NCBI taxonomy): Eukaryota > Metazoa > Arthropoda > Malacostraca > Decapoda > Cambaridae > Procambarus > Procambarus clarkii. The sequence continues at coordinate 10,938,013 of NC_091235.1, forward strand.
CGATCTAGACAAGAGACGATCTAGACAAGAGACGATCTAGACAAGAGACAATCTAGACAAGAGACGATCTAGACAAGAGACAATCTAGACAAGAGACGATCTAGACAAGAGACAATCTAGACAAGAGACGATCTAGACAAGAGACGATCTAGACAAGAGACGATCTAGACAAGAGACGATCTAGACAAGAGACGATCTAG